>NW_012138636.1:4604425-4718740 GCF_000956105.1 Propithecus coquereli
AACATCTGTACCCCTATAATATGGTGAAATAAAAAAAAACCTATATTTGACCCAATGTCTGAGAGCTCTCTTAGAGAATGTATGTGTTTGTTTAGGTAACTCCATTCTGCCTAAACGTTACATACTTCCAATGAAATGACTTCTCCTTTCTTAGGTGTGTTTTAGTAGAAACTCTGCACTCTACTTTGATTCTCAAAGCTGTTCAAAAGTATATGTTGCCCTATGTCTAGCAGGTTTCACTGAAGAATGTATGCATTTGTATACGTAACTCCATTGTGCCTACAAGTAACATACTTCCAATGAAATGACTTCTCCTTTCTTAGGTGTGTTTGACTAGAAGCTCTACACTCTGCTTTGTTCCTCAAAGTTGTGCAAAAGTATATGTTGCCGAATGTCTAGCAGCTTTCTCTGAGAGAATGTATGCATTTGTATATGTAAGTGCATTGGGCCTAAAAGTTACATACTTTCAAGAAAATGGCTTCTCCTTTCTTAGGTGTATTTGACTAGAAAGTCAACACAGTGCTTTGTTTCTCAAAGTTATGCAACCTATAAAGTTCCCAATATCTAGCAACTTTCTCTGAGAGTACGTGTGCGTTTTTGTATGTAACTCAATGCGGCCTAAAGGTTACCCTCTTCCGACGAAATGACTTCTCTTTTCTTAGGTGTGTTTGACTAGAAACTCTACACTATGCTTTGTTTCTCGAGGTTGTACAAAGGTGTATGTTGCCCATTGTCTAGCAACTCTCTCTGAGAGAATGTGTGCATTTGTATATGTGAGTCCATTCACCCTAAAGGTTACCCTCTTCCAACGTAATGACTTCTTCTTTCTTAGGTGTTTTTTTACTAGAAACTCCACACTCTGCTTTGTTTCTCAAAGTTTTCCAAAAGTATATGTTGTCCAAAGTCTAGCAGCTTTCTCTGAGAAAATGTATGGATTTGTGTATGCAACTTCATTGGGCCTAAAAGTACATACTTTCAATGAAATGACTTCTCCTTTCTTAGGTGTGTTTGACTAGAAACTATACACACTGATTTGTTTGTCGAAGTTATGCAAACCTATAAATTGCCCATATCTAGAAGCTTTCTCTGAGACAATCTGTGCATTTGTATATGTAACTCCGTTCGGCCTAAACATGACCTTCTTCCAACGAAATGACTTCTCCTTTCTTAGGAGTTTAGACTAGGAACTCCACACTGTGCTTTATTTCTCAAAGTTGTGTATAAGTATATGTTGCCCATTGTCTAGCAGCTTTCTGTGAGAAAATGTATGCGTTTGTATAAATAACTCCATTGTACCTAAACGTTACATACTTCCAATGAAATGACTTCTCCTTTCTTAGGTGTGTTTGACTAGAAAGTCTACACACTGCTTTGTTTCTGCAAGTTATGTAAATATATAAAGTGCCCGATGTCTAGCAGCTTTCACTGAGAGAATGTGTGCGTTCGTACACACTAGATCATTCGGCTTAAACGTTACCCTCTTCCAAGGAAATGCCTTCTGCTTTGTTACGTGTGTTTGAGTAGAAACTGTACACTCTAATTTGTTTCTCAAGTTGTACAAAAGTATTCGTTGCATAATGTCTAGTAGCTTTCTCTGAGAGAATGTTTGCGTTTGTATATGTAACTCCATTGGGCCTAAATGTTACATACTTCCAAAGCAATGACTTTTCCTTCCTTAGGTGTGTTTGCTAGAAACTCTACACACTGCTTTGTTTCTCAAAGTTATGCAAACTATACAGTTACCAATGTCTAGCAGCTTTCTCGGATATAATATGTGTGTTTGTATATGTAACTCCATTCGGTCTAAAAGTTACATACTTATAATGAAAAGACTTTTCCTTTCTTAGCTGTGTTTGACTACAAACTATACACACTGCTTTGTTTCTCAAAGTTGTGCCATCCCGTGAATAGCCCAAAGTGTAGCAGCAATCTCTGAGAGAATATATGCGTTTGTGTATATAACTCCATTTGGCCTAAAAGTTACATAGTTAAAATGTAAAGACTTCTCCTTTCTTAGGTGTGTTTGACTACAAACTATACACACTGCTTTCTCTTCCAATGTTGTGCAATCCTGTGAATTTCCCAATTTCTGTCAGCTTTCTTGGAGAGAATGTATGCTTTTTTATATGTAACTCTGCTCAGCCTGAAGGAAACATACTTATAATGAAAAGATTTATGGTCTTTCAGGTGTGTTTGACTACAAACTATACACACTGCTTTCTTTCTTGAAGGGGTGCAATCCTTTGATTGCCCAATGTGTAGCAGCTTTCTCTGAGAGAATGTATGCATTTGTATATGTAACTCCATTTGGTCTAAAAGTTACCTACTTATATTGAAAAGACATTTCCTTTCATAAAACTCTTTGACTACAAACTATACACACTGCTTTGTTTCTCAAAGTTGTGCAATCTCGTGAATTGCCCAATGTCTAGCAGCATTCTCTGAGAGAATGTATGCCTTTGTGTATGTGAGTACATTCGGCCTAACCCTTACCCACTTCCAACAAAATGACTTTTCCTTTCTTAGGTGTGTTTGACTAGAAACTCTGCACTCTGCTTTCATTCTCAAAGCTGTTCAAAAGTACATATTGCCCAGTGTCTAGCAGCTTTCTCTGAGAGAATGTATGCGTTTGTATAGGTAACTCGATCAGGCCTAAAAGTTACATACTTCTAATGAAATGACTTCTCCTTTCTTAGGTGTGTTTGACTAGAAACTCTACCCTCTGCTTTGTTTCAAAGTTGTGGAAAAGTATGTGTTGCCCAATATCTAGCAGCTTTCTCTGAGAGAATGTAAGCGTTTGTGTATGTAACTCCAATGGGCCTAAAAGTTACATACTTCCACTGAAATGACTTCTGCTTTCTTAAGCGTGTTTGACTAGAAACTCTACACACTGCTTTCTTTCACAAAGTTGGGCACAAGTATACGTTGCTCAATGTCCAGCCAGTTTCTCTGAGAGAATGTATGCGTTTGTATATGTAACTCCATTGGGCCTAAAAGTTACATAATTCCAATGAAATGACTTCTCCTTTCTTAGGTGTGTTTGAAATAAACTATATGCTCTGATTTGTTTCTGAAAGTTGTGCAAACCTATAAATTGCCCAATGTCCAGCAGCTTTCTCTGAGATAATGTGTACATTTTGTATAGGTTTGTTCATTCTGCCTAAAGGTGACCCTCTTCCAACGAAATGACTTCTCGTTTCATAGGTGTGTTTGACTACAAACTCTATATTCTTCTTTCTTCCTCAAAGTTGTGCTACTGTGTAAATTGGGCAAAGTCTAGCGACTTTCTCTGAGAGAATGCACGCGTTTGTTTTTGTAAATCCATTGCGCTGAAAAGTTACAGATTTCCAATGAAATGACTTCTTTCTTCGGTGTGTCTGTCAAGAAACTCTAAACAATGCTTTGTTTCTCAAAGTTCTTCAAACCTATGAATTGCCCAATGTCTAGCAGCTTTCTCTGAGAGAATGTATGCGTTTCATATGTAACTCCATTGCACCTAAACGTTACATAATCCAATAAAATGACTTCTCTTTTCTTAGATGTGTTTGACTAGAAACTCTACACAATGCTTTATTTCTCAAAGTTATGCAAACCTATAAAGTGCTCATGTCTAGCAGCTTTCTCTGAGAGAATGTGTGCTTTTCCATATGTGAGTTCATTCAGCCTAAAGGTTACCCGCTTCCAAAGAAATGACTTCTCCTTTTTTACGTGTGTTTGAGTAGAAACTGTACACTCTGATTTGTTTCTCAAAGTCGTGCAAAAGTATACGTTGCCCAATGTCTATCAGCTTTCTCTGAGAGAATGTATGCGTTTGTATATGTAACTCCATTGGGCCTAAATATTACATACTTTCAATGAAATGAATTCTACTTTCTTAGGTGTGTTTGACTAGAAACTCTACACACTGCTTTGTTTCCCAAAGTTGTGCAAACCTATAAAGTGCCCAATGCCGAGCAGCTTTCTCTGGGATAATATGTGCGTTTGTACATGAAACTCCATCAGACCTAAACATTACATACTTCAAATAAATGACTTGTCCTTTCTTAGGTGTGTTTGACTGGAGACTCTACACACTGGTTTGTTTCTCAAGGTTATGCACACCTATAAATTGCCTAATGTCTAGCAGCTTTCTCTTAGAGAATGTACGTGCTTGTGTATGTATCTCCATCAGGCCAAAAAGTTACATACTTCCAGTGAAATGACTTCTCCTATCTTAAGTGTGTTTGACTAGAAACTCTGCACACTGCTTTTTTTCCTCAAAGTTATGCACACCTATAAAGTTCCCAATGTCTAGCAGCTTTCTTTGAGAGAATGTGTGCATTTGTATATGTGAGTATATTTGGCCTAAAGTTACCCTTTTTCTTCCAACAAAATGACTTCTCCGTTCTTAGGTGTGTTTGAGTAGAAACTGTGCACTCTGATTTGTTTCTCAAAGTTATCCAAACCTATAAAGTGCCCAATATCTACCAGCTGTCTGTGAGAGAATGTGTGCGTTTGTATATGTGAGTTCATTCGGACTAAAGGTTACCCTCTTCCAACGAAATGACTTCTCGTTTCTTAGGTGTGTTTGTCTAGAAACTCTATACTCTTCTTTCTTTCTGAAAGTTGTACAAAGGTATATGGTACCCAATGTCTTGCAGCTTTCTCTGAGGGAATACATGAGTTTGTATTTGTGAATCCATTGTGCCGAAAAGTTATACACTTCCAATGAAATGACTTCTCCTTTCTTAGGTGTGTTTGACTAGAAACTGATCCTCTCCTATGTTTCTCAAAGTTGTGCAAAAGTATATGTCGTCCAATGTCTAGCAGCTTTCTCTGAGACAATGTGTGTGTCTGTGTATGTATTTCAATTGGGACTAAAAGTTACATACATCCAATGAAATGACTTCTAATTTCTTAGGTGTGTTTGACTAGAAACTCTACAGACTGCTTTATTTCTCAAACTAGTGCAAACCTATAATGCCCAATGTCTAGCAGCTTTCTTGGAACAATGTGTGCATTTGTATATGTAACTCCATTCGGCCTAAATGTTACCCTCTTCCAATGAGATGACTTCTCCTTTCTTAGGTGTGCTTTACTAGAAACTCTATACACTGCTTTGTTTGTCAAAGTTATGCAAACCTATAAAGTGCCCAATGTCTAGCAGCTTTCTCCGAGAGCATTTGTGCATTTGTATATGTAACTCCATTCGGCCTAAAGGTTACCCACTTCCAACAAGATGACTTCTTCTTTCTTAAATGTGTTTTACTACAAACTGTACACTCTGCTTTGTTTTTCAAAGTTCTGCAAAATGATAACTTGCCCAATGTCTAGCACCTTTCTCTGAGAATATGTATGCCTTTTTATGTGTAACTCCATTGGGCCTAAAAGTCACATACTTCCAATGAAATGACTTCTGCCTTAGGTGTCTCCTGCCACTGGTGGTTCTAAAACTAGTACAAACCTATAAAGTGCCCAATGTCTAGTGGCTTTCTCTGAGAGAATGTGTGTGTTTGTATATGTAACTCATTTCGGCCCAATGGTTACCCTCTTCCAAAGAAATGACTTCTCCATTCTTAGATGTGTTTGATTAGAAACTGTACACTCTGCTTTCTTTCTCAAAATTGTGCAAACGTATAAGTTGCCCAGTGTGTAGTAGCTTTCTCTGAAAGAATGTATGCTTTTGTTTATGTAACTCCACTGGGCCTAAAAGTTACATAATTCCAATGGAATGACTTCTACTTTCTTAGGTGTGTTTGACTAGAAACTCTACACATTGCTTTGTTTCTCAAAGTAGTGAAAACCTATAAAGTGGCCAATGTCTAGCAGGTTTCTATGAGAGAATGTGTGCGTTTCTATATGTAACTCCATTCGGCATAAAGGTTAACCTCTTCCAACAAAATGACTTCTCCTTTCTTAGTATGTTTGACTACAAACACTACACTCTGCTTTGTTCTAGAAGTTGTGTCAAGCTATATACTCCCCAATATCTATTACCTTTCTCTGAGAGATGTATGCGTTTGTATATGTTAGTCCATTTGGCCTAAAAGACATATACTTCGAATGAAATGACTTTTCCTTTCTTAGGTGTGTTTGACTAGAAACTGTACACTTTTCTTTGTTTCTCGAACTTGTGGAAACCTATAAAGTGGCCAATGTCTAGTAGCTTTCTTTGACAGAATGTGTGCCTTTGTATATGTAACTCCATTCAGCCTAAAGGTTAACCTCTTCCAAAGAAATGACTTCTCCTTTTTGATATGCATGACTACAGATTCTACACTCTGTTTCGTTTCTCAAAGTTGTGCCAACTTATAAACTGCCCAATGTCTAGCACCTTTCTCAGAAAGAATGAATTCATCTGTGTATGTAACTCCATGGGGCCTAAAATTTACATACTTCCAATGAAATGACTTCTCCTTTCTTAGGTGTGTTTGACTAGAAACTGTACACTTTTCTTTGTTTCTCGAACTTATGGAAACCTATAAAATGGCCAATGTCTAGTAGCTTTCTTTGACAGAATGTGTGCCTTTGTGTATGTAACTCCATTCGGCCTAAAGACTACCCTCTTCCAACGAAATGACTTCTCCTTTCTTAGATGTGTTTGACTGCAAATTCCACAGTCGGCTTTGTTTCTAGAATTTGTGTCAAACTATAAATTGCCCAAAGTGTAGCAACGTTCTCTAAGAGAATATATGCGTTTGTGTATGTTAGTCCATTGGGCCTAAAAGTAATATACTTGCAATGAAACGACTTCTCCTTTCTTAGGTGTGTTTGACTAGAAACCTTATACTCCGCTTTGTTTCTCAAAGTTTTCCAAAAGTATAAGTTGATCAACGTCGAGGACCTTTCTCTGAGAGAATGTGTGTGTTTGTATATGTAAATCCATTCCGCCTAAAGGTTACCCTGTTCCAATGAAATGACTTCTCCTTTTTAGATGTGTTTGACCACAGAGTCTACACTCTGTTTTGTTTCTCAAAGTTGTGCCAACCTATAAACTGCCCAATGTCTATCAGCTTTCTCTGAGAGAATGTGTGTGTTTGTATATGTACCTCCATTCAGCCTAAAGGTTACCCTGTTCCAACGAGATGACTTCTTCTTTCTTAGGTGTGCTTGACTAGAAACTCTACACTCTGCTTTGTTTCTCAAACTTGTGCCATCCTATAAACTGCCCAATGTCTAGCAGCTTTCTCTCAGAGAATGTGTGCGTTTGTATACATAACTCCATTCGGTCTGAAAGTTATCCTCTTCCAACGAAATGACTTCTCCTTCTTAGGTGTGTCTGACTAGAAACTCTACACTCTGCTCTGTTTTTCAAACTGTGCAAAAGGATTATTTGCCCAATGTCTAGCAGCTTTCTCTGTGATAATGTATGCGTTTCTATGTCTAACTCCATAGTGCTTAAAAGTTACAAACTTCCAATGAACTGACTTCTTTTTCTTAGGTATGATTGACTAGAAACTCTACACACTTCTTTGTTTCTCATACTTATGCGAACCTATTAAGTGGCCAATGTCTACCAGGTTTCTTTGAGAGAATGTGTGCGTTTGTATATGTAATCCCATTCAGCCTAAAGGTTAACCTCTTCAAACGAGATGACTTCTCCTTTCTTAGCTGTGTTTGACTAGAAACTGTACACTTTGCTTTGTTTCTCAAAGTCACGCAAAAGGATAAGTTGCCCAGTCTAGCAGCTTTCTCTGAGATAATGTATGCGTTTGTATATGTAACTCCATTGGGCCTAAAAGTTACATACTTCCAATGAAATGACTTCTTCTTTCTTAGGTGTGTTTGACTATAAACTGTACACACTTCTTAGTTCCTCGAACTTATGGAAACTTATAAAGTGGCCACTGTCTAGCAGGTTTCTTTGACAGAATGCGTACGTTTGTATATGTAACTCCATTCGGCCTAAAGGTTACCCTCTTCCAACCAAATGACTTGTCCTTTCTTAGGTGACTCTGACTGCAAACTGTACACACTGCTTATATCTCAAAGTAGCAAACCTATAAATTGCTCATTTTCTAGCAGCCTTCTCCAAGAGAATGTATGCGTTTGTATATGTTACTCCATTGAGCCTAAAAGTCATATACTCGCAATTTTTCAGCCTAAAGGTTACCCTTTTCCAATGATATGACCTCTCCTTTCTTAGGTGTGTTTGACTAGAAACTCTACACACTGATTTCTTTCTCAAAGTAGTGCAAACCTATGAAGTGCCCAATGTCTAGCAGCTTTCTCTGACAGAATGTGTGCCTTTGTATATGTGACTCCATTCGGCCTAATGGTTACCCTCTTCCAGCGAATTGACTTCTCCTTTCTTAGGTGTGTTTGACTATAAACTCTATACTCCGCTTTGTTTCTCAAAGTTGTGCAAAAGTATCAGTTGCCCAATTTCTAGCAGCGTTCTCTAAGAGAATGTATGCGTTCATATATGTAACTCCATTGGGCATGAAAGTAACATACTTCCAACGAAATGATGTCTCCTTTGTTGGTGTGTTTGACTAGAAGCTCTACACAGTGCTTTGTTTCTCAAAGTTATGCAAACCTATAAAGTACCCAATGTGTAGCAGCTTTCTCTGAGAGAATCTTTGCATGTGTATTGTAACTCCATTCAGCATAAACGTTACCCTCCTCCTATGAAATGACTTTTCCTTTCTTAGATATTTTTGACTACAAACTCTACACTGTGCTTTGTTTCTTAAAGTTCTGCCAACCTATAAATTGCCCGATGTCTAGCAGCATTTTCTTAGAGAATGCATGGGCTAGTATATGTAATTCCATTGCGCCCACAAGTCACATATTTCCAATGAAATGACTTCTCCTCTCTTAGGTGTGTTTGACTAGAAACCTTATACTCCACTTTCTTTCTCAAAGTTGTGCAAAACTATAAATTGCTCAATGTCGAGCACCTTTCTCTGAGAGAATGTGTGTGTTTGTATATGTAAATCCATTCGGCCTAAAGGTTACCCTGTTCCAATGAAATGACTTCTTTTTAGATGTGTTTGACTACAGAGTGTACACTCTGTTTTGTTTCTCAAAGTTGTGCCAACCTATAAAGTGCCCAATGTCTAGCACCTGTCTCTGAGAGAATGAATGCATTTGTATATGTAACTCCATGGGGCAAAAGTTAAATACTTCCAATGAAATGACTTCTCCTTTCTTAGCTATGTTTGACTAGAAACTCTACATACTGCTTTGTTTCTCAAAGTTGTGCCAACTTATAAAGTGCCCAATGTCTATCAGCTTTCACCGAGAGAATGTGTGCGTTTGTATATGTATCTGCATTCAGCCTAAAGGTTACCATGTTCCAACGAAATGACTTCTCCTTTTTGGATGTGTTTGACTACAGACTCTACCCTCTGTTTTGTTTCTCAAACTTCTGCCATCCTATAAACTACCCAATGTCTAGCACCTTTCTCTGAGAGAGTGTGTGCGTTTGCATATGTAACTCCATTTGGCCTAAAATTACCCTCTTCCAACGAGAAGACTTCCCCTTTCTTAGGTGTGCTTGACTAGAAACTCTGCACTCTGCTTTGTTTCTCAAACTTGTGCCATCCTATAAACTGCCCAATGTCTAGCAGCTTTCTCCCAGAGAATATGTACGTTTGTATACATAACTCCATTCAGTCTGAAAGTTACCCTCTTCCAACGAAATGACTTCTCCTTTCTTAGGTGTGCTTGACTAGAAACTCTACACTCTGCTCTGTTTTTCAAAGTGTTCAAAAGGATTATTTGGCCAATGTCTAGCAGCTTTCTCTGTGATAATGTATGCATTTGTATATGTAACTCCATAGTGCCTAACAGTTACATACTTTCAATGAATTGACTTCACTTTTCTTAAGTGTGTTTGACTAGAAACTCTACACACTTCTTTGTTTCTCAAACATATGCGAACCAATTAAGTGGTCAATGTATACCAGGTTTCTTTGAGAGAATGTGTGCGTTTGTATATGTAATTCCATTCGGCCTAAAGGTTAACCTCTTCAAACAAGATGACTTCTCCTTTCTTAGCTGTGTTTGACTATAAACTGTACACACTTCTTAGTTGCTCGAACTTATGGAAATCTATAAAGTGGCCATGTCTAGCACCTTTCTTTGACAGAATGCGTGCGTTTGTATATGTAACTCCACTGGGCCTAAAGGTTACCCTCTTCCAAAAAAATGACTTCTCCTTTCTTGGATGTGTTTGACTACAAACTCTACACTCTTCTTTGTTTGCAGAAGTTGTGTCAACCTATAAATTGGCCAATGTCTAGCAGCTTTCTCTGAGAGAATGTATGCGTTTGTATATGTTAGTCCATTGGGCCTAAAGGTCATATACTTCCAATGAAATGACTTCTCCTTTCTTAGATGTGTTTTACTAAAAACTGTACACACTGCTTTGTTTCTCAAAGTAGTACAAACCTATAAAGTGCCTAATGTCTAGCAGCTTTCTCTGGGAGCATGTGTGCGTTTGTATATGTAACTCCAATGGCCTAAGGTTACCGTCTTCCAAAGAAAGGACTTCTCCTTTCTTAGATATGTTTTACTAGAAACTGTACACTGTGCTTTTTTTCTCAAAATTGTGCAAATGTATAAGTTGCCCAATGTCTAGGGGCTTTCTCAGAGAGAATGTATGCACTTGTATGTGTAACTTCATTGGGCCAAAAGGTTACATAATTCCAATGGAATGATTTCTCCTTTCTTAGGTGTGTTTGACTAGAAATTCTACACACTGCTTTGTTTCTCAAAGTTGTGCACATTGCCCAATGTCTAGGGGCTTTCTCAGAGAGAATGTATGCACTTGTATGTGTAACTTCATTGGGCCAAAAGGTTACATAATTCCAATGGAATGATTTCTCCTTTCTTAGGTGTGTTTGACTAGAAATTCTACACACTGCTTTGTTTCTCAAAGTTATGCAAACCTATTATGTGCCCAATGTCTAGAAGCTTTCTCTGATTGCATGTGTGCTTTTGTATATGTAACTCCTTTCAGCATAAATGTTACCTTCTTCCAACGAAATGACTTCTCAATTCTTAGGTGTGTTTGACTAGAAACTCTACACACTGCTTTCATTCTGAAAGTAGTACAAACCTATAAAGTGCCCAATGTCTAGCAGCTTTCTCTGATTGCATGTGTGCGTTTGTATATGTGACTCCATTCCGCATAAATGTTACCATCTTCCAACGAAATGACTTTTCATTTCTTAGGTGTGTTTGACTAGAAACTCTACACACTGCTTTTGTTCTCAAAGTAGTACAAATCTATGAAGTGCTCAATGTCTAGCAACTTTCTCTGACAGAATGTATGCGATTGTGTATGTAATTCCACTGAGCCTAAAAGTTACACACTTCCACTGAAATCATTTCTCCTTTGTACGTGTGTTTGACTAGAAACCCTACACAGTGTTTTGTTTCTCAAAGTTATGCAAACCTATAAAAAGCCGAATGTCTAGCACCTTTCTCTGAGAGATTGTATGCATTTGCATACATAACTCCATTTGACATAAACGTTACCCTCTTCCTATGAAATGACTTTTCCTTTCTTAGATGTTTTTGACTACAAACTCTACTCTGTGCTTTGTTTCTCAAAATTGTGCCAACCTATAAATTGCTCAATGTCCAGCACCTTTCTCTGAGAGAATGTCTGCACTTGTATATGTAATTCCATTGGGCCTAAATGTTTCATACTTCCAATGAAATGACTTCTCCTTTCTTAGGTGTGTTTCACTAGAAACTCGACACACTGCTTCGATTCTCAAAGTAGTCAAAACCTATAAAGTACCCAATGTCTAGCAGCTTTCTCTGAAAGAATGTGTACGTTTGTATATGTAACTCCATTTGATCTAAAGGTTACCGTCTTCCAACGAGATGCCTTCTCCTTTCTTAGCCGTGTTTGACTAGAAACTGTACACTCTCCTTTTTTTCTCACTATTGTGTAAATGTATAAGTTGCCCAATGTCTAGCAGCTTTCTCTAAGAGAATGTGTGCATTTGTATATGTAACTCCATTCGGCCTAAAGATTACCCTCTCCAACGAAATGACTTCTCTTTTCTTAGATGTGTTTGAATAGAAACTGTACACACTGCTTGTATCTCAAAGTAATAAAACTATAAATTGCCCAATGTCTAGCAGCTTTCTCCGAGAGAATGTATCCTTTTATACATGTTAGTCCTTAGGGCCTAAAAGTCATATACTTCTAATGAAATGACTTCTCCTTTCTTAGGTATGTTTTATTAGAAACTCGACACACTCCTTTGTTTCTCAAAGCAGTCCAAACGTATAGAGTGCCCAATATCTAGCAGCTTTCTCTGAGAGAATGTGTGCATTTGTATATGTAACTCCATTTGGCCTAAAGGTTACCCTCTTCCAACGAAATGACTTCTCCTTTCTTAGGTGTGTTTGACTAGAAACTGTACTCATTGCTTGTATCTCAAAGTAGTAAACCTATAAATAGCCCAATGTCTAGCAGCTTTCTCCGAGAGAATGTATGCATTTGTATATGTTACTCCATGAGCCTAAAAGTCATATACTTCCAACCTTTCAGCCTAAATGTTACCCTTTTCCAACGATATGACTTCTCCTTTCTCAGGTGTGTTTGACTAGAAACTCTACACACTTCTTTGTTTCTCAAACTTATGCGAATCTATTAAGTGGCCAATGTATACCAGGTTTCCTTGAGAGATTGTGTGCGTTTGTATATGTAATGCCATTCGGCCTAAAGGTTAACCTCTTCCAACGAGATGACTTCTCCTTTCTTAGCTATGTTTGACTACAAACTGTACACTTTGCTTTGTTTCTCAAAGTCACACAAAAGAATAAGTTGCCCAATCTAGCAGCTTTCTCTGAGATAATGTATGCGTTTGTATATGTAACTCCATTGGGCCTAAAAGTTACTTACTTCCAATGAAGTGTCTTCTTCCTTCTTAGGTGTGTTTGACTATAAACTGTACACACTTCTTAGTTCCTCGAACTTATGGAAACTTATAAAGTGGCCAATGTCTAGCAGCTTTCTCTGACAGAATGTGTGCCTTTGTATATGTAAATCCATTGGGCCTAAAGGTTACCCTCTTCCAACGAAATGACTTCTCCTTTCTTGGGTGTGTTTGAGTACAAACTCTACACTCTGCTTTGTTTGAAGAAGTTGTGTCAACCTATAAATTGGGCAATGTCTAGCAGCTTTCCCTCAGAGAATGTGTGCGTTTGTATACATAACTCCATTCGGCCTAAAGGTTACCCTCTTCCAACCAAATGACTTCTCCTTTCTTAGGTGTCTTTGACTAGAAACTGTACACACTGCTTGTATCTCAAAGTAGCAAACCTATAAATTGCCCAAGTCTAGCAGCTTTCTCCGAGTGAATGTATGCGTTTGTATATGTTACTCCATTGAGCATAAAAGTCATATATTTCCAACATTTAGACCTAAAGGTTACCTTTTCCAAAGATATGACTTCTCCTTTCTTAGGTGTGTTTGACTAGAAACTCTACACATTGCTTTCTTTCTCAAAGCAGTGCAAACCTATGAAATGCCTAATGTCTAGCAGATTTCTCTGACAGAATGTGTGCCTTTGTATATGTGGCTTCATTCGGCCTAAATGTTACCCTCTTCCAGCGAATTGACTTCTCCTTTCTTAGGTGTGTTTGACTAGAAACTCTATACTCTGCTTTGTTTCTCAAAGTTGTGCACAAGTATCAGTTCCCCAATTTCTAGCAGCTTTCTCTGAGAGAATGTATGCATTAGTATATGTAACTCCATTGGGCATGAAAGTAACATACTTCCAACGAAATGACGTCTCCTTTTTTGGTGTGTTTGACTAGAATCTCTACACAGTGCTTTGTTTCTCAAAGTCATGCCAACCTATAAAGTGCCCAATGTCTAGCAGCATTTTTTTAGAGAATTCATGGGCTTGTATATGTAATTCCATTGCGCCCACAAGTGACATACTTCCAATGAAATGACTTCTTTTTTAGGTGTGTTTGACTAGAAACCTTATACTCCGCTTTGTTCCTCAAAGTTTTGCAAAAGTATAAGTTGCTCAATGTCGAGCACCTTTCTCTGAGAGAATGCGTGCGTTTGTATATGTAAATCCATCCGGCCTAAAGGTTACCCTGTTCCAATGAAGTGACTTTTCCTTTTTAGATGTGTTTGACTGCAGAGTCTACACTCTGTTTTGTTTCAGAATGTTGTGCAAACCTATAAACTGCCCAATGTCTAGCACCTTTCTCTGAGAGAATGCGTGCGTTTGTATATGTAAATCCATCCGGCCTAAAGGTTACCCTGTTCCAATGAAGTGACTTTTCCTTTTTAGATGTGTTTGACTGCAGAGTCTACACTCTGTTTTGTTTCAGAATGTTGTGCAAACCTATAAACTGCCCAATGTCTAGCACCTTTCTCTGAGAGAATGAATACATTTGTATATGTAACTCCATGGGGCCTAAAAGTTACATACTTCCGATGAAATGACTTCTCCTTTCTTAGATGTGTTTGACTAGAAACTCTACACGCTGCTTTGTTTCTCAAAGTAATGCAAACCTATAAAAGTGCCCAATGTCTATCAGCTTTCTCTGAGAGAATGTGTGCGTTTGTATATGTACCTCCATTCGGCCTAAAGTTTGCCCTCTTCCAATGAAATGACTTCTCCTTTTTAGACGTGTTTGACTACAGACTCTACCCTCTGTTTTGTTTCTCAAACTTGTGCCATCCTATAAACTGCCCAATCTAGCAGCTTTCTTTCAGAGAATTCGTGTGTTTATATACATAACTCCATTCGGCCTGAAAGTTACCCTCTTCCAACGAGATGACTTCTCCTTTCTGAGGTGTGTTTGACTAGAAACTCTACACTTTTCTTTGTTTCTAGAACTTATGGAAACCTGTAATGTCACCAATGTCCAGTAGCTTTCTTTGACAGAATGTGTGCCTTTGTATATATAACTCCATTCGGCCTAAATGTTACCCTCTTCCAACGAAATGACTTCTTCTTTCTTAGATGTGTTTGACTGCAAACTCTACAGTCTGCTTTGTTTCTAGAATTTGTGTCAACCTATAAATTGCCCAATGTCTAGCAAATTTCTCTGAGAGAATATATGCGTTTGTGTATGTTAGTCCATTGGGCCTAAAAGTCATATAATTCCAATGAAATGACTTCTCCTTTCTTAGGTGTGTTTTACTGGAAACTCGACACACTGCTTTGTTTCTCAAAGTAGTCCAAACCTATAAAGTACCCAATGTCTGGCAGCTTTCTCTGACAGAATGTGTATGTTTGTATATGTAACTCCATTTGTCCTAAAGGTTACCATCTTCCAACGAGATGCCTTCTCCTTTCTTAGTTGTGTTTGACTAGAAACTGTTCACTCTGTTTTTTTTTTTCTCACTACTGTGCAAACGCGTAAGTTGCCCAATGTTTGGCAGCTTTTTCTGACAGAATGTGTGCCTTTGTATATGTGACTCCATTCGGCCTATAGTTACCCTCTTCCAGTGAATTGACTTCTCTTTTCTTAGGTGTGTTTGACTTGAAACTCTATACTCCGCTTTGTTTCTCAAAGTTGTGAAAAAATATAAGTTGCCCAATTTCTAGCAGCTTTCTCTGAGAGAAAGTTTGTGTTTGTATATGTAACTCCATTGGGCCTGAAAGTAACATATTTCCAGTGAAATGACTTCTCCTTTGTAGGTGTGTTTGACTAGAAGCTCTACACAGTGCTTTGTTTCTCAAAGTTCTGCCAACCTATAAAGTGCCCAATGTCTAGCAGCTTTCTCTGAGAGAATCTTTGCATTTGTATTGTAACTCCATTTCGTATAAAGGTTACCCTCTTCCTACGAAATGACTTTTCCTTTCTTAGAGGTTTTTGACTACAAACTCTACACTGTGCTTTGTTTCTCAAAGTTCTGCCAACCTATAAATTGCCCAATGTCTAGCAGCATTTTCTTAGAGAAGGCATGGGCTTGTATATGTAATTCCATCGTGCCTACTAGTCATGTACTTACAATGAAATGACTACTCCTTTCTTACGTGTGCTTGACTAGAAACCTTATAGTTCGCTTTGTTTCTCAAAGTTTGCAAAAGTATAAGTTGTTCAATGTGGAGCGCCTTTCTCTGAGAGAATGTGTGCATTTGTATATGTAAATCCATTCAGCCTAAAGGTTACCCTGTTCCAATGAAATGACTCCTCCTTCTTAGATGTGTTTGACTACAGGGTCTACACTCTTTTTTGTTTCTTAAAGTTGTGCCAACCTATCAACGGCCCAATGTCTAGCATCTTTCTCTGAGAGAATGAATGCGTTTTTATATGTAACTCCATGGGGCTTAAAAGTTACATACTTTCAATGAAGTGATTTCTCCTTTCTTAGGTGTGTTTGACTAGAAACTCTGCACACTGCTTTGTTTCTCAAAGTAGTGCGAACCTATAAAGTGTCCAATGTCTATCAGTTTTCTCTGAAAGAATGTGTGCGTTTGTATATGTACCTCCATTCAGCCTAAAAGTTACCCTCTTCCCATGAGATGACTTCTCCTTTCTTAGGTGTGTTTGACTAGAAACTCTGCACACTGCTTTGTTTCTCAAAGTAGTGCGAACCTATAAAGTGCCTAATGTCTATCAGTTTTCTCTAAGAGAATGTGTGCGTTTGTATATGTACCTCCATTTGGCCTAAAAGTTACCCTCTTCCCATGAGATGACTTCTGGTTTCTTAGGTGTGCTTGACTAGAAACTCTACACTCTGCTCTGTTTTTCAAAGTGTGCAAAAGGATAATTTGCCCAATGTCTAGCAGCTTTCTCTGAGGTAATGTTTGCGTTTGTATATGTAACTCCATTCGGCCTAGAAGTTGCATACTTCCAATCAAATGACTTCTCCTTCCTTAGGTGTGTTTGACTAGAAACTCTACACACTGCTTTTTTCTCAAAGTTATACAAACCTATAAAGTCCCCCAAGCTTTCTTTGACAGAATGTGTGCATTTGTATATGTAATTCCATTCGGCCTAAAGGTTACCCTGTTCCATCAAAATCACTTCTCTTTTTTATATATCTTTGACTAAAACTCTACACTCTGCTTGTTTCTCCACGTTGTGCAAACCTATAAATTTACCAATATCTAGCAGCTTTCTCTGAGAGAATGAATGTGTTTGTACATGTAACTCCATTGGGCATAAAAGGTGCATACTTCCAATGAAATTACTTCGACTTTCTTTGGTGTGTTTGACTAGAAACTATACTTTGCTTTGATTCTCAAAGTTTTGCAAAAGTATAAGTTGCTCAATGTCCAGCACCTTTCTGTGAGGGAATGTGTGCGTTTGTATATGTAAGTCCATTCGTTCTAAATGTTACCCTCTTCCAACGAAATGACTTCTCCTTTTTAGATGTGTTTTACTAGAAACTCTACACTCTGCTTTGTTTCTCAAAGTTGTGCCAACCTATAAACTGCCAATATCTGGCACCTTTCTCTGAGAGAATGAATCCATTTGTATAGGTAACTCCATTCGGCCTAAAGGTTACCCTCTTCCAAAGAAATGATTTCTCCTTTCTTAGGATGTGTTTGACTAGAAACTCTACACACTGATTTCTTTCTCAAAGTAGTAAATCTATAAATTTCCCAATGTCTAGCAGTTTTCTCTCAGAGAATGTGTGCATTTGTATATGTACCTCCACTCAGACTAATGGTTACCCTCTTCCAACGAAATGACTTCTTCTTTCTTAGGTGTGTTTGACTAGAAACTCTACACTCTGCTTTGTTTCTCAAAGTTGTGCAAAAGTATAAGTTGCCCAATGTTTACCAGCTTTCTCTCAGGGAATGTATGTGTTTGCATATAAAACTCCATTGGGCCTATCAGTTACATACTTCCAATGAAATGACTTCTCCTTTCTTAGGTATGGTTTACTAGAAAGTCTACATTCTGATTTGTTTCTTGAAGTTATACAAACCTATAAAATTCCCCATATCTAGCAGCTTTCTCTGAGAGAATGTGTGCGTTTGTGTATGTAATTCCATTTGGCCTAAATGTTACCCTTTTCCAATGAAATGACCTCTCCTTTTTAGATGTGTTTGACTACAAACTCTACACTCTCCTTTGTTTCTCAAAGTTGTGCCAACCGATATACTGCCCAATGTCTGGCAGCTTTCTCTGAGAGACTGTGTGTTTGTGGATGTAACTCCATTCGGCCGAAATGCAATGACTTATCCTTTCTTATTTGTGTTTTACTAGAAACTCTATACTCCGCTTTGTTTCTCATGGCTGTGCAAAAGTATAGGTTGCCCAATGTCTGGCAGCTTTCTCTGAGAGAATGTATGCGTTTGTACATGTAACTCCATTTGGCTTAAAAGTTACATACTTCCTATGAAATGACTTTTCATTTGTAGGTGTGTTTGACTAGAAACTCTACACATTGCTTTGTTTCTCAAAGCTTGCAAACTTATAAAGAGCCCAATGTCTAGCAGTTTTCTCTGAGACAATCTGTGCATGTGTATATGTAACTCCATTCGGCATAAACGCTACCCTCTTCCTACGAAATAAATTCTCCTTTCTTAGATGTGTTTGACTAGAAACTCTACACTCTGCAGTGTTTCTCAAAGTTTTGCCAACCTAGAAATTGCCCAATGTGTACCAGCTTTCTCTGAGAGAATGTATGCATTTGTATATGTAACTCCACTGGGCCTCAAAGTCACATACTTCCAATGAAATGACTTCTTCTTTCTTATGTGTGTTTGACAAGAAACTCTACACACTGCTTTGTTTCTCAATGTTATGCAAACCTATAAAGTGCCCAATGTGTGGCAGCTTCTCTGAGAGAATGTGTGAGTTTGTATATGTAACTCCATTCAGCCTAAAGATTACCCTCTTGCAACGAAATGACTTCCTGTTTCTTAGGTTTGTTTGTCAGGAAACCCCACACACTAATTCGTCTGTTAGAGTTAACCAAACAGATAAAGCACCAATCTCCACTTGCTTTCTGTGACGGACTGTTAGCATTTCCATATGCAACCCCTTTCCGTCTGAAAGTTACCTTCTCCCTTCAAAATGACTTCTTCTCTCTTACGTGTGTTTGACAGCAAACTACACACTGCTTCAGTTCTCACAGTTATGCAAACATATAAAGCACCCAATGTGCAGCTGCATTCTCTGAGTTAGTGTTTCCATGTGCAACTCATTTTCGTTTAAAAGTTACTCTCTTCCTAGGAAATGATATCTTTCTTAGGTGTGTTTGACAGGAACTCTACACACTGCTTAGTTTCTTCAGGTGTAAGGAAACATAAAAAGCACTCAATGTCTAGCTGCATTCTCTGAGCATATGTAAGGGTTTCCATACGCAATTCCTTTCTGGCAAAAAAGTTATTCACTTCCTGCCATATGACTTCTTTCTTAGGTTTATTTGGCAGGAAACTCTGCACATTGCTGTGTTTCTCAGAGTTTAGGAAACCTAATAAGCACCCAATGTCTAGCTGCTTTCTCTGAGTGATGTAAGCTTTTCCATATGCAAATCCTTGCCAGCTAAATGTAACCCACTTCCCACGAAACGACTTCCTGTTTCTTAGATGTGTTTGACAGGAAACTCTGCACACTTCTTCGGTTCTCAGAGTTAAGCAAAAGTAAGAAGGACACCATGTCTAGCTGTTTTTTCTGAGTGAATGAAAGTATTTCCACATGGTTCTCATTTCTGGCTAAATATTACCATCTTCCTACCAAGTGACTTCTTCTTTCTTAGGTGTGTTGGACAGGAAACTCTACATACACCCTGCTTCAGGTCTTGGCAAGTCAATATATAAAACACCCAATGCCTACCTGCTTTCTCCGAGTGAATGTAAGAGTTTCCAAATACAACACCTTTTCGTCTAAAGGTTACTACAAAATTAGTTGTTCTCTTTTATGTGTGTTTGTCAGGAAACTCTAGAGACTGCTTCAGTTGTCACAGTTAAGCAAAAATATAAAGCACCGAGTGTCTAGTTGTTGTCTTTGAGTGAATGTAAGCGTTTCCATATGTAAATCCTTTCTGGCTAAATGTTGCCCTATTCCTACGATATGACTTCTTTTTCTTAGGTGTGTTGGACAGGAAACTACACAAAGCTTTGTTTCTCAGTGTTAAACAAACATATAAATGACCCAATGTCTAGCTGCTCTCTCTGATTGAATGTGAGCATGGCTATATATACCTCCTTTCGGAATTAGCGTTACCCGCTTCCCACAAAACGACTTCCTGTTTCTTAGGTGTGTTTGACAGGAAAGTCTACACACTGCTTTGATTGTTAGAGTTAACCAAACATATAAAGCACCAATATCCAGCTGCTTTCTGTGAGTGCCTGTTAGCGTTTCCTTATGCAACTCCTTTCCATCTAAAAGTTACCCTCTTCCTTCAGAATGACTTCTCTCTTAAGTGTGTTTGACAGGAACCTCTACACACTGCTTTGATTCTCAGAGTTCACCTAACATAAAGTACCGATTGTCTAGCAGCTTTCTCTGAGTGACTGTAAGGTTTTCCATATGTGACCCCTTCAGGCTAAGCGTTATCCTCTTCCTACGAAATGAATTCTTCTTTCTTATGTGTGTTTCATGGGAAATTCTACACTCTGCTTCGGTTCTCAGAGTTAAGCCAACACTTAAAGCGCCCAATGTCTAGCTGCTTTCTCTGAGTGAATGTAAGCATTTTCATATGTAACTCCTTCAGTTTAGCAGTTACCCTATTCCTACGAAATGACTTCTTTCTTAGGTGTGTTTGACAGGAAACTCTACACACTCCTTCGGGTCTCAGTGTAAAGGAAACATATAAATCATCCGTGGTCTAGCTGCTTTCTCTGAGTGGATGTAAATGTTTCCATATGCAACTCCTTTCCATCTAAAATTTACCCTCTCCCTTCAAAATTACTTCTTCTCTCTTAAGTGTGTTTGAGAAGAAACTCTACACATTGATTTTATTCTCACAGTTAAGCAAAGATAAAGTATCCAATAGGTGGCTCCTTTCTCTTAGTGAATGTAATCGTTTCTATATATAACTCCTTTAAGTTTAAAAGTTGCCTACTTCCTAAGAAATGACTTCTTTTTTTCTAAACGTGTTTGAAAGGAAACTACACAGTGCTTCGTTTTTACAGAGTTAAGCAAACATGTAATACAGGCAGTATCTAGCTGCTTTCTGTGAGTGAATGTAAGAGTTTCCATATGCAACACCTGTTCGCCTAAAAGTTACCCTCTTCCTACAAAATCACTTCGTTTCTCTCTTACGTGTGTTTGACAGGAAACTCTAGACTCTGCTTCAGTTCTCAGAGTTAAGCAAACATATAAAGCCCCCAATGTCTAGCTGCTCTCACTGAGTGAATGTAAAGCATTTCAATATGTAACTCCTTTTCAGCTAAAACTTACCCTCCTGCTGTGAAATGAGTTATGCTTGCTATCGCTGGGCCTCATGCATATTGATCAGTATCACTTGGCACACCTGGGCATTGTTGGACGTCACTGGGCATCGAAGAGCATTGCTTGGATTCACTGCACATTGATTGGCTTCACTGGTGATATCTTGGCATCCCTTGGAATCACTGGGTATTGATGGGTGTCGCTTGGCATAACTGGCATAGCTAGGCATCACTGGGAATTGCTTGGCATACGGGGCACTGATGGGCATCATTTGGCCTCACTGGGCATCGTTGGGCATCACTGGGCTTTGATGGCAGTCGCCTAGCATCATTGGGCATCCATGGATATCACTGGCCATCGCTTGGCATATCTTGGCATTGCTTGGCATCACTGGGCATCTGTGGGCATCGCTTACCATATCTGGGCATCGCTTGGCATCACTGGGCATCCCCTGGCATCACTGGCAATCGATAATCATTAGTTGGCATATCTGAGCATTGCTTGGCTACACGGGGCATCACTGGGCATCACTTGGCATCACTGAGCATTACTTGGTATCACAGGGCATCCCTGGGCATCCCTGGGCATTGCTTTGCATCACTAGGTATCGATGGGAAATGCTTTGCATCGATGGGCATCACTTGGCATCACTTGGCATATCTGGGCATCGTTTGGCATAACTCAACATCAATGGACATTACTAGGCATCACTAGGCATTGCCTGGCATTGCTTGGCATTGATGGGCATCGATGGGCAATGCTTGGAATCGTTGGGAATCACTGGGCATCACTGGGCATTGCTTTTCATCACTGGGCAATTCTGGGCATCACTTGGCATCGTTTTGTATCACTGATAATCGATGGGATCAAGTGACATATGTAGGCACAGCTAGGCATCACTGATCATCGCTCAGAATTGATGGGCATCACTGGGCATCGCTTGGCATCACTGGACATCGAAGGGCATTTCCTGGCATCGTTGGGCTTCACTGGGCATCATTTGGCCTCACTTAGCATTGATGGGCATCGAGTGGCATATCTAGGTATCGCTTGGCATCACTTGGAATCAGTGGACATCGCTGGGCATCGAAGGTCAGTTCTTGGCATCACTGGGCATTGATGGACACTGATGGGCATCAATGGGCTTCACTGTGCATTGCTTGGATTCACTGGGCTTTGCTTGGCATATCTTGGTATTGATGGGCATTGCTTGGCATATGTGGGCATCACTTGGCATCACAGGGCATCTCTGGGCATCACCTGGCATCACTGGGCATCAATTAGATGAGCATTGCTTTGCATAAATGGGCATCTCCTGAAATCACTGGGTATCCATGAACATCCCTGGGCATCACTGGCCATCACTGGGCACCAATGGGCATAAATACACCTCTCTGGGCATCACTGGGAATTGATTGGCATCACTGGGCAACACAGGGCATCGCTGGGTATCAATTGGCATTGCTAGGCTTCATGTGGCATCCCTGGGCATCAGGGGGCATTTCTTGGCATCGCTGGGCATTGCTTAACACAACTAAGCATTGATGGGTATTGTTGGGCATTGATGGGCATTGATGGGCATCACTCAGTATCGATTGGCAGTGCTGGATTTCACATGGCATCACTGGGCACCAGTGGGCATTGCTTAGCATCACTGGCATTGCTGGGAAACACTGAGCATAACTTGGCATCACTGGGAAACTGGGGATCACTGGGCATAGTTTTGCATCAATGAGCATCAATGGGAAAATCTTTGCATCACTGGGCATCTCTTGGCATCACTGGGAATCACTGGGCATCATTTGGCATCACTGAGCATCGATTGGCATCATGTGGCATATCTAGCCATTGCTTGGTATCTCTTGGCATCTCTGGGCATCGCTTGGCACCACTGGGAATTTCTTGGCATTCCTTAGCATTGCTGGACATCAATAAGCTTCACTTGGCTTCGCTGGGCATCAGAGGGCATTGCTTGGCATCTCTGGGCATGACTGGGCATCGCTAGGCACCGTTTGACATCATTCAACATCTCTGGACATTGCTGGCCATCGCTGGGCATCGTTGGGCATCACTTGGCATCACTGGGCATTGCTGGGCATTGCTGGGCATCGATTGGCATCATATGAAACAAATTTCAGGCTAAAAATTACCTATCTAGTAAGAAATGCCTTTCTTAGATATGTTTGACAAGGAAGACAACACAGTGCTTCTGCTCACAGAGTTAAGCAAACATATAAACAACTGAATGTCTAGCACTTTCTCTAAGTAAATATAAGTGTTTTCATATGAAACTATTGTAAGCTAAAAATTACCCTCTTGGTACAAAATGCCTTTCTTGTGTTCGTAGAAGCTGGTTACATGTATACGAGAAGGAGTTTCTAAAAATGTAAAACCCTAGGCCTAGTCCTAAACCTAGCACTAATGCTAAACCTAGGCCTAGGCCTAAACCTAGGCTTAGCACTAACATGAGTCTTAACCCAAGCACTAACCCAAACCCTAACACTAGCAATAACTATAAACATAACCCTAACCCTAAAACTAGCCTTAAACCTAAGCCTAGCCCTAACCCTAACCCTGACACTAGGCCTAACCCTAACCCTAACACTAGCCCTAACCCTATCCCTAACCATAACCTTGGCCCTAACCCTAACCTAGACCTCACTCTATGGCTAACCCTAAACATAGCCCTAACGCCAACCCTAACCCTAGCCCTATCGATAACACTAGCCCTAAACCTAAACCTAAAGCTACACCTAACCATAATCCTAATGCTAACCCTAACACTAGCCCTAACACTAGCCCTAACCCTAGTCCTACCTCTAACCCTAGCTGTCACTGTAACCACAGACCTAGCTCTAACCCTAGCCCGAGTCCTAGCACTACCACTAACCTTAACATCAAACCTAAGACAAACATCTATAAGTAATATCTTATTATACATTGAAATGTTCGATAAGAAGAAGAATACACTCCTTCACTTCACAGAGGTATGGAATCCTGTAAACAACCAAACGTCTAGCCTATTTCTCTGAGTGAATATAAGTGTTTTCATATGAAACACATTTCCAGCTAAAAATTACCTAACTCATATGAAATACCTTTGTTAGATATGTTTGACAAGGAAGACAACACAGTGCTTCTGTTTACAAATTTCTTTTATTTCAGCATATTATTGGGGTACAGATATTTAGGTTACGTATGTTGTCCTTGTCCCCCTTCCCCCCCCCCCGCCGCCAGTCCGAGCTTCAAGCGTGTCCATTCCCTGGATGGTGCATATCGCATTCTTTGTGTATGCATAAACCCGTCCCCTGCTCCCCCCACCCCCTCCCCCCTGCCCGACATCCAATAAATGTTATTCTTATATGTGCACTTATGTGTTGATCAGTTAATACCAATTTGATGGTGAGTACATGTGGTGCTTGTTTTTCCATTCTTGGGATACTTCACTTAGTAGAACCTGTTCCAGCTCTTTCCAGGAGAATACAAGAGGTGCTATATCGCCATTGTTTCTTAAAGCTGAATAGCACAAATTTAAGAAAACATTAAAAAAACTATGTGTAGCTACTATCTCTGAGTAAATATAAGTGTTTTCATATGAAATTCCTATCCAGGTAAATATTACCCTATGGTACAAAATGCCTTTCTTCAGTTCGTAGAAGATTGTAAGGGATATACAAGAATGAGCTTTTACAAATGTAAAACCCTAGACCTAGTCCTAAATCTAGCACTAATGCTAAAACTAGCTCTAGGCCTAAACGTAGCCTTAGACTTAACACTAATCCTAAACCTATCTCTAACCCTAACCCTAACCCTAGCCCTAACCCTAACCCTAACACTAGCTCTAACCCTAACCCTAAACATAACCACAGCCATAACCATACCCCTAGTCCTAAACATAACACTAAAGCTAGCCCTAAAAATAACCTTAGCCCTAACTCCAACACTAACCCTAGCCCTAAGCCTAAACCAAGCCTTAGCTCTAACACTAATCCTAACCCTAGACCTAACCCTAACCCTAACCCTAACCCTAACCCTAAGACTAGCTGTAATCCTAAATCTAACCCTAACCTTAGCCTAACCCTAAACCTAACCCTAACACTAAACCTAGCCCTAGGCCTAAACCAAGCCTTAGCCCTAAAACTAATCATAATTCTTGCCCTAACCCAAACCTTAACACTAGCCTTAAAAATAACACTAACTGAAGCCATAACCCTAACCTAGACCTAATCCTAATGCTATTCTTAACCCTTGCCCTAATCCTAACCACAACCCTAGCCCTAACCTAACCAAAACCGTGGCACTAGGACTAAACTTAGACTTAGCCCTAACACTAATCCTAAGCCTAGCCCTAATCCTAACCATAAACCTAACCCTAACACTATCTCTAGCCGTAAGCCTAGCCCTAACCCCGACTCTAACCCTAACCCTAACTCTAGCCCTAGGTCTAAACTAAGCCTTAGACCTATAATAATCCTAACACTACCCTACTCCTAATCCTAACCCTAGCCCTAAGATTATCCCTAAACCTAAATCTAATTGTAACATAGCCCTAACCCTAAACCTAGCCCGAACCCTAACCCTAACCCAAGCCCTAGGCCTAAACCAAGCCTTAGCCCTAAAACTTATCTTAATCCTAACCCTAACCCTAACCCTAACCCTAACCCTACCCTAACCCTAACCCTAACCCTAACCCTAACCCTAACCCTACCCTAACCCTAACACTATCCCTAACCCTAACTCTAAACCTAACCCTAACCCTAACCCTAATCTTAACCATAGACCTAAACTTAAACCTAAACCTAGACCTAACCCTAACCCTACCCATAAACTTAACCCCAGCCCTAAACCTAATCCTATCTGAACCCTAACCCTAGCCCTACACATGAAACTGGCCTTAGCACTAACACTAATCCTAAACGTAGTCATAACCCTAACCCTAATCCTAACCCTAACACTAGCCCTAACTCTAACCCTAACCTTAACTCTAGCTCTAACCCTAACCTAGACCTAACTGTAACGCTAACGCTAGCCCTAACCCTAACCCTATCCCTTATCCTCGTCCTAATCTTACCCTAAACCTAACCCTAGCCCTACCCCTAACCCCAGCTGTAGCTGTAACCATAGCCCGAGCCCTAGCACTACCAAGAACCTTAACACTAAACCTAAGACAAATATCTATAAGTAATATCTTCTTATACATTTAAATGTTTCATAAGAAAAAGAACACACTCCTTAAGTTGACAGAGTTATGGAATACTGTAAACAACCAAACGTCTAGCCTATTTCCCTGAGTGAATATAAGTGTTTTCATATGAAACACATTTCCGGCTAAAAATTACCAAATTCGTATGAAATGCCTTTGTTAGATATGTTTGACAAGGAAGACAACACAGTGCTTCTGTTCACAGATTTAAGCAAACATAAATGAAAGGATGTGTAGCTACTTTCTCTAAGTAAATATAAGTGTTTCCATATGAAACTCCTTTTCAGTTAAATATTACCCTCTTGATATGAAATGCCTTTCTTGAGTTCATAGAAGCTTGTAAGGTGTATAAGAGAATGAGCTTCTACAAATATAAAACCCTAGACCTAGTCCTAAACCGACACTAATACTAACCTTAGCCCTAGGCCTAAATGTAGCCTTAGCCCTAACACTAATCCTAAACCTATTCCAAACCCTAATCCTAACCCTAGTCCTAACCCTAACCCTAATCCTAACCCTAATCCTATCACTAGCTCTAACCCTACCCATAACCCAAACCATAGCAATAACCCTAAGCCTATCCCTAAGCCCAACTCTAACCCTAATCCTAACCCTAGCCCTAGGTCTAAACCAGGCCTGCGCAGCAATGCTAATCCTAACACTACCCTAACCCTAACCCTATCCCTAAGACTAGCCCTAACCCTAAATCTAACTATAACATATCCCTAACCGTAACCTACACTAACCCTAACTCTAACCCTAGCCCTAGACATAAAGGAAGCCTTAGACTAAAACTAATGCTAACCCTAGCCCTAACACTAACCCTAACCTTAACCCTAACCCTAACAATAACTCTAACTGTAGCCATAACCCTAAACTAGACCTACCCCTAATGCTAACACTAATCCTAGCCAAAACACTAACCCAAACTCTAGACCTAACCCTGACCGTAACCCTAACCCTAACATTAGCTCTAACCCTAACCCTAACCCTAGCCATAACCTTAACCCTAAAGCTAGCCCTAAACCTAACATTAGCCCTAACTCTAACACCAGCCCTAACCCTAACCATAGCACTAACACTAACCCTTAAGCTAGCCCTAACCCTAACCCTAACCCTAACACTAACCCTAAGCCTAAACCTAACCCTAACCCTAACCCTAACCCTAACCTAGACCTAACCCTAACCCTAACTATAAACCTACCCCTAAACCAAACACTAACCCTAGTTCTAACCCTAACCCTAACACTAAGACTCACTGTAACCCTAAATCTGATGATATCCCTGAAACTAACCCTAGACCTAACCCTAAACCTAAACCTAGCCATAAGCCTAACCCTATACCTAACCCTAACCTAACCCTAAACCTAACACTAGTCCTAACCCTAACCCTAACCCTTATCATAGCCGAAATCCTAACCATACACCTAACCTGAACCATTACCCTAGCCCTAATCATAAACCTAACCCTATCCCTATTCCTAGCTCTAGCCCTACCTCTAACCCCAGCTGTAGCTGTAAACATAGCCCTAGCTTTAACCCTAGCCCTAGCACTAGCACTACCAAGAACCTTAACTCAAAGCCTAAGACAAATATATATAAGTAATATCTTCTTATAAATTGAAATGTTTGATAAGAAAAAGAACACACTGCTTCAGTTCAAAGAGTTTGGAATCTGGTAAACAACCAAAGGGCTAGCTTATTTCTCTCAGTGAATATAAGTGTTTTCATATGAAACACATTTCTGGCTAAAAATTACCTACCTCATATGAAATGCCTTTCTTAGATATGTTCCGCAAGGAAGACAACACAATGTTTCTCTTCACAGAGTTAAGCAAACACATAAACAACCGAATGTCTAGCTACTTTCTCCAAGTAAATATAAGTTTTTTCATATAAAACTTCTTTCAAGATAAACATTACCCTCTTGGTACGAAATGCCTTCCTCATGTTTGTAGAAGCCTGTAAGGCATATAGGAGAATGAGGTTCTACAAAAGTAAAACCCTAGACCTAGTCCTAAACCTAGCACTAATGCTAACCCTAGCCCTAGGGCTCAAGGTAGCCTTACGCTAACACTAATCCTAAACCCAAACCTAACCCAAAACCAAACCCTGGCCCCAACCCTAACCTAGCCCTAACCCTAACCCTAACCATAGATCTAACCATAACTCAAAGCCTAACCCTAACACTAGGCCTATCCCTAACTCTAACCATAACCCTAGTCCGAAATCTAACCCCAGCCCTACCCTAATGCTGACCCTAAGCCTAACACTAACCCTAACCTTAGCGCTAACTGTAACATAGCCCTAACCCTATACCTAACACCAGCCCTAACCCTAACACTAGTCCTAACCCTGACCCCAAACCTAACACTAGCCCTGAGACTAAACACAACCCTAACCATAGTCCTGACCCTAACTCTAGCCTGTACCCTAACCCTAGGCCTAACACTAAACCTATACCAAACCACAGCCATAGGCCCAAACCTAGCATAACCACTAACAGTAATCCTAACCCTAGACCTAACCCTACATATAACCCTAACTGTAACCCTAATGCTAGCCCTAAACCTAACCTTAACCCTAACCCTAGCCGTAACCCTAACCTAGGCCCAAATCTAATGCTAACTCTAACACTAGCCCTAACCTTAACCCTAACCCTAGCCACAATACTAAACCTTAACCTAACCTTAACACTAGCCCTAAGCCTAACCCCAACCCTAACCCCAGCACTAACCCTAAGACTAGCACTATCCCTAACCATAAAGCTACCCCTAAACCTAACCCTACCCCTAACCCTAACCTTACCCTTAACCCTAATGCTAGCCCTAACCCTAACCCTAACCCTAGCCGTAGGCCTAAAACCAGCCTTAGCCCTATCACCAATAATAACCCTACCCCTAACCCTAACCCTAAGGCTATCCCTAAAACTAACCCTTGCCCTAATCCTAACCCTTAACATAACTCTAACCGTAACCCTTGCTCTAACAGTAGCAGTAGCTGTAACCATAGCCCTAGCTCTACCTCAGGCCCTAGCACTAGCACTACCACTAACCTTAACACTAAACCTAAGAGAAATATCTAAAAATAATATCTTCTTATACATTGAAATGTTTGATAAGAAAAAGAACACACTGCTTCAGTTCACTGAGTAATAGTATCCTGTAAACAACAAAACAAATAGAATTTTCTCTGAGTGAATATGTGAATTTTCATATGAAACTCTTTTCCAGCCAAAAATTACCCTGTTGTTATGAAATGCCTTTCTTGTGTTCATAAAAGCTTGTAAGGTGTATACGAGGATGAGCTTCTACAAATGTAAAATCCTAGACCAGGTCAAAAACCTAGTGCTAATGCTAACCCTAGCCCTAGACCTAACCTAGCCTTACCCATAAAACTAATCCTAACCATAGGCCTAACCCTAACCCTGAACCTAACCCTAATCTAACCCTTACTGTAGCCCTAACGCTAACCTAGCCCTAACCCTAACCATAGTCATAGCCCAAATTTAACACTACTTCTAGCCCTAACCCTAACCATAGCAGTAGTCCTTATGCTAACCTCAACCCTAACCCTAGCCCTAAAGCTAGCCCTAAACTTAACACTAGACCTAACCCAAAGGCTAGCCTGAACCCTAACCTTAACCCTTACTCTAGCCCTAGGCGTAAAACTAGCCTTAGGCATAACAATAATAATAACCCTATCCCTAACCCTAACACTAACCCTAACGCCAGCCCTAGCCCTAACCCTAACCCAGACCCAAACCCTAGCCCCAACCCAAACCTAGATCTGACCCTAATGCTAATCCTAACCCTATCCCTAACCCTAACCCTTACCCTAACCCAAACACTAGCCCTAACACTAACCCTAACCTAACCGTAGCCCTAAAGCAAACCTAGACCTAACCATAACACTAAACCTAGACTGGGTCAAAAACTCACAGTAAGCCTGATCCTAACATTAAACCTATCCATAACACTGGCCCTAACCCTAACCTTATTCCTAACCCTATCCCTAGCACTAACCCTAACCCTAAAGCTAGCCCTAAACCTAACCCTAACCCTAACCCAAACCCTAGCCCAAAACCTAACCCTAGCCCTAACCCTAGCTGTAGCTTTAACCAGAGCCCTAGCTCTAGCCCTAGCACTCTCACTTCCACTACCACTAACCTTAACACTAAACTTAAGATAAATATCTATAAGTAATATCTTCTTTTACATTGAAATGTTTGATAAGAAAAGAACACACTGTTTTAATTCACAGAGTTACAGAATACTATAAACAAGCAAACATCAAGCTTATTTCTCTGAGTGAATATAAGTGCTTCCATATGAAACTCCTTTCCAGTTAAAAATTACCCTCTTGGAACGAAATGCCTTTCTTGTGTTCATAGAAGGTTGTAAGTCATATATGAGAAAGAGCTTCTACAAATGTTAAAACCTAGACCTAGTCCTAAACCTAGCACAAATCTTAACCCTACCCTTAGGACTAAACCTAGGTTAGCCCTAACTCTAAACCTATCCCTAGCAAAGACCCTAACCCTAACACCAGCAGTAATCCTTCCTAGCCCTAAACCTAACCCTAAACCTAAACTTAGACCTACCCCTCAACTTAGCACTAACCCTAACACTAAAGCTACCCCTAAGCCTAACCTTAACCCTAACCCTAGGACTAAACCTAGCTTTAGGCTTAACACTAATCCTAACCCTAGCCCTAAGCCTAACCATAAAGCTAACCATACCACTAGAGTTAACCCTAACCCTCACCCTTACCCCAGCCCTAACCCTCACCCTAGCACTAACCTTGAACCTAACCCTAGTCCTAAAACTAACTCTAGTCCTAACCCTAAACCTAAAGATAGGCCTAACCCTAATGATAGCCCTAACCCTAACCCTAGTACTAACCCTAAACCTAAATCTAGCCCTAACCCCAACTGTAGCCCAAACCCTAACCCTTACCCTAGCCCTAACCCTAACCATAGTTCTGACCCTAGCTGTACCTGTAACCATAGCCCTAGCTCTAACCCTAGGCCCAGCACCTGAACTACCGCTGATCTTAACACTAAAGCTAAGAAAAATATCTATATGTAATATCTTCTTATACATTGAAATGTTTCATTAGAAAAATAACACGCTTCTTCAGTTCACACAGTTATGGAATCCAGTACAACCAAATGGCTAGCTTATTTCTCTCAGTGAATATAAGTGTTTTCATATGAAACACATTTCCGGCTAAAAATTACCTACCTCGTATGAAATGCCTTTCATAGATATGTTCAGCAAGGAAGACAACACAATGCTTCCTTTCACAGAGTTAAGCAAACACATAAACAACCGAATGTCTAGCTACTCTCTCTAAGTAAATAAGTGTTTTCATGTCAAACTTCTTTCAAGATATATATTATAGTCTCGGTACTAAATGCCTCCCTTGTGTTCGCAGAAGCTTCAAAGCCAGATATGAGTATGAGTTTCTACAAAGGTAAAACCCTAGACCTTGTCCTACACAAAGCATTAATGCAATCCTAAGCCCTAGGCCTAAACTTAGCTTGAGCCCTAATACTAATCCTAACTCTAACCCTAACCCTAACCCTAACCTTAACACTAATCCTAACTCTCGTAACCCTAACCCTAGCCCTAGCCCTAACTCTAACCTAGACCTAACCCTAACCCTAACCCTAACCCTATCCTTATATCTAACCCTAAACTTAACCATAGCCTTAACCCTAAACCTAGACCTAACCCTAACACTAGCCCTAACCCTAACTCTAACCCTACTGCTAATCATAAACATAAACCTGGCCCTAAACATAATCCTAGCCCTAAACTTAAGCCCTTAGCTTAAACCAAGCCTTAGCCATAACATTAATCATAAACCTAGCCCTATAGCTAAACTTAACCCTAAACCTAACACTAATCCTGACCCTAAACCAAACCCAAAGCCTAATCATAATGTATACCTACCCCAATGCTAACCCTAACAATAGCCTTAACCCTAACCCTAAATCTAGCCCTAACCATCACCCTAACCGTAAGCCTAACCCTAGGCCTAAACCTAACCCTGACTCTAATGCCAACACAAGGTCTAAGTGTAACTCCCAAACTAACTCTAACCCTAAGTGTAACCCTATCCTTTGCCGTAACACAATCATAGACCTAACCCTAACGCTAACCCTAACACTAGCACTAACCTAACTGTAACCCTAAACCTAACACTGGCACTAACCCTAACCCTAACCCTAACCCTAATCCTAAAGCTAGCCCCAACCCTAACAGTAGCCCTAACTCTAATCGGGTCAAAAACTCACAGTAAGCTTAATCCTAACATTAAACCTATCCATAACACTTGCCCTAACCCTAACCTTATTCCTAACCCTATCCCTAGCACTAACCCTAATCCTAAAGCTAGCCCTAAACCTAACCCTAACCCTAATCCAAACCCTGGCCCTAAACCTAACCCTAAGCCTAACCCTAGACCAAACCCTAACCATAAGCCGAACCCTAGCTCTAGGCCTAAACCAAGCCTTAGCCCTAACGCTATTTCTAACACTAGCCCTAACCCTGACCCTAACGCTAACCCTAACACTAGCCTTAAACCTAATCCTAACCCTAAAGCTAGCTTTAAAACTAACTCTAGTCCTAACCCCAACCTTAGCCCTAAACCTAACCCTAGTCCTAATTCTAACCCTTACCCTAAACCTAACTCGAGCCCTAACCCTAACCCTAACCCTAACCCTAAACCTAACCCTAGTCCTAACCCTAACCTAGCCCTAACCCTAACCCTAACTCTAGCCCCAAACCTACCAGAATCTCAGCCCTAATCATAGACCTAACCCTAACCCTAACACTACCAACAAAAATAACCCCAACCCTAACCCTATCCCTTACCATAACCCTAAAGCAAGCCCTAACCCTAATCCTGACCCTAACCTGAAGACTAGCACTAACCCTAGCCTAGCCGTAAACCTAAACTTATCCTTAATCCTTGCCTTAACCCTAATCCCAACCCTAGCCCTAAACCTAACCTTAACCCTAACCCTAGCACTAACGGTAACCCTAGCCCTATCTGCAAACCTAAAGCTAGCCCTAACCCTAAACCTAGCCCCAATGCTAACCCTAGCCATAACACTAGCACTAACACTAACCCTAACCCTAGCCTTAAGCCTAACCCCAAGCCTAACCCTAAACCGTAACACTAGCCCTAAACCTAACCCTAACCCTAACGCTAGCCCTAATCCTAACCTGAAAGCTAGACCTAACCCTAACCCTACCCTTAGCCCTAACCCTAGGCCTAAACTTACCCTTAGGCCTAACATTTATCCTAACCATATAACTAACCCTAAACATAACCCTAACCCTGACTTTAGCCCTAGCACTATCCTTAACCCTAGCCCTAACCCTAAACCCTAACACTAAACTTACACCCTAACCTTAACCCTAACAATGCTAACCGTAACTGTATCCCTAAGCCTAACCCTAATCATAATGATAAAACAAGCTCTAGCCACAACCATAACCCTAGACCTAACCCTAGCCCTAGACTTATACCTTGGCATAACCTTAGCCCTAACCCTAGCCCTAATCCTAGGCCTAACCCTAGCCTTAACCCTAAACATAACCCTAAACCTAGCCCCAACCCTAGCCCTAGTCCTAAACCTGATCCTATCCCTAGCCCTAACCCTAACCCTAACACTCACCCTAGCCTTAACCATATGTTTAAACCAAACCATAGCCCTAGCCCCAGCCCTAACCCCAACCCTAACACTAAACCTAACCCTGTCCCTAAGCCTATACATAGCCCTAAACCTAACCCTACATCAACCCTAGACCTAGCCCTAAACAAAATCTTAGCCCTAAAACTAACCCCACCACTAGCCCTAATCCTAACCCTAGCCCTAACAATACCACTATCCCTAACCCAAACCCTAACCCTAAACCTAACAATAGCAACCCTAACTCTAACCATAACACTCACCCTAACCCTTAACTGTAACCCTAACCCTAGCTCTACCCTCAACCCTAAACCTAGCCCTAGCCCTAGTCCTAGCCCTACCCTTAATGCTAGCCCTAGCACTAGGCCTAGCCCTATTCCTAAGCCTAACCCTATCTCTAGTCTTAACCCTAACAGTATTCCTAGCCCTAATCCTACACAAACCTAGGCCTAGCGCTGGCTATAGTCCTAATCCTAACCCAAACTAAACCTGGAAATCAAACCCTAGCCCTAACCCTAACAACCCCAACCCTAACCCTATCCCTAACCCAAACCTTAGCCCTAAACCTAACACTAGAGCTAACACTAGCCCTAACTCTAAACCTATCGCCCTAGCCTTAGCGCCATCCCCAGCCCTAACACTAACCCTAACCATAGAACTACCCCTAACCCTAAATCTAGCCCTAAGCATATCCCTGAGGCTAGCCCTAATCCTAACATACACCTAACCCTAATGGTAAACCTAACACTATCCTTAACCCTAACCGTAACCATAGCCATAACCCTCACCCTAACCCTAACCCTAACCCTAATACTAACCCTAGCCTTAACCATAGGCTTAAACCAAACCATAGCCCTAGCCCCAGCTCTAACCCCAAGTGTAATCCTAAACCTAAACCTGTCCCTAAGCCTAAACATAGCCCTAAAACTAACCCTATACCAACACTAGACCTAGCCCTAACTCTAACCCTAGCCCTAACAATACCACTATCCCTAACCAAAACCCAAACCCTAACACTAACAATAGTAACCCTAATCCTAACCCTGACACTAACCCTAAGCTGTAACTGTAACCCTAACCCTAGCTCTACCCTCAACCCTAAACCTAGCCCTAGTCCTAGTCCTAGACCTTCCCGTAATGCTAGTCCTAGCACTAGGCCTAGCCCTATTCCTAAACCTAACCCGATCTCTAGTCCTAATCCTAACTGTATTTGTAGCCCTACCCTACACAAACCTAGGCCTAGCTATGGCCCTAGTCCCAATCCTAACCCAAATTCAACCCGGAAATCAAACCCTAACCCTAACCCTAACAACCCTAACCCTGACCCTATCCCTAACCCAAACCTTAGCCCTAACCCTAACACCAGAGCTAACACTAGCCCTAACTCTAAACCTAACTATGACACTAGACTTAGCACCATCCCTAGCCCTAGCATTAACCCTAGCCATAGCACTACACTTAACCCTAAATCTAGCCCTAAGCATATCTCTGAAGTTAGCCCTAATCCAAACGTACACCTAACCCTAATGCTAAATCTAACCCTAGCCCTAACCCCAACCTTAACCCTAGCCATAACTCTCACCCTAACCCTAATCCTACCACTAGCCCTAACCCTAACCCTAACTCTAATCCTAACACTAGTCCTAAACCTAACCTTAACACTAACCCTAACCTTAGCTCTAACCCTAACATAGAACTAACCTTAAAGCTAACCCTAACCCTAGCCCTAACCTTAACCCTAAACCTAGCCATAAACCTAACCCTAATCCCAAACCTAACACTAGCCCAAACCCTAACCCTAACTCTAAACCTTATGTTAACCCTAGCCCTTACACTAACCCTAGCCCTAACCCTCTCCTTAAAGTTAGACTTAAACCTAACCATAGTCCTAAACCTAACCCTAACCCTAGACCTAACCCTAACACTAGCCCTAACCGTACCCTAACCCGACCCTTAATCCTAACATAAATCTGGCCCTAAACCTAATTATAGCCGTAAACTTATCCTAGCCCTCAACTTAACCTTGCCCTAACCCTAGCACTAACCCTAACCCTAGCCCTGGGCCTAAACCTAGCCTTAGCGCTAACACTAATGCTAGCCCTAACCCAAACCCACACCATAACACTGACACTAGCACTAACCCTAACCTTAACCCTAACCCAAACCCTACACCTTATCCTAAACTATCCCTAAGCCTAATCCTAAACTTAACCCTAGTGCTGACCCTAACTCTACCAATAACCCTAACCCTAAGGCTACACTAGCCCTAAACCTAACGCTAACCCTAACCCTAGCCCCAACCCTAACCCTTGCCCTAACGCTAATCCTAAAGGTAGCCCTAACCCTAACCCTGGCCCTAATCTCAACCCTAGATCTAAACCTTACCCTAACATTAACCCTAACCATAGCCCTTGACTTAAATCAAGCCTTAGCCCTAATACTAATCATAAACCTAGCCCTAAACGTAACCCTAACCCTAAACCTAGCCCTAACCCTAACCCAAGCCCTAATCCTAACGTATACTTACCCCTAATGCTAATCCTAACAATAGCCCTAACCCTAACCCTAAATCTAGCCCTAACCATCACCCTAACCCTAACCCTAACACTAGGTCTAAACCTAACCATAACTCTAATGCCAACACAAGCTCTAAGCATAACCCCAAAACTAACCCTAACCCTAACTGTAACCATGTCCTTTGCCGTAACACAATCTTAGACCTAATCCTAACGCTAACCCTAATACTAGCACTAACCTACTGTAACCCTAAACCTAACATGGGCACTAACCCTAACCCTAACCTTAACCCTAAAGCTAGCCCCAACCCTAACAGTAGCCCTAACTCTAACCCTAATGTTAGTCCTAACACTAGCACTAACTCTAAACATAAAACTATCCCTAATCCTAGCTCTAGCCCTAATCCTAACCCTAACTTTAATCATTGCCCTAACCCTAACACTAACCCTAACCCTAACACCAAAGTTAGCCCTAAATCTAACCCTAGCCCTAACCCTAATCCTAGCCCTAGCCTAATCCTAGATGTAACCCTAATTCTAACCATAACACTAGCACTAACCCTAACCTCAACCCTAGCCTTAACCCTAACCTAGCCCTAAGCCTAGCCCTAACTGTAACCCTACCTGTAACCCTAACCTTAACCCTAAACCAAACCTAGCCCTAACCCTAACCCTAGCCCTAGCACTAACCCCAAATATAGCCCCAACCCTAACACTTGCCTTAACGGTAACCCTACCCCTACCTTAAAGAAAACCAAAACTCTAAACCTAGCCCTAGTCCTAATCCTTGCCTTAGCCCTAACTCTATTCCTAACTCTAGCCCTAACCCTAAGCATAGCCCTATCCCTAACCTACAACTAACTCTAACTCTAAACCTAACCCTAGCCCTAAACCTAACCCTAACCATAATCCTAACCCTAAACCTACACTAGCACTAACCCAAACATTAGCCCTAACCCTAACCTTATCATTAACCCTGGCCCTAACCCTAATCCTGACCCTAACCCTAATGCTAGAACTAACCCTATCCCTAACCTTAGCCCTAACCCTAATCCAAACACTAGCTGCAACCGTAAGCCTAGCCCTAACCCTAACTATAGGTTGTACGATAACCCCAGCCCTATCCCTAAACCTAACCCTAACCAAAGCCCTTGGCCTAAACATAGCCTTAGCCCTAACACTAATCCTAACCCTATCCATGACCCTAACCCTAACAATACCACTAACCCAAAACCTGATTGTAACCCTAACCATAGCCCTAAACCTAACCTAGGCCCTACCTTAATGCTAAGCTTAACACTAGCCCTAACCCTAGCTATAATCCTAAAGCTAACCCTAACCTTAACACTAGCCATAACCCTAACACTAACCTTAACTCTAGCCCTAACACTAGCCTTATCCCTAACCATAAGTGTACCCTTAACCCTAACCGTATCCCTAACCCTAACCCTAAACCTAACACTAGCCCTAATCCTAACCATAAGCGTAACCTTAGCCCTAACCATAGCACTAACTCTAACACTGACCCTAGCCCTAATGCTAGCAGTAAACCTAACCCTAATCCTAATCCTAGCCCTAACCCTAAGCTACCCCTAAACCTAAACCTAACACTAGCCCTAATCCTAACCATAGCCAGAACAATGACCCTAACGCTAATGTTAGCCCTAACTCTAACCCTAACCGTAACCCTGAAACTAACACTTATACTAGCACTAAAAGTAATCTTAACCCTAACACTAGCCCTAACCCTACATCTAGCCCTAACCCTAACCCTAGCCCTATCTCCAAACCTAAAGCTAGCCATGACCATAAACCAAGCCCCAACCCTAAACTTAGCCCTAACTCTAACCCTAACCCTAACATTAACCCTAGGCCTAAACCTAGCCTTAGGGCAAACACTAACCCTAACTCTCACCCGAACATTAAAACTAAACCTAACCTTACTATAAAACTAGCCCTAACCCTAACCCTAACCCTAACCCTAACCCTAACCCTAACCTAGACCTAACTGTAATGCTAATCCTAACCATAGCTCTAACCCTAACTCTAACGAAGTAACCCTAACCATAACCCTAATCCTAACACTAACACTAGCACTAGCTGATTCCTTAACCGAAGCCCTAACCATAAACATAGCCCTAAGACTAACACTGCGACTAACCCTAATGCTAACCCTAACCCAAACCAACCCTACCTTACTTGTAACCATAACCCTAACCATAACACTAACTCTAATGCTATACCTTACCCTAACCCTAACTCTAACACTAGCCCTAAAACTAATCCTAACCCTAACCATAACCCGAGCCCAAACCACAACCCTAGACCTAACCCTAATGTTAAAGCTAGCCCTAACCATAACCCTAGCCCTAACCATAACTCTAGGTCTAAACCTAGCTTTAGGCCTAAAACTAATCCTGACCCTAGCCCTAACCCTAAACCTAAACATAAACCTAACAATAACACTAGCCCTAACCCTAAACCTAACCCTAACCCTAACCCTAAATCAAGCCCTAACCCTAACCCCAACCCCAACCCTAGCCCTAATCCTAACCTATACCTAACCCTAATGCTAACGCTAACCCTAAACCCCAACCCTAACCCTAACACTAGTCTGAACCCTCACCCTGACCCTAACCCTAACATTAGCTCCGTCCCTAATCCTAAACCTAACACTTACACTAACTCAAACTCTGGCCCTAACCCTAACCCTAACCGTAACCTTAACACTCAAACTCACCCTACACCAAACCCTAACCCTAGCCATAACCCTAACCCTAATCCTAACCCTAGCCCTAAGTGTTAACCCAACACTTACCCTAGCCCTACCCTATCCTAAACCTATCCCTAGCCCTAGGTCTAAACCTAGACTTAGCCGTAGCACTAATCCTAAACCTAGCCCTAGCCCTAACAAAAGCCTTAACCCTAACTGTAACACTAGACCTGACCCTAAGCCTAACCCTAACCATAGCCCTAAACCTAATACTACCCAAGCCTGAACCCTAACCTTAACCCTAACCCTAACATTTTCGCTAGCTCTAACCCTAACCCTAGCCCTAATCCTGACCCTAACCCTAACCCTAACACTAGCCCTAACACTAATCCTAACCTTAATTCTAGACCTTAACCAAACCTAGCCCTAACCCTAACCCTCAAGCTAGTCCTAATCCTAACCATAACCCTAGCCCTAACCCTAATGTTCACCCTAACTACAGCCTTAACCATAATCCTAAACCTGGCCCTAACCATACACCTAACTTTAACCATAGCCCTAACCCTAATCCTAGCCTTAAGCCTAACCCCAAAGCTAGCCCTAAACCTAACCCTAGACTAACCCTAACCCTAGATCTCACCCAATCCTGGACCTAATCCTAACATTACCCATAACACTAACCCTAACCCTAAACTTAACCCTAACCCCGACACCAACACTAGCACTAACCCTAACTCTAACTCTAGCCTTAACCCTAACTTAGTCCTAAGCCTAACCCTAAGGTAACACTACCCTTAACCCTAACCCTAAAACTAGCCCTAACCTTAACCCTGACACTAACTCTAACACTAGCACTAACCTTAACCCTAACCATAGCAGTAATCCTAACAAAACACGAACTCTAAATGTAACCCCCACCCTTATACTAACCTTAACCCTAGCCCTAACTGTAACCCTAGCCCTAACCCTAACTATAGGCTGTACACTAACTCCAGCCCTATCCCTATCCCTAACCCTAACGCAAAACCTCGGCCTAAACCTAGCCTTAGCCCTAACACTAATCATAACCCTAGCCTAATTCTATACATAACCCTAACCCTAACCCTGTCACTAGCCCTAAACCTCACTCTAACCCTATCCCAGCCCTAGCCCTAATCTAGGCCCAACCATAATGCTAGCCTAGCACTAGCCCTAACCCGAATCCTAACCTTAGCCCTAATCCTAAAGCTAAACCTAATCTTAATACTAGCCCTAACCCTAACCCTAACCCTAGCCCAAATTCTAAAGGAAACCCTAACCTTAACACTAGCCCTAACCATAACCCTAAGCCTAGCCTAACCATAACCCTAACCTTAGCCCTAGCCATAACAATAGCCCTAACCATAACTGTAACTGTAAACTCAGCCCTAACCATAGCCCTAACCATGACCTAGCCCTAACCCTAACCCTGACCCTAACGTTAACACTGGCAGTAACCCTAATCCTAAACCCAGCCCTAATCCTAAACCTAACATTAGCCCTAACCCTAACCCTAGCCTGAAACCTAACCTAGACCTAACCCTAATCCTAAAGCTACCCCTAACCCTAACCCTAGTCCTAAGCCTAAACCTTGGCTTAGCCCTAACGCTAATCCTAACCATAACCCTAACCCCAACCATAACCCTAACCCTAACCCTGACAAGAGCCCTAACACTAACCCTCAACTTAAACCTGGCCCTAAATCTAACCTAGACCTAAATCTAATGCTAACCCTAACCCTAGCCCTAATGATAACCCTTACCCTAACACTAGCCTTAACCCTATCCCTAACCCTAGCCCTAATCCTAAGCCTAACACTAACCCTAACCCTAACCCTAACCCTAACATTAGACCTGACCCTAAACCCAACCCTTACCCTAGTCCTAATCCTAACAATAGCCCTAGGTGTAAACCTAGCCTTAGCCCTACAACTAATCCTAACACTATCCCTAACCCTAACCATAACCTTAACCATAACGTTAACACTAGACCTAACCCTAACCCTCACCCTAGCCATGGCTTTAACCCTAACCTAGAACTAACTGTAATGCTAACCCTAACACTAGCCCGAACCCTGACACTAACCCTAGCCCTAGCCTAACCCTAATGCTAAACCTAACCGTAGCCCCAGCCCTAACCTTAACATTAACCATATCCCTAACTGAAACCTAGCCCTAACCCAAAAGCTAAGGCTAACACTAGCCCTAACTAAAAAAAATAACCCTAACCCTAAACCAAAGCCTAGCCCTAATCCTAATCAGAGCCCTAAACCTAACACTAAAGCTAGCCCTAACCCTAATCCTAGCGCTAACACTAACCCTAGGTCTAACTCTGATTCTAACTGTAACACTAGCCCTAAATCTTGCCCTAATCCTAACCCTATCACTAAACCTAAACCTAAAGCTAGCCCCAAATTTATCCCTTGCCCTAACCCTAACCCTAACCTTAACACTAGCCATAACTCTAACCCTAATCCTAGTCCTAAACCTAAACCTAGTCCTAGCCATAACACCAGCACTAACCTTAACCCAAACCTTAACCTGAACTTTAACTCTAACATAACTATAACTGTAACCCTTGCCCTAACCCTAACCGTAACGCTAGCTCTAATTCTAATCCTAACTCTATCCCTAAAATTAGCTCTAACCCTTACCCTAAACCAAACCCTAACCCGAGACATAACACTAAACTTAGCCTTATCCGTAAACCTATTCCTCACTTTAACCCTAGCCATAGGCCTAAACCTAGCCTTAGCCCTTACACTAAACCCAACGCTAGCCCTAACCTTAACCATAAACCTAGCCCTACCCTTCATCCTAACGCTAACCCTAACCCTAACTCTAAAACTAACCCTAAGCGTAGCCCTAACCTTAGCCCCAACCTAAGCCCTAACCCTAGGCCTGACCCTAACCATATCCCTAGCACAAGCCCTAAAGGTAACCCTAACCCTAACCCTAGCCCTATACCTAACCCTAGCCCTAGCCCTAGCCCCAGCCCTAAACATACCTCATCCCATAACTCAAACCCTAATCCTAACCATAACCTTAACAATCCTAACCCTAACACTATCCCAATCCCTAACCCTGGACCTAACCCTAATCTTAGAGCTAATCCTATCCCTAGCCAAAACACTAACCCTGAACCTAGCCTTAGTCCCATCCACAGCCCTAGACCTAACACTAACCCCAACCATAAGCCCAAGGCTTAACTCAAAGCCTAACATGACCCTCACCACTAATGCTAACCCTAACCCTAGCACTAACACGAACCTTTGTACTACCCCAATCAATAACCCTAGCCCTAACACTAGCCCTAGCACTAACCCTAACCATAACCCGATACATAGACCCAACCATATCCATACAACTAACCTTAAACCTAACCACAACCACTAACACAAACGCTAACACTAACCCTGACCCTAACTCTAACCCTGACCCTGACTCTAATCCTAACCCTAACCCTAACCCTAGCCCTAGAACTGACACTAAATATAACCCAATACCTAGCCCTAACCCTACCCATACAACTAACCTTAAATCTAACCCCATCCACTAACACAAACCCTAACCCTAACCCTAACCCTGACACTGACCCTAACCCTAAACCTGACCCTAATCCTAACCCTAATCCTGACACTAACCCTAACCCTAACCATAACTGTGACCCTGACCTTAACCCTGACTCTAACTCTAACCCTAAACCTGACCCTGACCCTAACCCTGACCTAACCCTGACCCTAACCCTAACCTTAACCTGAATTCTAAACCTAACACTAACCATAACACTAACCCTAACCCTAACCCCTAACCCTAAGTCTAACTCTAAAACCTAACCCTAACCCTAATCCTAGCCCTAGCCCTAACCCAAGTACTGATCCTAGCCCTAGCCCTAGCTCTAAGCCCAAAAGTAAACCTAAACCTAGCCCTGACCCTAACGCTAACATTAACTATAGCCCTAGCCCTAGCCCTAGCCCTACCCATACCCTAGTGCTAAATCTAACCCTAACCCTAGCCCTAACCCTAGCTCTAGCCCTAAACCAAACCCTCACCCCAGACCTAACACTAACACTAAATTTTACCCTAATCCTAATCCTAGCCCTGACCCTAACTGTAGCCATTGTCCAAGCCCTGAAGCTCACCCTAACCCTAACCCTAACGCTAACCCTAACCTTAACACTAACAACCCTAACCCTAAGGCAAACCCTAAAGCTAACCCTACTCCTAGTCAGATCCCTAACCCTCATGCTTGTCTTAACCATAACCCTATCTCTAACCTTAGCTCAAGCCATAACCCAAACCCTAATATTAACCCCTAACCATAAACCTAACCCTAACCTGTAGTGCTAACCCTAACCCTAACCCTAACCCTAACCCTAACCCTGGCCCTAGCTCTAAACCTAACCCAAGTTCTACCCCTAACCCTAACACTAACTCTAAACCTAACCCTAACCCGAACCCTAGCTATATCAGTAATCCTAACCCTAGCACTAACCCTACCCTAGGCTTAACCCTAGCCCTAACCCTAGATTTAGCCATAGCCCTAGCCCTAAACCTAGCAATAGAACTAGCACTAACCCTACCGATAAACATGACCCTAGTCCTAGCCTTAGCTGCACACACTAACCCTAACCTTAGCCCTAGCCCTAGACCTACACCTATCTCTACTTCAACCCATAACTCAAACCCTAATCATAACCCTAATCCCAACCCTAACAACCCCAACCCTAACTCTATCCCTACCCTTATCCCAAGCCCTAACATGAACCCTAATACTAATCGCAAACCATAACCCTAACACTAACCCATATTCCTAACCCTAATCCTAACACTAACCCTAACATTAGCCCTAGTGCTAAAACTAACCCTAGCTTTAGCCCTATCCCGAACCCTGACCTTAGACTTCATGCCAGCCCCAGCCCTAGCCCTAAACCTAACCTAGCTCTAGTCCTAACCCTAACCTAGCTCTAGTCCTAACCCTAATCCTGACCCTAAACCTAACTCTAACCCTAACCCTAACTCTAGCCCTAAACCTAATCCTAGCCCTAACCCTAACCCTAGGCCTAAACCTAGCCCTAATCCTAGCTTTAGCCCTAACCCTTGTCATTACCATAGCCCTAGACCTAGTGATAATCCTATCCCTAACCCTAGCCTTAGCCTTAGCCCTAAACCTAAACCTAGCTCTAGCCCTAACTCTAACCCTATCCCTAACACTAATCCTAACACTAACCCTATCCCTAACCGAGTGAATAAGCCTAACCTTAGTCCTAGCACTAGCACTAGCCCTAACCTAATGCTAGCCATAGCCCTAAACCTACCCCTAACCCTACCACAGCCCAATACTCAAACCCTAATCCTAACCCTAGCCCTAACCTTAACCCTAGGCTTAACCACAACCCTAACACTAGACCTTACCCTATCCCTAACCCTAACCCTGGTCCCAGCCCTAACGCAAACCCTAACACTAACCTTAACAACTGTAACCCTAACCCTAACCCTAATATTAACCCTAACACCTAACCATAATCCTAAACCAAGGCTTAAGCCAAACAACCACAATGCAAACTGTAAGCCTAACTCTAACTCTAAACCTAACCCTAACCCCAGCTCTAGCCTCAAACCTAATCCTAGCCCTAGCTCTAGGCCTATTGCTATCCCTAACCCTAATCCTATGTCTAGCCCTAAACTTAACCGTAAATGTACCTTAGCCCTAGCCCTAGGCCTAACCCTAACCCTAACCCTAACCCTAACCCTAACCCTAACCCTAACCATAACCATAACCATAACAAGCTTAACTCTAACCCTAATACTAGCACTAGCCCTAAACCTAACCCTAGCCCTAACCCTAACCCAACCACTAACATTAACCCTAACACTAACCTTAACCCCTAACCTTGACCCTAACCCTAACCTTATCCCTAAACTTAACCTTAGCCGTAGCCCTAAACCTAACCCTAGCCCTAACCCTAACCCTAGCACTAGCCCTAAGCATAACCCTTAGTAAGCCAAACCCTAACCATAACCCTAACATCTACTCTATCCCCTAACCTTAACCCTAAACATAACCCTAAACCATAAATCTAACCCTTACCCTAATTCTAACCCTAGCTCTATAGACAACCCTACCCTTAGCCCTAATCCTAACCCTATCTCTAGCCATAACCCTAACTCTAAACCTAACCCTAGTTCTAACCCGAATCATAGCCCTAACCCTAACCTTAGCTATAACCCTAACCCTAACCCTACCTCTAGCCCTACCCCAACCCTAACCGTAGCCCTAGCCCTATCCCTAGTCCTAAACCTAGGCCTGACCCTAACTGTAGCCCTAGACCTAGCCTTAACCCTAAACCTAATCCTAGCCCTAGCCCTATTCCTATCCCTATCCCTAGCCCTAGCCCTAACACTAACCCTAAACTTAACCCCAACCCCTAACCCAAACCCTAACGCTAACCCCTGCCTTGGCGCCGGACACTGCCTTGTGGCCTCCTCCTGTCCACAGCTGCAGCACCAACATGCAGCAGCATAGCATCCTAGCCCTTCTACCTTGTAGCCACGTCCCAGCCCTGGGCCCACACCAGTCTGGGTGGCGGGATCCCTACCTCCTGCATCACTTCTCGCACACCGGACATTCCCTATACCAGGTGCGGTGCAGCCGATGGCAGAAAACTGTCCCCTTGCTCCTGGACTACCAGCCCACTGACTTCATCTCCACCACACACCCAGGCCTCAGGCCTAGGCCTCATGATGGGTACGCTCCTCGGCAGGGCTCCCAAGAGACAGACCAGGACAGACAGGCACACAGCAAGTCTCGGGCCAACCGGACATACAGGACATGCAACAAAAAACCAAGGAACACACATACGACACCCACCCAAAACCAATCGACCGAGCAGCCACCCAAACCATCTAAACCCCCACCCAACCAAGCCACAGGAAAGCCAGGTCTATGGCCCGTGGGTGCTGCCACATGCAGGCCCAAGTGGAATCAGGGCAGAACATGTCTGCCCAAACACAGGGCTGCACTTCTTCAGGACTTCAGTGTGAAGGGCCAGCCACATATAAACAACTGAACGTATAGCTGCTTTCTATAAGTGAATGTAAGTGGTTTCATATGATACTCCTTCCTGTTAAAAATTACCCTCTTCGTATGAAATGCCACTCTTCTGTTTGCAGAAGCTTGTAAGGCATATAGAGGAATATGATTCTACAAATGTAAAACCTTAGACCTAGTCCTAACACTAGTACTACTGGTAACCCTAGCCCTAGGCCTAAACCTAGCCCCAGCCTCAACACTAATGCTAACCCTGGCCACAACACTAACCCTAATCCTAGCCATAACTCTAACCCTAGCCCTAGCCCTAACCATAAGCCTAACCATAGCCCTAACCCTAATTCTAACCCTGGTCCTAACCCTAAACCTAACCCTAGCCCTAGTTCTAACCATAACCCTAAACATAGCCCTAACCCAAACCCCAACCCTAGCCCTAAACCCAAACCTAACCCTAGCCCAGCCCCAACCCTATCCCTAGCTCTAACCCTAGACCAACTTCTAACCCTAGCCCTAGCAGCAGCACTACCACAAACCTTAACACTAAACCTAAGAGAAGTATCTATAAGTAATACCTTCTTATACCTTGAAATGTTTGAAAAGAAAAAGAACACACTGCTCCAGTTCAGAGAGATATGCAAACCCGTAAACAACCAAACGTCTAGCTTATTTCTTTGGGTGACTGTGTTTTCGTATGAAGCATATTTCTGGCTAATATTACCTGCCCACTATGAAATGCCTTTCTTAAACATGTTTGACAAGAAAGAGAACAAAATGCTACTATTCACAGATTTAAGCAAACATATAAAGAACCTAGTGTCTAGCTGCTTTCTCTAAGTGAATATAAGTGTTTTCATATTTAACTCCTTTCTGTCTAAAAATTGCCCTCTTCGTACGAAATGAATTCTTTCCTAGGTATGTTTGAGAAGAAAGTCTATACACTGCTTCAGCTCACAGAGTTAAGCAAATGTGTAAATTATGGAATTGCCACCACCTTTCTGTAAGTGAATGTGTTTTCATATTTAACTCCCTTCCAGCTAAAAATAGTACCCTCTTTGTACAAAATGACTTTTTCTTTATTAGATATGTTCAACAAGAAACAGTACACACTGCTTATTTTCACAGAGTTAAGCAAACATATAAACAAAGGAATGTCTAGCTCCTTCCTGTAAGTGAATGTGTTTTCATATTTAACTGCTTTCTGGCTAAAAATTACCCTCTTTGTATGAAATGACTTTTCCTTTCTTTTTTTTTTTTTTTTGATACAGAGTCTCACTCTTTACCCAGGCTAGAGTGCTGTGGCATCAGGCCAGCTCACAGCAACCTCAGACTCTTGGGCTTGAGCGATCCTCCTGCCTCAGCCTCCTGAGTAGCTGGGACTACAGGCACATGCCACCATGCCTGGCTAATATTTTCTATATATTTTTAATTGTCCAGCCAATTTCTTTCTATTTTTTTTAGTAGACACGGGGTCTCTTTCTTGCTCAGGCTGGTCTCGAACTCCTGAGCTCAAACAATCCGCCTGCCTTGGCCTCCCAGAGTGCTAGGATTACAGGCGTGAGCCACCGTGCCTGGCAACTTTTCCTTTCTTAGATGTGTTTAACAAGAAACTGTACATGCTGCTTCCATTCATACAGTTAAGCAAAGGTATTAACAACTGAATATCTAGCTGCTTTCTCTAAGTGAATGTGAGTGTTTTCATATTTAAATCCTTTCCAGGTAAAAATTATCCACCTCATATGATGTGACTTCTTCTTTCCTAGGTATGTTTGAGAAGAAACTCTAGACACTGCTTCGGTTTACAGAGATAAGCAAACATGTAAATAACGGAATCTTCACCACCTTTCTGTAAGTGAATATAAGTGTTTTTGTATTTAACTCCCTTCTTGCTAAAAATTACTCTCTTCATATGAAATGACTTTTTCTTTATTAGATATGTTTGATGAAAAACTGTACACACTGCTTCCATTCATACAGTTAAGCAAAGTTATTAACAACTGAATGTCTAGCTGCTTTCTCTAAGTGAATGTGTTTTCATATTTAACTCTTTTCCGGCTAAAAATTACCCTCTTCGTACGAAATGACTTTTTCTGTATTAGATATGTTTGACAAGAACCTGAACACACTGTTTATTTTCACAGAGTTAAGCAAACATATAAACAAGGGAATGTCTAGCTCCTTTCTATAAGTGAATGTGTTTTCATATTTAACTCCTTTCCAGCTAAAAATTACCCTCCTTGTACAAAATGACTTTTTCTTTTTTAGATGTGTTTGAAAAGAAACTGTACACACTGCTTCTGTTCATAGAGTTAAGCTAGGGTTAGGACTAGGTCTAAGGTTTTACATTTGTAGAAGCTTATATTCCTATATGTCTTACAAGCTTCTACCAACACAAAAAAAGTCATTTTGTATGAAGAGGGTAATTTTTAGCCAGAAAGGAGTAAATACGAAAATGCTTACATTCACTTATAGAAATCAGCTAGACACTCGGTTGTTTATATGTTTGCTTAACTCTGTGAACAGTAGCATCTTGTTCTCTTTCTTGTTAAACATGTCTAAGAAAGGTATTTCATACTAGGCAGGAAATAGCCAGAAATGTGTTTCATATAAAAACACTTATATTCACTCAAAGAATTAAGCTGGAAGTTTGTTATTTGCATGTTTGCATATCTCTCTGAACTGGAGCAGTGTGCTCTTTTTCTTTTAAAACACTTCAAGGTATAAGAAGATGTTACTTATAGATATTTCGTTTAGGTTTAGTGTTAATGTTAGTGGTAGTGCTACTGCTAGGGCTAGGATTACAAGTAGATGTAGGTTAGAGCTAGAAATAGGGTTGGAGCTGGGCTAGGGTTAGGGCTAGGGTTAGGATTAGGGTCAGGTGTTAAGCATATGGTTAAGTTTTGAGTTAGGGTTTAGGGATAGCCTTAGGTTTAGGCTTCGAGTTAAGGCTAGCATTAGGGCTAGGACTAGGGCTAGGATTAGGGGTAGAAATAGGGCTACGGCTAGGATTAGGGATAGGGCTATGGTTTGGGTTATGGTTAGCATTATGGCTAAGGTTAGGTTTAGGGCTAGGGTTTGGGTTAGGTATAAGACTAGGATTAGGGTTAGTGTTAGGCTTAGATCTAGGGTTAGGGTTAGGGCTAGGTGTCAGACTAGGGATAGGGATGGGATTAGGGCCAGGGCTAAGGATAAGGCTAGAGTTGAGGCTAGAGCTAGGGTTAGGGTTAAGGTCAGGTTTAGGGTTACAGTTAGGTTAGGGTTTGGTTATGGTTGTTAAGGATAGGGTTATGGCTATGGTTAGGATTATGGTTATGGTTACAATTGTTAGGGTTATGGTTTGGGTTATGGTTAGGTTAGGATTAGGGGTTAGTATTGTTACGGTTAGGGTTATGATTGTTAGGGTTAAGGTTAGGCTTAGGGTTAGGGCTAGGGTTAGGCTTAGGGATACGGTTAGGGTTAGGGTTGGGCTTGTTAGTGTTTGTTTTATGGTTAGGGTTAGGGTTGTTAGTGTTAGGGTTAGGGATAGGGTTAGGGGCTAGGGCTAGGTCTAGGGTTAGGGTTACCTTTAGGGCTTGTGCTAGGGATACAGTTAGGGTCAGGCCTAGGGTTAGGGCTTAGGTTGGGGCTAAGGTTAGGGCTACGGTTAGGGTTAGGTCTTGGTTTAGGGTTAGGGTTAGGGTTACAGTTATGGCTAGAGCTAGGGTAAGGGATAGGGTTAGCTTTGGAGTTAGGTTTAGGGTTAGGGTTAGGGTTAGGATGAGGGTTATGGTTAGGTATTATTGTTACAGTTAGGTCTTGCGCTAACATTAGGGATAGGGTTAGGGTTAGGACTAGTGTCTGGGTTAGAATTAGGCCTAGTTCTAGGGTTAGTGTTAGGGATAAGGTTAGGGTTGTTAGTGTTAGGGATAGGGTTAGGCTCAGGGGTTAGGGCTACAGCTAGGGTTAGGGTTACCTTTAGGGATTGGGCTACGGATATGGTTAGGGTCAGGCCTAGGGTTAGGGCTTGGGTTAGGTCTAGGGTTAGGGCTAGGGTTAGGGTTAGGTCTTGGTTTTGGGTTAGGGCTAGATCTAGGTTTAGGTTTAGGCTTAGGGTTTGAGTTAGGGTTAGGGTTGTTAGGGTTATTGTTAGGGTTAGGGTTCTGTGTTAGGTTTATTGTTATGATTAGTGTTAGGGGTTAGGGTTATGGTTAGGTTTAGTGTTAGGGTTAAGGTTAGGGCTAGATTTAGGTTTAGGGCTAGTGCTAGGGTTAGGGTTAGGCCTAGGACTAGGGTTAACATTAGGGTTAGGTTTAGGACTTAAATTTAGGGTTAGTGTAGGGTTAGGGTCAGGGCTTGCATTAGAGTTAGGTCTAGTATTATGTTTAGGGTTAGGGTTTGGGTTGTTAGGGTTAGTGTAGGGTTAGGGGTTAGGATTTGGGTTAGGGTTAGGGTTTGAGTAGGGATTGGGGTTATGGTTAGGTTTAGTGTTAGGGTTAAGGTTGGGGCTAGATTTAGGTTTTGGGCTAGTGCTAGGGTTAGGATAGGCCTAGGACTAGGGTTAGCATTAGGGTTAGGTTTAGGACTTAAATTTAGGGTTAGTGTAGGGTTAGGGTCAGGGCTCGCATTAGAGTTAGGTCTAGTATTATGTTTAGGGTTAGGTTTAGGGTTGTTAGGGTTAGGGTTAGGGTTAGGGTTAGGGTTTCAGTAGGGGTTGGGGTTATTGTTACCTACAGTTAAGGCTAGGGTTAGTGTTATTGTTAGGGTTAGTGTTGGAGCTATGGTTAGCATTATGACTAAGGCTAGGGCTAGTATTAGGAATAGGGTTAGGGCTTCAGCTAGGCCGAGGGCTAGTGTTAGGTTAGGGTTACTTTTAGGTTTAGGGTTAGAGTTAGGGTTAGAGGTAGTGTTACGGTTGTTAGGGTTAGGGTTATGTGCTAGGATTAGTGTTAGGGTTAGGGTTCCGAATGTTAGGGTTAGGGTTTGGGTTTGGGTTATGGCTAGGCATAGGCTTAGTGTCAGGGTTAGGGCTAGGGTCAGGGTTAGGTCTAGCGTTAGGTTTAGGGTTAGTTTTAGGGTTACGGTTAGAGTTAGGGTTTGAGTTACAGACTGAGGGAAGGTTAGGTTTAGTGCTAGGTCTAGGGCCAGGACTATGGCTAGGGTTAGTGTAGGGTTAGAGTTAGGGTTAGGGTTAGAGTTGTTAGAGTTAGGGTTTGATTATGGTTAGGGTTGTTAGGGTTAGGGTTAGGGTTACAGGTTAGGGTTACGGTTAGGATAAGGGGTTCGGGATAGGGTTAAGAAAAAAGCTAGAGCTAGAATTAGGGCTAGGGTTAATGTGTGCCCTAGTGCTAGGGTTAGGGTTAGGGCTAGTTCTAGGACTAGGGCTAGTGTTACCACTAGGGCTATGGCTAGGTTTAGTCCTAGGGCCAGGGCTAGGGTAGGGTTAGGGTTAGGATTAGGGTTAGGGTTAGGGTTGTTAGAGTTAGGGTTACGGTTAGGTTTAGGTGTTATGGTTAGGGTTAGGGTTGTTAGGGTTAGGGTTAAGGTTTAGGGCAGGGTTACCATTAGGGTTATGGATTAGGCTTAGGGTTGGGTTTAGGGCAGAATCCAGAGGACGGAGAAGCCCCCCCCTCCTAACGAGGTCATTGACAGGAGAAGAGGCAAAACCCTACAGCACCTGGCATTCCCAGGCAGTCTTCCATTCAAGTACTAACCAGGCTCCACCCTGTTTAGCTTTGGAGATGAGACGAGATCTGATGCATTCAGGGGTGGTATGGCTGTAGAGGGCAGCAGGCATCATGGCATGCCTGGAGAGGCCCTGCTACTGCTTGTCCCAGCCAAGACCCATCCGTAGCCATGCCAGCATTAACCCCAGGCATTGCGTTTGCAGCCCCGGGTCCTGGGAAGCATGTTCTGCCACAAAATCTGTCAAGCCTGCATGCGGCAGCACCCACGGGCCTCTGGGCTGACTTTCCTGTTGGTTGGTCGGGTAGCAGTTGGGATGGGTTGGGATGGGTTCGGATGGATTGGGTGGCCAGTGGTTCGATTTGTTTTGGGTGTGTGTCCTACATCTGTTCCCTGGTTTCTTGTAGCGTGTCCTCTCTTTACGGGTGGCCCAAGGCTTGCTGTGTGTGTGCCTCAGGCTGTCTCTATGGAGCCCTGTTGAGGAGCGTGCCCATTGTGAGGCCTGGGCCTGAGTCCTGTGTGTGTCTTCTGGGTGGAGACGAAGTCAGTGGGCTTGGGTTCCGGTAGCAAGGGGACGGTTTTCTGCCATTGCCTGACCCACGCCTGGTGAAGGGAATGTCCCGGTGGGTGGGAAGAGACCCAGGACATAGGGATCCCACCACCCGGCCTGGTGTGGGTCCAGAGTTGTGGTGTGGCTGTGAGGCAGAAGGGCTGGGATGTTATTCTGCTGCATGGTGGTGCTGTAGCCGGGGACAGGAGGAGGCCATGGGGAAGTGTCCAGCACCAAGGCTGGGGTTAGGGTTAGGGTTTGGGTTAGTGGTTGGGGTTAGGTTTAGAGTTAGGGTTGTGGCTGGGGCTTAGGATAGGGCTAGGTCTAGGGTTAGGGTTAGGGTCATGCCTAGGATTAATACTGAGATTAGGTTATGGTTAGGGTTAGGTCTAAGGGTAGGGCTTGGATTAGGGATAGGGCTAGGGCTACAGTTAGGGTCAGGTCTAGGTTTAGGGTTAGAGTTAGGCTTAGGCTTAGGGCTAGAATCATGGTTAGAGTTAGGGCTAGGTCTAGGGTTAGGGTTAGAGTTATGCTTAGGGCTAGGATAAAGGTTAGGGTTAGGGGTAGGGCTAGGGCTAGGGTTTGCCATAGGGTTAAGGGTAGGGCTAGGGTTAGGGCTAGGGTCAGAGTTAGGGTGAGGGCTAAGGCTATGGTTAGGGCTTGGGTTAGGGTTAGAGTTAGGCATAGGGATAGGGCTAGGGCAAGGGCTCGATTTAGGTATAGGGCTAGGGCTAGGGCTAAGATTATGGCTAGGGTTATTGTTAGTGCCAGGGTTAGAGTTAGAGCTAGGATTAGTGTTAGGATTAGGGTTTCAGTAGGGGTTGGGGTTATTGTTAGTGTTGGGCCTATGATTAAGGCTAGGTTTAGTGTTATTATTAGGGTTACTGTTAGAGCTTGGGTTAGGGTTATGGCTAGGGCTAGGGCTAGGGCTAGGGATAAGTCTAGGGCTAGGGTTAGCGTTTGGGCTAGAGCTAGGGTTTGGATTAGTCTTAGGGTTAGGGTTAGGCTCAGAGTTAGGCTTACATTTTTTAGAGTTAGGTTTATGGGTTATGGTTAGCATTAGTGTTAGTGTCAGGGTTACGATTGTTAGGGTTAGGGGCAGGGTTTGGGTTAGGTCTAGGGATAGGGTTAGGGCTAGGTTTAGAATTAGTGCTAGTTTTAGGGTTAGGGGTAGGGTTAGGGTTAGGGCCAGGTTTAGGGTTAGGGATAGGTTTAGGCTTAGGGTTAGGGTTGTTAGTGTTAGTGTTAGGGTTAGGGTTAGGTATGGGCTCAGGTTAGGGTTAGGGTTAGCATTAGGGTTAGGGCTAGAGTTAGATTTAGGGCTAGGGTTAGTGTTAGATCTAGGGTCAAGTTTAGGGCTAGGACTAGGGTTAAGGTTAGGGCTAGTACTAGGGTTAGAGTTAGGTCTATGGTTAGCATTAGGGCTAGGGTTACATTTAGGGTTAGTGCTAGGGTTAGGGCTCGGTTTAGGATTAGGTTTAGGGTTACAGTGAGAGTTAGGGTTCCAGTTAGGGTTAAGGTTGTTAGGGTTAGTGTTAGGGTTAGTGTAACGTCGGGGTTAATGTTAGGGTTAGGGTTTGGGTTAGGCCTATTGCTAGGGTTATGGCTACTGCTATGGTTAGGGTTATTTTTAGGGCTTGGGTCAGGGTTAGAGTTAAGGCTAGGGCTAGGGTTAGGGCTAATCCTGTGGATAGTGTTAGCACTAGGGTTTAGGTTAGGGCTAGGAATACGTTTAGTGTTAGGGCCAGGGTTAGGGTTTGCATTAGGGTTGTTAAGGTTAAGGTCAGGGTTAGTGTTAGGCCTAGTTTTAGGGTTGGGTCTCTGGTTAGGTTTAGGGCTACCTTTAGGGTTAGGGTTAGGACTAGGGTTAGGGTTGAAGTTAGGGTTAGGGCTAGTGTTATCATTAGAGTTAAGTTTAGGGTTAGGGCTAGGGTTAGAGTTAGGGTTAGGGATAGGCTTAAGTTTAGGGTTAGGTTTAGGGCTAGGTTAGGGTAGTGCTAGTGTTAGGGTTAGGTTAAGGGTTAGGGTTAGGGCTATGGTTAGGGTTAGTGTTAGGGCAAAGTCGAGGTTTAGTCCTAGGGCTAGGGTTAGCATTAGTGCTAGGTTTCACATTAGATCTAGGGTTTTACATTTGTAGAAGCTGATTCTCATGTACGCCTTACAAAGTTTCTACGAACACAAGAAAGGCATTTCATACCAAGATGGTAATTTTTAGCTGGAAAGGAGCTTCATATGAAAACACTTATATTCACTCAGAGAAATAATCTAGTCAATTGGTTGTTTACAGGATTTCATAACTGAACAAAGCAGTGTGTTCTTTTTCTTATCAAATATTTCAGTGTCTAAGAAGATACTATTTATAGATAATTCTCTTAGGTTAAGTGTTAAGGTTAGTGATAGTGCTAGTGCTAGTGCTAGTGTTAGAGCTAGGGCTATGGTTACAGCTACAGCTACGGTTAGAACTAGGCCTAGGTTTAGGGCTAGGGTAAGGGTTAGGGTTAGGTCTAGGGTTAGGGTTAAGGTTAGGGTTAGAGTTAGGGCTAGGGTGAGTATTAGTGTTTGGGCTAAGGCTAGGTTTAGGCCAAGGGCTATAGTTAGGGTTAGGGTTAGGGTTAGGGCTAGGCTTAAGTTTAGGGCTAAGTTTAGGTTTAGGGCCTGTTTTAGGTTTAAGATTAGTGGTAGGGTTACTTACGGGGCTAGGGTTAGGGCTACTTTTAGGATAAGGCTAGGGTTAGGGTAGGGCTAGGGTTAGGGTTTGGGTTAGAGTTATGTCGAGGGCTAAGGTTTGGTTGAATTTAAGGGTAGGGCTAGTGTTAGGGTTAGGGGTAGGGTTAGGGTTAGGGCTTGGGTTAGGTTTAGTATTATGGCTGGGGATAGGTTTAAGGTTAGCATTATGTCAGCGTTAAGGCTGAGTTAGGCTTAGGGTTAGTGCAAATGCTAGCGTTAAGGTCAGGGTTAGATTTAGGGCTAGGGTTAACACTAAGATTGGGGTTAGGCCTAGCGTTAGAGTTAGGGGAGGACTAGGGTTAGGATTATGGCTAAATTTAGGGTTAGGTTTAGGGCTAGGTTTAGGGTTATGGCTAGTGTTAGGGTTAGGGTTAGTATTAATTTTAGGGCTAAGGTTACCTTTAGGCCTACAACTAGGGTTAGGATTAGGATTACGGTTACTGTGAAGGCTAGTGTTAGTTTTAGGGATAGATTTAGGTTTAGGGCCAGCTATAAGTTTAGGATTAGTGGTATGGTTAGGGATAGTGTTAGGATTAGGGTTAGGGCTAGGGTAAGGTTTTGTGTTAGAGTTAGGTCTCAGGTCAGAGTTAGGGTTAGGGCTAGGTGTAGGGTTAAGTTTAGGGTTAGGGTTAGGGCTAGGGTTAGGTTTGGGGATAGGGTTAGGGGTAGGGTCAGCATTGTTAGGGTTTCTCTTAGGGTTAGAGTTTTTGTTATGGGTTGAGGTAAGTTTAGTGGTAGCCCTAAGGCTAGGACTAGGGTTAGCGTTGAGGTGAGGGCTAGGGCCAGGACTAGGGTAGGTTTAGGGTTACAGTTAAAGCTAGAGCTAGGGCTAGGGCTATGATTAGGGCTAAGGCTAGGACTACAGCAAGGGTGAAGCCTAGGGTTAGGGCTAGAGTTAGGGTTAGGGTTAGGGTTAGGGTCATGGTTAGGGTTAGGGCTAGGGCTATGTTTAGGTCTAGGGTTAGGGTGAGTGTTAGGCATAGCTATGGCTTGGGCTAGGGTTAGGTTTAAGGCTAGTGCTAGTTTAGGGTTAGGGCTATGATTAGGGTTAGTTCTAGGGTTAGGGCTCAGGCTAGGGCTGGGCTAGGGTTAGTGCTAAGGTTAGGATTAGGGCTAGAGTTAGGGTTAGCGCTAGGCTTACTGTTAGGTGTAGGGTTAGCGTTAGGGCTAAGGCTAGTGTTAGGGTTAGGGCTAGTGCTGGGTTTAGAGTTAGGTGTATGGTTAGGATTAGGGATATGGTTACTTTTATGGTTAGTGCTAGGGTTAGCATTTGGTTTAGGGTTATGTTTACGGTTAAAGTAGGGTTAAGATTTCGGTTAGGGTTACGGCTGCTAGGGTTAGTGTTAGGGTTAGCGTAATGTTAGGGTTAGTGTTAGGGTTAGCGTAATGTCAGGGTTAGTGTTAGGATTAGGATTAGGGTTACAGTTGTTATGGTTAGGGTTAGGGTTTGGGTTAGGTCTATGGCTATGGTTACAGCTAGTGTTAGGGTTAGGGCTATTGTTAGGGCTTGTGTCAGGGTTAGGGTTAAGGCTAGGGCTAGGGTTAGGGCTAGGGCTAATGCTGTGGATCGTGTTAGCACTAGTGTGAGGTTTAGTGCTAGGGTTATGTTTAGTGCTCGGTCTAGGGTTAGGGTTTCGGTTAGGGTTGTTAGGGTTAGGCTTAGGGATTAATGTTAGGGTTAGTGTTAGGATTAGGGCTAGGGCTTGGGCTAGTGTTAGGTCTATGGCTAGGGTGAGGGCTAGGATTAGGGTTATGGCTATCCATTAAGTTAGCGTCATGTCTAGGTATAGGGTTAGGGTTATTATTGGGGTTAGGGCTAGGATCAGTGGTAGGGTTATGGCTAGGTCTACGTTTATGGTTATGGTTAGGGTTAGGGTTAGGATTATGCTTTGGGCCTGGGTTAGGTTTAGGGGTTAGGGTTAGGGTTATGCTTAGGGCTAGGAAAAGGGTTAGGTTTAGGGCTAGGGCTAGGGCTATGGCTAGGTTTTTTGTTCAGGCTAGAACTAGGCTTAAGTTTAGGGTTAGGGTTAGGTTTAGAGTTAGAGTTAAAGTTAGGTTTATGGTTACAATCGTTAGGGTTAGGCTTAGCACTATTACTATGGTTAGGGTTATGTTTAGTGTTAGGTTAGAGTTAAAATTTTTAGGGTTAGGGTTAGGGTTTGGCTCAGGTTCTAGAGCTGGCGTTAGAGCTAGGGTTAGGATTAGGGCTAGTGCTAGGGTTAGGGTTAGGGCTAGTGTTATGGTTAGTACTAGGGCTAGGGTTAGGATTAGGGTTAGGGCTAGGGATAAGCTTAGGGATAGGTTTAGGGTTGTTAGGGTTTTGTTAGTGTTGGTGTTGGGTTTGAGTTATGGGTTGAGGTAGGGTTAGGGGTAGGTCTGGGGCTAGGGCTAGAGTTAGAATTGGGATTAGGGCTAGGGCTAGTGTTAGGGCTAGGGTAAGGTTTAGTGTTAGAGTTAGGTCTAGGGTCAGGGTTAGGGTTAGTGCTTGGGCTAGGGTTATGGCTACTTCTAGGGTTAGGGTTAGAGTTCTGCTTAAGCCTAGGATAAGGGTTAGGGCTAGGGTTGGCGTTAGGGTTAGGGTAGGGTCACGGCTAGGCCTTGTTGCTGAACTGTGCCCCATGGCATCCTGCCATCCATGGCTGCAGCACAGCCACGCAGTATCACAGCATCCCATGCCTTACGCCATGCACCATGCCCCAGCCCTAGGCCTATACCACACAGGGCAGCGGGATCCCTTTGTCCTGGGTCACTTCCCACACACAGGGACATTTCCTTCACCAGACAGGGGCCAGCCATAGCCAGAAAATCATCTCCTTGGTCCTGGACCCCCAGACCACCGAATTCATCTCCACCACACACCCAGGACTCAGGCCCAGGTCTCATGATGGGCACGTTCCTAGCCAGTGCTCCTGAGAGACAACCCGGCACATGCACACAGCAAGTCTCTTACCACACAGGCAGAAAGGACACATAAAAAGGCACCAAGGAATGTACATAGGACATGCACCCAAAAGTAATCGACCCACTAGCCACCCAACCTATCTGAACCCATCCCGACCCATCCCAACCGCCACCAGACCAAGCAACAGGAAAGCCAGCTCTGAGGCCTGTGGGTGCTGCCACATGCAGGCCCGACAGGATTTGTGGCAGAACATGCCTCCATAGAAATGAGGCTGCACATCTTCAGAACCTTTGGGTGAAGGACCTGCCCCAAGACCCTGCCTCCTTATCCTGTCCCAGCCCCAAATGCCATCCACATCAAGGCCTCTTATGGGGGAAAAGGCCCTCTCTCACTCACTCTCTGGCTCTGGCTCTCTGACCCCATGTCTGGAAGTCTGTCTCTGTATGTGTGCCTGTGGGTTTGCACATTGGGGTGTGGGACAGTGCTGTGTCAATGTATTTCGGTGGGGTGGGAGGGATGGTGAGTGCATGCGCAGACTCGCGTTGCCGGCAAGCCTGTCATTATCCCCCTGCCCCAGATAAGGACAGGTGATCTATCAAAGTGCTAGGGTCAGTGGGAGCAATGGTGTCCGATGCTGGCTGGGATGCTTGTGGTAGCAGGATTCATGTGCTGCATGTGGGAGGGGGCAAGGAGGCTCCTGTGGAAAGGCAGTGGCAGGGCTAGAGCAGTTGTTGGATGGGGCAAGAATGCGGCCCAGCAGAAGGGGCAGCAGGGGAACTGGAGAGAGCAAGGCAGAGGGGCCTGGGGGAGGCTAGGAGGGGAACACCAAGGCCACTGGGGCCTGGGCCCTGAGGCCTTGGCAAATCACAGCTGGCCCTGAGCATGGCTGGTCTGTTGGGGTGATGGGAGTCAGTCAGTCAGGTGTGGCGAGGGCCCTTAGCCTCCAGGGTTGGGAGAGTGGCTGGTAGGCCAGAACCCCGGCATCACCCAGGCCTCTGGCTAGCCTAGGTGCAGTGGGACAGTGCTGTGAATATTGGTTAGGGCAGAAGGCGGTTCCCAGAATGTGACTGTGATGTGTGCGGCAGCAGCCTGCCCACTGGCTGTGGGGCCCATGGACCATGGGCCTTCGAAGTGTGCCTGAGGTTAGCACTGGAAACTGCTGGTTGGCAGGACATGGCTGGGACACAAAGTAGCCCAGCCTCTCTAGGCGTCCAGGGGCACCTGCAGCCATCTGTGGCCAAAGCACCCTGAATGCGCCATATCTCATCTGATCTCAAAGCTAAGCAGAGTCGGACCTGGTTAATACTTTGCTGGGAAACCATCCGGGAACACTGGGTGCTGTTTGGTTTTGTCGATTCTCCTGTCACCAACCTTGGGAGGAAGGGGGCTTCTCCACCCTCAGGCTTCTGCTCTCACCCTAACCCTAACTTTAGCCCTAGCCTTAACCCTGAACCTGGCCCTAGCTCTAACACAATCCTAGCTCTAACCTTAACCCTAGCACTAGCCCACAACTTAACTCTAGCCCTAACGCTAGCCCTAGCCTTATTCCTAACCTTAACCCCTAACCCTAAACATAAACCTAACTCCTAACTCCAATGCTAACCCTGACCCCTAACCCTAACCTTAACCCTAAAAACCCTAAACCTAACTATAAACCTAGCCCTAGCACTAACCAGAAGCCTAGCCCATAGCCTAACCCTACCACTGGCCCTAAGCCTGACTATAGTCCTAACCCTACCCTAGCCATAACCCAAACCTTAACCCTAACCTTAACACTAACCCTAACCCCTAACCCTAACCTTAACCCTAAACCTAACAACCGTATCCCTACCCTTAACCCTAATTCTGACCCTAAACCCCAAACTAACCCTAATCTAACATTAACCCTCACCCTAGCCCTGGCCACAACCCTAGGCCTGACCCTAACCATTGCCCTAGCCATAGGCCTAATCCTAGCCCTGGCCCTCACCCTATCCATAGCCCTAAACCTAACACCTAACCCTAACCCTACCCTTAACCCCAAACACTAAACCTTACCATAACCCTAACCCGAACAACCCTGACCAAAACAAACCCCTAACTCTAACCCTAAACCTAAACCTAACCTTAGCTCTAGCCCTAACCCTAACACTAATGCTAACCCTAACCCTAGCCCTAACCCCTAACCCTAACCCTAGCCCTAAACCTAACCCTTGCCCTAACTATAAACCTAGCCATAATCCTACATCTAACTGTATCCCTAGCACTAGCCCTAACACTAGCCCTAGCCCTAGACCTAAACCTAGCCCTAGCCCTAGCCCTATCGCTATCCTTATTCCTAACCCTAACTCTAAAACTATACTTAACTGTAGTCCTAGCCTTAACCCTGACCCTGACCCTAATCCTAGCAATAACCCTAGCCCTAGCCATAATCCTACCCCTAGACCTAGCCCTAGCCCTAAACCTAACCCTTATCCTAGCCCTAAGCATAACTCTAACCCTAACCCTAGACCTAGCCATAACCGTAACCCTGACCCTAACCCTCACCCTAGCCCTAAACCGAGATCAGACGCTAACTGTAGCCCTAGCGCTAACCCTAATCCTAGCCCTAGCTTGAGACCTAACACTAACCCTAACGCTAATCCCAGCACTAACCCTGGGTATGACCCTAACTGTAGCCCTAGCCCTAGCCCTAAACCTAACCCTTACACTAGCCCTAAGCATAACTCTAACCCTAACCCTAGACCTAGCCCTAACCCTAACACAGACACTAGTCCTAAGCCTAACACTAAAACTAACCCTAAACCTAGACATGACCCTAGCTGTAGCCCTACCCCTACCCCTAATCCTAGCCCTAGCCCTAGCCCTAGACCTAACCCTAACCCTAATACTAAACCTGATCCTAGCCCTAACCCCAGGCATGACCTTAACTGTAGCCCTAGCCCTGGCCTTAACACTAAACCAAACTCTAGCCCTAGCCCTAGCCACAACCCTAACCCTCAAAGTAACCCCAACCCTCAAAGTAACCCCAATCCCTAACCTAAACCCTAACCAAAACCCCTGCCATGGCGCCGGACACTGCCCCTTGGCCTCCTCCCATCCCCGGATACAGCACCACCACGCAGCAGGATAGTATCCCAGCCCTTCCACCTTGCAGCCACACCCCAACCCTGGAACCACATCAGACCGGGCAGTGGGATCCCTATGTCCTGGGTCTCTTCCCACAGACAGGAACATTCCCTTCACCAGGCGTGTATCAGGTGATGGCAGAAAACTGTCCCCTTGATACCCAACCCCCAGCCCACCGACTTCATCTACACCACACAACCAGGACTCGGGCCCAGGCCTCACGATGGGCATGCTCTTCGCCAGGGCCCCTGAGAGACAACCTGGCACATGAACACAGCAAGTCTTGGGGCACCTGAGCAGAGAGGACACCCAACAAGAAACCAAGGAAGGCACGTGGGTCATGCACTCAAAACCAATCGACCCACCAGCCACCCAACCCATCCCAAACCCTACCCAACCAAGCAACAGGAAAGCCAGCTCTGGGGCCTGTAGGTGCTGCCACACGTAGGCCCGAAAGGATTCGTGGCAGAACATGCCTCCCCAGAAGTGGGACTGCACATCTTCAGGACCTCTGGTTGAAGGGCCAGCCGCACGGCCCTGCCTCCTTGTCCTGGCCCAGCACCAAACACTCCACACCATGCCCTCGCATGGGGGAAAGGGCCATCTCTCACCCACTTTCTGGCTCTGGCTCTCTGACCGCATGTCTGGAAGTCTGTCTTTGCATGCGTGCCTGTGGGTTTGCTCGTTGGGAAGTGGGACAGTGGTTTGTCCCTCTATTTGGATGTGTGTGTGTGTGTGTGTGTGTGTGTGTGTGTGTGTGCATGGATTCACGTCACTGGAAAGGCAGTCATTCTCCCCCTGCCCCAGATAAGGACAGGTGGTCTATCAAACTGTCAGGGTGAGTGGGAACAGCAGTGCCCACAGCCGGCTGGGATACTTGCGGTGATGGTGGGATTCCCATGATGCACGTCGGAGGGGCAAGGGGGCTCCTGTGGAAGGGCAGTGGCAGGGCTGGACCGGTTGGTGGGTGGAGCAAGATGGGCCCTGGCAGGAGGGGTGGCGGGGGACCTGGAATGGGCAAGGCGGACAGGCTGGACAGTGGACAGGAGGTCAACGCCAAGGCTGCGAGGACTTGTGCCCTGAGACCTAGGTGGACCACAGCTGTCCCTGAACATGGCGGGTCTGTTGGGCTGATGGAAGTCAGTCGGGTGTGGGGAGGGCCGGAGGGTCCAGGGCTGAGAGAGCGGCTGGGAGGTTGGGACCCCAAGGACTCTGGCTCACTGCCACGCAGCCGGAGAGTGCCATGCCTGTTGTTTGGGGCAGAAGGCTCTTGGCCAAGTGCGGGCGTGGTGTCTGCCAGAGCACCATGCCCCCCGGCCATGCAGGCCATGGGCCTTGGGCTGGGAATGGAAGGCCCGTGGTTAGCGCTGGCGCAGGAGATGAATGAGTCTTGGCTGAGACACACCATAGCAGGGCTTTTCCAGGAGTCCAGTGACGCTCCCTGACATCTACGGCCATACCGCCCTCAACGCTCCGATCTCTGATCTCAGAGGCTAAGCAAGGTTGGGACTGGTTAGTACTTAGGTGGAAGACTGTCTGGGAATACCGGGTGCTATAGGGTTTTGTCTCTTCTCCTGCACCACACTCGGGGAGTGGGGGCTTCTCTGCCCTTAGCCTTCCACCCTCACCCTAACCCAAACTGAACCCCTAGACCTAACTTGAACCCTGGCTCTAGCTCTAACTCTAACCCCAGCCCTAACCCTAACCCTAGCACTAGCCCACACCTTAACCCTAGCCCTAATTCTAGCCCTATGCTTACTCCTAACCCTTAACCTAACCCCTAATCCTATCCCCTATCCCCAACCCTAACCCAACTTTAACAACCCTAACCCTAACCTTAACCCTAGTCCTATTCCTAGCCCTAACACTAACCCTAGCCACAGCCCTAGCCATAACCCTAGCCATAGAAATAGCCCTAGCCTGAAACCTAACCTTACTTGAACCCGTAACTCAAACCCTAACCCTAACGTTAACACTAATTCTAACCACTAACCCTAACCCTAATCCTAATAACTGTAATCCTACCTCTAATGTTAACTCTGATCGTAAACCTAAAACTAACCCTAACCTAACACTAGCCCTCACTCTAACCATACCTTGGCCCTAATCCTAGTCCAAGCCCTAGCCCTAGCCCTACTGATAACCCAACCCTACCTCCAACCCTAAACATAATGATAACACTAACCCTAGCCTTAACCATAGGCCTAAACCTAACCATAATACCTACCCCTAACTAAAACCCTAACCCTAATAGTAAACCTAACCCCTAACCCTAACCTTAACCCTAATAACCCTACCCCTAACCCTAAACTTAGCACTAGACCTAACCCTAACCCGAGCACTGACACTACCCCTAACACTTGCCCTACTCTAGCCAAATCCCTATCCCTAACCCTAGACTTATCTCTAACCCTAACCCTAACCCCTAAAGCTAAACCTAACCTTAAGCATAACCCTAACCCTAACTGTAATCATAGTCCTAGGCCTAACTCTAACCCTAGCACTAGCCCTAAACCTAAACCTAGCCCTAACCCTAACCATAACCCTAACCCCTAACACTAACCCTAACAAATAACACTAACCCCTCCCTAAAATCCCTAACCCTAACTACAACCCTAAGCATAACCCTAAACCTAGCCCTAACCTGGCCTAAACCTAGGGTTGACCCTAACTGTAGACCTAGCCCAAGCCTGAATGTAACCCAAACCATAGCCCTAGCCCTAACCCCTAACCCTAACCATTACCATAACACTAACCCTAAACCTATATCTAACCCTAACCCTAGCCCTAACACTAACCCTAAACTTAACCCTAAACCTAGCCTTACACCTAATGCTAACCCTAGACCTAACCCTAACCTTAGTACTAGCCTTAAACCTAACTCTAGCCCTAGTCATAGCCCTAACCCTAGCCATAGCCCTAGCCCTAAACCTAGCCCTAGCCTTAGCTATAAGCCTAACCCTATCCCTAACCCTAACCCTAACCCTAAACCTAGCCCTAGCCCTAACCCTAACAGTAACCCCAGCCCTGTCCTAACCCTAGTCCTTACCATGACTGTAGCCCTAGCCCTAGCCCTAATCCTAGACCTAGCCCTAGCCATAGGCCTAACCCTAACCTTAATCCTAGACCTAGATCTAGCCCAACCCCTAACCTCAATGCTCACCCAAACCCTATCCCTAGCCCTACCCCTAACTCTACTGCAACCCATAGCACAAACCCTAAGCGTAACCCTAACGGAAACCCTAACAACCATAACCCTATCCCTAAGCCTAATACACATAATCCTAACCATAGAACTAGCCTTAACCCTAAACCTAACCCTAGACTTAACCCTTACCTTAGCACTAGCCCTATCCATTACCCTAATGTCAGTACTAGCCCTAACCCAAGCCCTAATCCTAACCCTAAACCTAGCCCTAACCCTAGCCCTAGCCCTAACCCTAACCCTGACTCTAGACCTAACTCTAACACTGACGCTTACCATAGCCCTAACCATAAGAGTGACCCTAACCCTATCCTTAGCCCTAGCCCTATCCCTAACCCTAAAAATAAACCTAACCACAATCCCTAACACAAACCCTATCCCTAAAAATAACCCTAACACTAAACCTAACCGTAACCCTAACAACCCTAACCCTAACCCTAAACCTAACACTAGCCCTAATGCTAACCCTAGCCCTAACGCTAATAGCAGCACTAGACCTAAAACTAAACATAGCCCTAAACCTAGCCCTAACCCTAACCCAAACCTAACAGTAACCCTAAACCTAGCCCTAGACCTAACCCTAACCCTAACCTAATGCTAACCCTAGCACTAGAATTAAACCTAACCCGAGACCTAGCCCTATCCCTGGCCCTAACACTAGCCCTACCCATAGCACTAAACTTAGCCCTAACCTTAGCCCTAGCTGTAGCTCTAAGCCTAAACCTAACCCAAACCCTAGCCCTAACCCTAGTCCTGACCCTGAATGTAGCCCTAGCCCTATCCTAGCCCTAGCACTAGCCCTAGACCAAACCCTAACCCTAACACTAGACCTAGCCCTAGACCTATCCATAACCTTACCTCAACATGTAACACAACTGCTAACCCTAACAACCCTAACGCTATCCCTCACCCTATCCCTAAGCCTAACCCTAGCCCTAACCCTAGTCTTAGCCCTAACCCTAACCCTAGACCTAATCCTAACCCTAGAAATAGCCCAATATCCTAACCCAGCACTAATTCCAGAACTACCCCAAAACCAAACCCTAACCCTAAACCTAATAATCATACCCCTAACCCTAAATCTATCCCTAAACCTAACCCTAGCCCTAACCCTAAACCTAGCCCTAATCCTAGCCCTAGCCCTAACCCTAACCCTGACCCCAGAACTAACTCTAACACTAACCCTTAACCTAGCCCTAACCCTAGGCATGAGCCTAACTGTAGATCTAGCCCAAGCCCTAAACCTAACACTAACAGTAGCCCTAGTCCTATACCTAGCTCTAACCCTAACCCTAACACTAGCCCTAACCCTAACCCTGACCCTAAACCTAAACCTAGCCCTATCACTAACCCTTGCCCTAAAAATATCCCTAGCCATAATCCTAGCCCCAGCCTTAACAATACTCCTAGCTTTAGCCTGAAAACAAGCACTAGCCCTATACCTAATCCTAGCCCTAGCCCTAGCTCTAGCCCTATACCTATGCCTAACCCTAAGTCTAAAGTTAGCCCTAACCATAGCCCTAGTCCTATCCCTAACCCTGACCCGAGCCACAACTCTACCAATAACTCTAGCCTTAGCCATAGTCATAACACTAACCCTAGACCCAACCCTACCCCAAATGATAACCTTAACCTTAGCCTTAACCATAGGCCTAACCTTAACCATAACCACAACCACTAACCTAAACCCTAACCCTAACCATAATCCTAGTACCAGGCCTAACCCTGACTCTAGCACTAGCCCTAAACCTGATATTAGCCTGAACCCAAACCCTAGCCCTAACCCTAACCATAACACTAACCCTGCCCATAACCATAACCCTAACAACCCTAACCCTAACTCTAACGCTAAGCTTAACCCTAAACCTAGCTCTAGCCCCAACCCTAAACGAAGACCTCACCCTAACACTAGACCTAACCCTAGCCATAACTTGAGCCCTAAACCTGGGCCTGACCCTAACCATAGCCCTAGCCCAAGCCCTAAAGGTAACCTTAACCCTAGCCCTAACCCTAACCCTTAACCCTTAACCTTAAGCCTAACACTAACTACCCTAACCCTAACCCTAGTCCAAGGCCTAACCCTAATCATAATACTAACCCCTAACCATAACCCTAACCCTAATACCTAACTGTAAAACTAAACCTAACCATAACCCTAAATCTAACCCTAAACCTAACCCTAGGTCTGCCCATAACCCTAACCGTAACCCTAAACCTAGTCCTAGGCCAAACCCTAACCCTAGCACTAGCCCTAACCCTAATCCTATTCCTAACCCCAACCCAAGTCCTAACTGTAACCATAATCCTAACCCATAAGCATAACCCTAACCATAACCCCTAACCCTAAACCTACACTTGACCCTAACCATAGGCCTAGACCTAGCACTAATTCTAGCCATAGCCCTAGCCATAACCCTAGCCCTAGCCCTACCCCTAACCTTAACCTTAACCTGTAACTCAAACCATAACCCTAACCCTAAACCTAGCCCTAAGCTTAACCCTAGCAATAGCCCTAATCCTAACCCTAACCCTAACCCAAACCCTAACCCTAACCCTAACCCTAACCCTAACCGATGTTATTATTACTCAATGTTAACTCTTACACTAAACCTAAAACTAACCATAACTTAACACTAGCCCGCAACCTAGCTGTAGCCCTAGCCCTAATGCTAGTCCTAGTCCTAGACCTAGCCCAAGTCATAAACCTAACCCTACCTCCCACCCAACCCTAACAATTATACTAAGCCTAGCCTTAACCATAGGCCAAACCCTAACCCTAACCCTAACCCCAACCCTTAACACAAACCCTAGCCCAAACCCTAATCCTAACACTAGAACTAACCCTGATGAGAACCATCACCCTAACCCTAACACTTTCCCTCTCCCTAGCACAAGCCCTACCCCTAGCCCTAGCCCTATCCCTAACCATAACCTAAACTTAAGCCCTAACACTACACAAGTCCTAAGCCTAACCCTAACCCTAGCACTAGCCCTAAACCTAAACCTAGCCCTAACCCTGTCCTCACCCTAACCATAACATTAACCCCTAACACTAACCCTAACACTAACGCTAACCCATAACCGTAACCCCTACCTAACAACCCTAACTCTAACTCTAACCCTATGACTAACCATAACCCTGGCTCTAGCCCAAACCATAAACCAAGACCTAACCCTAAGCCTAGCCCTGACTCTAGCCCTAACCCACGCCTTAAACCTAGGCCTGACCATAACCATAGCCCTAGCCAAAGCCAGAAAAGTAACCCTAACCATAGCCCTAGCCCTAACACCTAACCCTAACCCTAACCCTAACACTAACTATAAACCTGGCCCTAACCCTAACCGTAAACTTAACCCTAAACCTAGCAGTGGATCTAACCTTAACCCTAGACCTAACCCAAACTCTAGCACTAGCCTTAAACCTAACCCTAGCCCGAGCCCTATCCCTAGCACTAACCCTAGCCCTAGCCCTAGCACTAACCCTAGCTGTAACCCTAGCCCTAGTCATAGCTCTAAGCCTAAACCTAACCCTAATAGTGACTCTAGCAATGAACGTAATGCTAACCCAAATTGTAGCCTTAACGCTAGTCCTGACCCTGACTGTAGCACTAGCCCTAACCCTAAATGTAACCCTAGCCTCAGCCCTAACCCCAACCCTAAACCTAGCTCTAGCCCTACTGCTAACCCTACCTCAACCCGTAACTCAAACCCTAATGCTAACCCTAACATGACCCTAGCAACTCTAACCCTAACCCTAACTGTATCACTAATGCTAACCCTAACCCTAACCCAAACACTAGCCCTAACCCAAACCCTAACCCTAACCGTAACTGTAACCCTAACGCTAGCCCTAATAATTGTAATCCTAACTCTATCCCTGACAACCATAACCCAAACACTAACCCTAATTGTAAACCTAAACCTAACCTTAACCCTAACTCTAGCTCTAGTCTCAACCCTAACTCTAGCCCTAATCCTATCCCTGTCCCTAGTCCTACACCTAGCCCCAACCCTAACTCTATATCTGGCCCTAACCTAACCATAACCCTAGTCCTAGTCCTAGCCCTAACCCGAACTGTAGCTCTAACCCCAACCTTAGCCATAACCCTAACCATAACCCAAACTGTAGCTGTATTCCTAAAGGTTGCCGCAGTATTATTCCTAGCTCTGATCCTAGCCCTAACCCTATCCCTAAACCTAAGGCTATCCCCAACCCCTAACTCAAACCCTAACCATATACCAAAACCCTAACCCTAACCCTAACCCTAACCCTAACACTAGCCCCGCTCCAACCCTATCCCTAGTTCTAACCCTAGACCTACTTCTAACCCTAGCCCTAGCAGTAGCATTACCACTAACATTAACACTAAACCTAAATGAAGTATCTGTAAGTAACATCTTATACCTTGAAATGTTTGAAAAGAAAAAACACACCGCTCCAGTTCAGAGAGATATGCAAACCTGTAAATAACAAAACTTCCAGCTAATTTATTTGAGTGAATGTAAGTGTTTTTATATGAAACACATTTCTGGCTCTTACCTGCCTAGTATGAAATGCCTTTCTTAGACATGTTTGACAAGAAAGAGAACAAAATGCTATTGTTCACAGATTTAAGCAAACATATAAACTACCGAGTGTCTAGCTGCTTTCTTTCTGTAAGTGAATGTAAGCGTTTTCATATGTAACTCCTTTCAGGCCACAAATATCCTCTTTGTATGAAATGACTTTTTCTCTCTTAGGGGTGTTTGACAAGAAACTCTACACACTGCTTCGTTCACAGATTTAAGAAAACATATGAACAACAGAATGTCTAGCTTCTTTCTGTAAGCAAATGTAAGAGGTTTCATATTTAACTCCTTTCTTGCTAAAAAGTACCCTCTTTGTGCGAAATGCCTTTTGTGTGTGTTGGTAGAAGCTTGTAAGGCATACAGGAAGATAAGCTTCTACAAATGTAAAACCTTAGACCTAGTCCTATCCCTAGCTTAACTCTATAAACGGAAGCACTGTGTACAGTTTCTTGTCAAATACATCTGAGAAAGAAAAAGTCATTTTGTAAGAAGAGGGTAATTTTTAGTCAGAAAGGAGTTACATACAAAAACGCTTACATTCACTTAGAGAAAGCAGCTAGACACTCGGTCGTGTATATGTTTGCTTAACTCTGAGAACCAAAGCAGTGTGTAGAGTTTCTTGTCAAACACCCCTAAAAGAGAAAAAGTCATTTCGTACAAAGAGGGTATTTGTGGCCCAAAAGGAGTTACATATGAAAACACTTACATTCACTTATAGAAAGCAGTTAGATACTCAGTTGTTTCTATTTTGCTTAACTATGAGACCCAAAGCACTGTGTAGAGTTCCTCGTCAAACACACCTAAGAAAGAAAAAGTCATTTTGTATGAAGAGGGTAATTTTTAGCCTGAAAAGAGTTACATTTGGACACGGTTACATTCACTTACAGAAAGCAGCTAGACACTCGGTTGTTTCTATGTTTGCTTAACTCTGAGAACCAAAGCAGCGTAGAGTTTCTTGTCATATACACCTAAAAACGAAAAAGTCATTTCCTATGAAGAGGGTAATTTTTAGATGGAAAGGAGTTACATATGAAAAGTTACATTCACCTAGAGAAAGCAGCTAGACATTCAGTTGTTTACAAGTTTGCTTAACTCTGAGACCTGAAGCAGTGTGTAGAGTTTCTTGTCAAAGATACCTGAGAAAGAAAAAGTCATGTCGTACGAAGAGGGTAATTTCTAGCCAGAAAGCAGTTACATATGAAAACCCTTACATTCACTTAGAGAAAGCAGCTAGACACTCGGTTGTTTCTATGTTTGCTTAACTCTGAGAACTGAAGCAGTGTGGAGAGTCTTGTCAAACACACCTAAGAAAGAAAATGTCATTTTGTATCAAGAGGGTAATTTTTAGCCTGAAAGGAGTTACATATTAAAACGCTTACGTTCACTTACATAAAGCAGGTAGACATTCGCTTGTTAATACCTTTGCTTAACTCTATGAACGGAAATAACATGTACAGTTTCTTGTCAAACATTACCTAAGAAAGAAAAAGTCATTTTGTACAAGGAGGGTAATTTTTAGCCAGAAAGGAGTTAAATATGAAAACACATTCACTTATAGAAAGGAGCTAGATATTCCTTTGTTTATATGTTTGCTTAGCTCTGTGAAAATAAGCAGTGTGTACAGGTTCTTTTGAAACATATCTGTATAAAGAAAAAGAAAAAGTCATTTCGTATGAAGAGGGTAATTTTTAGCTGTAAGGGAGTTAAATATGAAAACACGTTCACTTACAGAAAGGTGGTGGTGATTCCATTATTTATGTTATTTACATGTTTGTTTAACTCTGTAAGCCGAAGCAGTGTGTAGTTTCTTCTCAAATATACCTAGGAAAGAAGTCATTTCTTATGAGGATGGTAATTTTTAGCCGGAAAGGAGTGAAATATGAAAACACATGAACTTAGAGAAAGCAGCTAGACACTTGGTTGTTTATATGTTTGTTTCACTCTGTGAATAGTAGCATTTTGTTGTCTTTCTTGTCAAACATGTCTAAGAATGGCATTTCATAATAGGCAGGTAAAAGTAGCCATAAATATGTTTCATATAAAAACACTTACAGTCACTCAAAGAAATAAGCTAGACATTTGGTTGTTTACAGGTTTGCATATCTGTCTGAACTGCAGCAGTGTGTTCTTTTTGTTTTCAAACATTTCAAGGTATTAGAAGTTGTTACTTATAGATACTTCATTTAGGTTTAGTGTTAAGGTTTGTGATAGTACTACTTCTAGGGCTAGGGTTAGGAGTAGGCCTAGGGTCAAATCTAGGGATACGGTTGGGGCTGGGCTAGGGTTAGGACTAGGGTTAGGTTTAGGTTTAGGGCTAGGGTTAGGGTTAGGGTTAGGGCTATGGTTAGGGTTATGATTAGAATTGGGGCTAGGGTTATGTTTAGCATTAGGGCCAAGGTTAGAGTTAGGGTTAGGGCTCTCATTAGGCTTATGGTTAGGGCTAGGGCTAGGGTTAGGTTTAGGGTTATGGCTAGGATTAGGGTTAGGGTTACGGCTAGGGTTAACATTAGCATTAGCGCTAGGCCTTGGTTTAGGCCTAGGGCTAGGGCTAGGGTTAGTGGTAGTGCTAGGCTTAGGACTAGGTTTAGGGTTTTACATTTGTAGAAGCATATTCCTGTATATGCCTTACAAGCTTCTACGAACAAAAGAGAGGCATTTCGTAAGAAGAGGGTAATTTTTAGCAGGAAGGAGTTTCATATGAAACCAACACTTACATTCACTTATAGAAAGCAGCTACGCATTCAGTTTTTCGTATGTGGCTGGCCATTCACATTGAGGTCCTGAAGACGTGCAGCCCCGTGTTTGGGGAAGTATGTTCTGCCCTGATTAATGTAGGGCCTGCATGCGGCAGCACACACGGGCCCCAGAGCTGGATTTCCTGTGCCTTGGTCTGGTGGGGGTTGGGATGGGTTGTGTGGCTGGTGGGTCGATTGCTTTTGGGTGCATGTTGTACATGTGTTCCTTGGTTTATTGTTGTGTGTCCCATCTACCCGATTGGCCTGAGATTTGCTGTGTGCATGCACCAGTCTGTCTCTTGGGAGCCATGGCGAGGAACATTCCCATTGTGAGGCCTTGGCCTGAGTCCTGGGTGTGTGGTGGAGATGAAGTCAGTGGGTTTGTGGTTCGGGAGCAAGGGGACAGTTTTCTGCCATTGGCTGCACTGCTCCTGGTGAAGGGAAAGTCCAGTGTGCAGGAAGTGCAGCAGGACTTAGGGATCCCGAGCCCAGACCAGTGTTGGCCCAGCGCTGTGGCATGGCTGCAAGGAGTAAGGCTAGGATGCTATCCTGCTGTATGTGGGTGCTGCAGCCGGGGATGGGAGGAGGGCACGGGGCAGTGTTTGGCACCAAGGCTGGGGATAGGGTTATGGTTTGGGTTAGTGGTTGGGGTTAGGTTTAGTGTTAGTGTTAGTGTTAGGGCTAGGGCTAGGGTTAGGATTAGGGTTAAGGTTAGGCTTATGGTTAGAGTTAGGATTAGGATTGTTAGGGTAAGTCTAGTGTTAGGATTAGGATCAGGGTTAGTGATAGGGCTCGTCCTAGGGCTAGGGCTAGGGTTAGGGTTAGAGTTTTTAAGGTTAGGGTTAGGGTTAAGGTTTGAGTTACTGGTTGATGTAGGGTTAGGGTTAGTGCTAGGGCTATGACTCTTCCTAAGGTTAGGGTTAGATTTAGGGGTATAGGTAGGGTTAGGGTTTGGGTTAGGGCTAGAGCTAGGGTTAGGTTTAGGTCTAGGACTATGGTTTGTGTTCGGGTTAGGGTTAGGGTTAGGGCTTAGTATTAATGTTCGGGTTAGGGCTTGGGGTAAAATTAGGGATAGAGTTAAGGTAAATGCAAGTGTTAGAGTTAGCGATAGGTCTAGGATTGGGTTAGGGTTAGAGTTTGGTTTAGGTTTAGGGTTGTTAGTGTTAGGGTTAGGGTTAAGGTTAGGGGTTAGGACTATGGCTAGGGTTAGGGTTACAATTAGGAATAGGGCTAGTGCTAGGACTAAGGTTAGTGTTAGACCTATGTTGAGGGCTGGGGTTAGGGTTAAGGTTAGAACTAGGGTTAGGGTTAAGGCTAGGGTTTGGGTTCTGGCTAGGGTTAGGAATAGGGTTAAGGTTAGGTCTAGGGTTAAGTTTAGGGGTGAGGTAGGGTTAGGGTTCAGGTTAGGGCTAGAGCTAAGGTTAGGTTTAGGGCTAGGGCTAGGGTTTGGGTTCAGGTTAAGTTTGGGGTTAGGATTAGGGTTAGGGCTTAGTATTAGTGTTCAGGTTAGGGCTTGGGCTAAAATTAGGGATAGGATTAGGGTAAATGCAAGTGTTAGAGTTAGGGATAGGCCTAGGATTGGGTTAGGGTTAAGGTTTGGTTTAGGGTTAGGGTTGTTAGTATTAGGGTTAGGGTTTAGACCTAGGGCTACGGTTAGGGTTAGTTTTAGGCCTTGGGATAGGGTTACAGTTAGGGTTAGGCATAGGGTTATGGGTAGGGTAAGGGTTAGGTTTAGGGTTAGGTCTAGGGTCAAGGTTGGGTAAGGGCTCGGGCTAGGGTTAGGGCTAGGTTTAGGATTAGGTTTAGGCTTAGGGTTAGGGCTAGGGCTACAGCTATGGCTGGGGCTAGGATTAGGTCTAGGGCTAGGGCTACAGTTTGTGTTAGGGTTAGATTTAGGGTATTCTTAGGGTTAGGTTTAGGCTCAGAGGTACGGCTAGGGCTATGGCCAGTTCTTGGTTTAGGGCTAGGGTTAGGGCTATGGTTAGGGCTATGGCTAGCATTAAGGTTAGTGTGATGGTTCAGGTTACGGTTAGGGTTAGGGTCAATGTTAGGTTCAGAGAGAGGATCAGGTTTAGGGTTAGGGTGAGTGTCAGAGTCAGGGTTAAGTTTAGGTTTAGGGGCATGGTTAGGGTTAGGTTTAGGGTTAGGGTCAGGATCAGGTTCAGTGTTAGGGTCAGTGTTATGGTTAGGGTTTGGTTTAGGAGTTGGGGTTAGGTTTAAGGTTAGGGCTATGGGTAGGTGTAGGGCTATGGCTAAAGTTAGTGTTAGGGCTAGGGCTAGGGATTAGTGCTAGGGGTAGGGTTAGTACTAGGGTTTAAGTTAGCATTTGGTGTTAGGGTCAGGGTTAGTTTTAGGTCTAGGGCTAGGTTTAGCTCTAGTGTTAGGGTTAGGGCTAAGATTTGGGTTAGGGAAAGTGTTAGGGTTAGAGTTGTTACAGTTAGGGTTAGGCTTAGGGTTAGGATTACAGTTTGGTTCACATGTTGAGGTAGGGTTATGGTTAGGGCTAAGGCTTGGGCTAGGGCTAGGGTTATGGTTAGGGTCAGGACTAGAGATAGGGTTAGGGTTAGGAATAGGGCTAGGACTAGGGCTAGGGCCAGGTTTAGGGTTGATCCTAGGGCTAGGGCTAGGGCTAGGGCCAGGTTTAGGGTTGATCCTAGGGCTAGGGTTAGGGTTTCAGTTAGGGATTAGGGTTAGTGTATGGTTACGGTTAGGGTTACGGTTATTGTTAGGGTTAGGGTAAAGGTTTGGGTTAGGATTAGTGGTAGGGTTAAGGTCATGGTTATGGTTATGGTTAGTGCTGGGGTTTGTGTTAGGGCTATTGTTAGGATTAGGGTAGAGCTGGGATTATGGTAGGGTTAGGGTTATATCTAGGTTTAGACTTGGGTTTGGGTTAAGGTTAGGGTTGTTAGGTTTTGTGTTAGGGTTAGGGTTAGGGTTTGAGTTATGGTTCGATGTATGGTTAGGGTTATTGCTCGGATTAGGGCTAGGGTTAGGACTAAAATTAGGCATAAGTATAGGGCTAGGGCTAGGGTTAGGGCTAGGTTTAGGGGGCGGGCTAGAACTCGGTTTAGGATTAAGGTTAGGGTTAGCATTGTCAAGTTAGAGTTAGGTTGTCAAGTTAAGGTTAGGGGTTAGGTTTAAGGTTAGGGTTAGGGTTAGGGTTAGTGTTAAGGTTTAGGGTTATGGTTAGGATTAGGGCTAGGTTTATGGTTAGGGCTAGGTTTACATTTAGGTCTAGTGATGGGTTAGAGTTAGGGCTAGGGTTAGCATTAGAGCTAGGGCTTGGGTTAGGGTTAGGGTCAGCTTTAGGTTTAGGGCTAGGGTTAAGACAAGTGTTAGCATTAGGGATAGGCCTAGGAGTAAGATTAAGTATAGGGGTTGGGTCAGGGTTAGGTTTGTTAGTGTTAGGCTTAGGGTTAGGGTTATGGGTTAGGACTAGATCTAGGGTGAGGGTTAACTTTAGGGCTTAAGCTAGGGCTACAGCTAGGGTCAGGCATAGGATTAGGGTCAGTTTTAGGGGCAGGGTTAGGGTCAGGTTTAGGGTTAGGGTTAGGGTTAGTGTCAGGATCAGTGTTAGGGCTAGGGTTAGGTTTTGGGTCAGGGTCATGGTTAGGGTTAGGGTTAGTGTCAGGGTTAAGTTCAGGGTTAGGGTTAGGGTCATCTTCCGGGTTAGGGTCAAGGTCAGGGTTAGGGTTAGGATTTAGGTTAGGGGTTGGCATTACTTTTAGGGTTAGTTGTATGTCTAGGGCTAGTGCTAGGGATAGGTTTAGTGTAAAGGTTAGAGCTAGGGCTAGGTCTAAGGCTAGGGTTGGGGCTAGTGTTAGGGTTAGGGCTAGTGCTGGTGGTAGGGTTAGTGCTAGGGCTAGAGTTAGAGTTAGGGTTAGGCTTAGAGCTAGGGCTAGGGCTGGGTTCAGGGCTTGGTTTAGGGGTAGGGCTAAAACTAGGTTTAGGGCTAGAGCTCGGACTAGGGCTAGAGTTAGGGTTAGGGATAGTGGCAGGGTTAGTCTTAGGGCTAGGGTTAGGGTTAGGTCTGGGATAGGGTAAGGGTTATGGTTATGGTTAGTGTTAGGGATAGGGTTAGGGTTAGGACTAGAGCTAGGGCTATGGCTAGGATTAGGTCTATGGTTAGGGCTACAGTTAGGGCAGGCCTAAGTCAAGGTTAGGATTTATGGCTAGCATCAGGGTTAGGGCTTGGATTACGTTTAGGTTTAGGCTTAGAGCTAGGACGAGGGCTAGAGCTAGGGCTAGGGTTAGGGCTAGGGATAGCGTTAGGGCTAGGGGTATAGCTAGGGTTAGGGATAGGGCTAGGGCTACTGTTTGTTTAGGGCTAGGTTTACAGCTATTGTTAGGGTTAAGTTTAGGGTTAAGGCTAGAGCTAGGTTACAGTTAGTGTTAGAGATAGGGTTAGGGCTAGAGATGTGATTAGGTTTAGGGTTAGGTTTAGGTTTAGTGGTTAAGGTTAGGGGTTTGGATTAATGTTAGCAAGATGGTAGGGCTAGGGTTAGGGCTAGTGTTAAGGTTAGGGTTATGGCCCGGGCCCCGGTTAGGCCTAGTGTTGGGTTTATGTTTACAGTTAGGGTTGTTAGGGTTAGGGTTGTGGTTAGGGTTAGGGGTTAGGCGTAGGGTTAGTGTTACGGCTTGTATTAGGGGTTGAGGTTAGGGTTAGGTTTAGGCCTAGGGTTAGTGATAGGGTTGGTGTTATCATTAGCCTAAAGTGTAGAGCTAGGGTTACGGTTACGACTGGGCTTGGGCTAGGGCTAGGACTAGGATTAGGGCTAGGTCTAGGGCTAGGGCGAGGGCCAGGGTTAGGGTTAGGGTTGTTAGAGTGAGCGTTAGTGTTATGGTTAGGGGTAAGGTTTAGGGTGAGGGGTTAGGGTTAGGGTTAAGGTTAGGGTTAGGAATAGGGCTATGGCTAGAATTAGGGCTAGGGTTAGGGTTTGTGTTAGGGCTAAGTTTCTGGTTAGGGCGAGGGCGGAAGGCCTAGGGTGGAGAAGCCCCCCATCTCCCAAGGCTTGTGACATGAGAAGAGGCCAAACGCTATGGCACTCGGTATTCCCTGGCAGTCTCCCTTCCAAGTACTAACCGGGCCTGACCCTGCTTAGCTTCCAAAATCAGACAAGCTCTGGCGTGATCAGGGTGGTATGGCTGTAGACAGTGGTGGGCACCCCTGGACACCTTGAGAGGCCATGCTACTGCCAGTCCCACCGGCTGCCCTGTGCCAGTACTAATCCTGAGTACACGTTCGTGGCCCAAGTTCCATTGGCCGCACGGCCAGGGGCAGGTTGCTCCCACACTTGTCGTGCCCACACACTTCCAAGGACCTTCTGCCCCAAAGGACAGGCCCAGCACTGTCCCGCTGTATGGTGGGGTGCCAGAGGACTGGGTCCTGCTGGGGTCTGGCCTTCCCAGCTGCTCTCCCATCCCTGAAGGCTCCAGGCAATCCCGACACCTGACCGACTCCTGTCAGCCCAACAGGGTGGCCAGGCTCAGGGTCAGCTGTGGTCCACCTAGAGCTCAGTGCACGGGCCCTCGCAGACTTGGCATTCACCTCCTGTCCACTGTCCAGCCCATCTGCTTTGCCCATTCCAGGTCCCCTGCCACCCCTCCTGCTGGGCCCCATCTTGTACCACCCACCAACCAGTCAATCCCTGCCACTACCTTTCCACAGGAGACCACTTTCCACCCTCCATGCACTGCAGGTAACCCCCAGCACTGTAAGGATCCAGGGGGACCATGGGCACCATTGCTCCCCCTCACCCTGGCACTTCCATGGACCACCTGTCTTTATCAGGGGCAGAAGGAGACTGACGGGCATGCCTGAGATGTGAGGCCACACACACACACACACACAAACACGGACACATCACTGTCCCACACCCCAATGAGCAAACCCACAGGCAGGCACACAAAGACAGACTTCCAGACATGGGCTCAGAGAGCCAGAGCCAGAGAGTGTGCAAGAGATGGCCCTTTCCCCCAAGAGAGGGCATGGTGTGGAGGGTGTTTGGGGCTGGGCCAGGATAAGAAGGCAGGGCCGTGGGGCTGGCCCTTCACTCAGAGGTCCTGAAGACGTACATCCCCGTGTCTGGGGAGGCATGTTCTTCAACAAAACCTGTCGGGCCTGCATGCAGCAGCACCCACAGGCCCCAGAGCTGGCTTCCCTGCTGCTTGGTCAGGTTGTGGTTGGGATGATTGGGATGGGTTGGGATGGATTGGGTGGCTGGTGGGTTAATTGATTTCGGGTGTGTGTCCTACATGTCTTCTTTGGTTTCGTGTTCCATGTCCTCTCTGCACAAGTGGCCCAAGATTTTTTGTGTGCATGCCTCAAGCTGTCTCCTCCAAGCCCTAGGGAGGAGTATGTCCATGGTGAGACCTGGGCCTGAGGCCTGGGTACGGAGTGGCAATGAAGTTGGTTGGCTTGGGATCCAGGAGCAAGGGGATGGTTTTCTGCCATTGGCTGCACCACACCTGGTGAAGGGAATGTCTCAGTGTGCGGGAAAAGATCCAGGACATAGGGATCCCGCCAACTGCAATGGTGTGGGCCAAGGTCTGGGGTGTGGCTGTGAGAAGGAAGGGCTGGGATGCTATGCTGCTGTGTGGTGGTGCTGAAATGGGGGACAGGAGGAGGCCACTGGGCAGGGTCTGGCACCAGGGCTGGGGCCGGGAGACAGGATGGGCATGGAGGGAGAGTGCAGAGCATCAAGGGCGCAGGGCAGAGGGGACCCCCACCCCTGGAGGCTGGAGACAGGAGAAGAGGCAAAAGCCTATAGCACCTGCTATTCCCAGGTGGTCTCCCTTCCAAGTACTAACCAGTCTCAACCTTGCTTAGCTTCCGAGATCAGACGAGATTGGGCACATTCAGGGTGGTATGGCTGTAGACTGTGGTGGTTGTCCCTGGATGCATCAAGAGGCCATGCTGTTGTGGTCTGGCCCATTCCCGCCCACCGCCCTACTCCAGTGCTAACTCTGGTCCTTGCGTTCGCGGTCAAGGCCCCCGGGGCTTCACTGCCGGTGGGGCAGGCTGATCCCTCACAGGACATGCCCTCATGCCACTAAGTGCTAACCACCTCACCCGACAGGCGCGCCCCTGTGCCACTGCAAGGCAGGGCCCAGAGGCTTGGGTCACTCCAGGGATCTGGCCTCCAGCTGCTCTCCCATCCCTGGATGCTCTGGGCCCTCCTGATGCCCAACCGACTCCCATCAGCCCAACAGACTGGCCATGCTGAGGGTGGGCTGTGGTCTGCCAAGGCCTCAGGGCCCAGGCCCCCATGGCCTTGGTGTTCCCCTCCTGCCTTCGGCCTGGCCTGTATGCCTTGCCCATTCCCGGTACCCCGCCGCCCCTCCTGCCGGGCCCCATCTTGCTCTGCCCACCAACCAGTCCAGCCCTGCCACTGCCCTTCTACGGGACCCCCTATCCCCATCCCACGTGCACCACAGGAATCCTGCCACCACCACGAGGATCCCAGCTGGCCGCCGGCACCATTGTTCCCACTCACCCTGACATTTTGATAGGCCACCTGTCCTTATGTGGGGCAGAGGGAGAATGACCAGCTTGCCAGTGACGCGAATCCATGCACACATATGCACGTGCGTGTGCGCACACACACACACACACACACACACACACACACAAAGAACGCACATAGGACATGCACCCAAAAGCAATCGATCCAGCAGCCACCCAACCCATCCCAACCCCCACCCGACCAACCAACAGGAAAGCCAGCTCTGGGGCCTGTAGGTGCTACCACATGTAGGCCCGAAAGGATTTGTGGCAGAACATGCCTCCCCAAACACGGGGCTGCACGTCTTCAGGACCTCTGAGTGAAGGGCCAGCCCCATGTCCCTGCCTCCTTGTCCTGGCCCAGCCCGAAATACACTCCACACCATGCCCTCGTGTAGCGGAAAGGGCCTTCTCTCACAAACTCTCTGGCTCTGGCTCTCTGAGCCCATGTCTGGAAGTCTGTCTCTGCCTGCGTGCCTGTGGGTTTGCTCATTGGCGTTAGGGACGGTGGTGTGTCCGTGTATTTGGGTGGGGGTGTGTGTTTGTGCATGGGCTTGCGTCGCTGGCACTCCCGTCAGTCTCCCAAGGCCCCCTATAAAGACAGGTGGTCTATGGAGTTGCCGAAGTGAGGGGTAGCAATTGCACCCGTGGCCCATAGGAGTACTTGTAGTGCTGGGGGTTACTTTCACTGCGTGGGGAGGGGCAAGGGAGTCTTCTGTAGAAATGCAGCCGCAGGGATTGACCGGTTGGTGGGTTGGGAAAGATGGGGCCCGGCAGGAGGGGAGGCTGGGGAGCTGGAACTGGCAAGGCGGATGGGCCGGTCAGCGGGCAGGAGCGGAACGCCAAAGCCACGGGGGCTTGGGCCCTGAGACCTTGGCGGACAACAGCCCGCCCCGAGCGTGGCCCGGTCTGTTGGGCTGACAGGAGTCGGTTGGGCGTGGGAGGGCCTGGAGCATTTAGGGATGGGAGAGGAGCTGGAAGGCCAGGCTCCCAGAGTGATCCAGGCCTCTGGCACCCCGCTGAGCAGCGCGGCCGGACAGTGGCGGGCCTGTAGGTTGTAGTGGGAGGTGCTTTGCAGCATGCAGGCGCGTCCTGTGCGGGAGCAGCCTACCCCCCCTGACTGCGCAGCCCATGTGCCTTGGACAGCGAACACGAGGCCGGCGGTTACACTTGGCGCGGGTCGGTGGGCGGGACTGGGCCAGGACGCACAGTAGCATGGCCTCTCGAGTCTTCCAAAGGCGCCACCTGCACCTATGGCCATTCAGGCCATGGGCCTTGGGCAGTGAACGCAAGGTCTGGGGTTAGCTCTGGCACGGGCGGTGGACGCATCTTGGCTGGGACACGCAGTACCAGGGCCTCTCCAGGCGTCCTGTGACGCTTGCTACTGTCTAAGGCCATACCACCCTGAACGCGCCCAATCTCGTCTGATCTAGGAAGCTAAGCAGGGTAGGGCCTGGCTAATAATTGGATGGGATACCACTTGAGAAATATCAGGTGCTGTAGGCTTTTGCCTCTTCTCCTTTCACTGGACTTGGCTGCTGGGGGGCCCCTCTGCCCTCTGTCCTCTCCCTTCCTCCCTAGCCCTAAACCTAACCTTAACCCTGGCCCTAGCCCTAACCCTAACCGTAACCCTAACACTATCCCTAGCCCTAACCTTAACCCCAGTCCTAACTGTAACCCCAGCACTAGCCCTAACCTTAAGCCTAGCCCTAACCCTTGCCCTAGCCCTATTGCTAACTGTAACCCTAACCCCTAAACCTAACCCTCACCCTAACCCTAACTCTAACCCTAGCCTTTGCCCTAGGCTTGGCTCTATCCTAGCCCTAATGCTAACACTAGCGTAACCCTAATCCTAGCCCTATCCTTAGCCCTAATTCTATGCCTCACCCTAGCCCTAGCCCTAGCCTTAACCCTAACCCTCGCCCTAACACTTGCCTTTAAAAAATAAAAACTGCCATGTGGGTGCAGCCATGCCACGCTCTATTCTCTATCCTTTATCTCGCGCTCTCCAGACTTCATGATCCTGTCTCCCATTTACCCTTTATTTCCCCCTGTGTTGTGTTTCCCACTCTGTTTCTCTGCAGTTTCACAACACTGTTCTTGCAGGGAGTGATCAACTCATGCGTAGCAGAATGAGTTAGTCACCTCTTTCTCTGGGAGCAGGAAGCCAAGAAGAGTTCATCTTTACTCCGCCATTTTTCCTCCTCTCCTTTACTCTGCCATTTTTCCTCCTGTCCACTTTTTATCTTGAGTTTACTTTTATTGGGCCAGGACTTTTTGTTTCTTGAGGATGTGATATTGAGTAGGGCCATTTTCTTCTGGGTTTGATCACTGGCAAAGACTCTGTATGGTTTCCTTGGGTATAAATAGCCTGAGCATGGTGGCTTTCTCAAATGCCTGTTATAATAGTGGTATACTGGGCAGGTGAGCAGGCTTAGGACCTCTTGAGTAACTACAGTGGTACAAGCAACTATGGTAACAGAGGTCATGGGGTACTTAATATAAGCAACTGTGGTAGCAGAGGTCATGAGGAACTTATCTTGTTCCCAATCACTGTGCATTTGTTTCAGCAGATATTGTATTGGGCTGTGCCTGTTGACCTTTAGGCAAGTAGGTGTTGTCTGTAGGCAATAGAAACCTGTGATTGTAGCAGTAGGGTTTAGTCTTTCCCTTTGTTAACCAGAAGAAGTATTCAAATCTCCCAGGCAATGAAGTACTCAGTGGTCTGGGTCTCATGCTCTTTTGCTGATGCTGGGAGGTGAAGCTGGGCAGGGCTGAACTGGGCAAGCCTGCACTTGAGTTTCCCAATGTCAATAACAAGTACCAACCCTGGATGCAGTTCAGAAGCTATACTCAGGCTCCAGGAGAAATGTCCAGGTGAAGATTATAACAACTGCTGCTGTGCCAAGATGTCAGCATTAGAATGGAGGAGGATTCCTGGTGCTACAATCAAACCAGTGGGAATTGGACATTCTTCCCTCTCATGCACCAGGTATGATGGTGTTCCTTCCCCCAGCCCAACTCCATAATCCAGTCTAGAGATTGATTTAAGTCATATACAGTTTCCTTTCAGTCCATGAAAAAGCCCTAGGCCATAAAACTCTCTGCCCAGTTCAAAACAACACGTCTCAGGCAAATCTCCTCCTGCTCTGCTCCCATGAAAGTGCGGAGCCCAATTCCAGTACCCATAGCTGGAGCCTGTGCTACTCTCATTTCTCACTTCTGGCTGTTGGCACTCCTCCACTGCTCAAGACCCAGATTGCCAATCACTGACCAAAGACTCTTATGACAGCAGCTTGTACTTCTGCACATAAACATGATACCACACAGCTTGTTATAAACTGGGATCAAGAATGGGGTCCTTCTGTCTTTGCCCAGGTCTGGGAATGTGCATGGGACATTTTCTGGTGATGTTTCTTCTCAGTCTTACTACAATTTCCACAGTTAGATTCAAAACTCGGGAAGGTCAAGGTGTTCCCCCATGACCTGGATTGCATAGTTCCCCAGTGGGAAGGTGAATAACAGAGAAACACTTACTCTCTTACTCCCATATTGGAGATTAAACTTGTTATCATTGATTTCGTGTCCTGCTCTGCTTCTTCTATCTCAAGGGTGGGACCCAGAAACTGAGATAATTCCATCTACCATGCAGCACTGCAGCAGGTATGGGGTGGGGCAACAGTGAGAAAAACTCCATAAAATTTTCCTTTGTTTTCAATGTTATTTTTACTTGATCAAGCATTTTCTTGGTTGCTGTTGATTTTTGACTGATTTCCACAGATCCTCTAAATTTTTTAGAGCTAGTCTCTATTTATTTTAATGTGTCCGTGGAGGAGCAAGGCCTGGACCTCTCTGGTCTGCCATCTTGTTCTGGTTTATTCTTTAATGTAGATTTCTCACTTAATAATGTGAAATTTTACTCATCTCAATAACTATATGCTAGAGTCGACCTTTTAAAATAGTTGCAGAGTATTTTGTATTATTAATATATCATGAATATCTCTTTCAATTGCCCTTGAGTGGACTGTAAAAACTGATAGTCAGAAAAGTTAAAACCATTATTACTTGCATTGGAGTTCTGTATGGAAATTAAGGTTTATTAGTCAGATTAATCCTACTTTCACTTTATTTGCTTTATTTCTTTTTTCTAAGTTTTTGGTGAAGTCTTTTTGAAAATTCCAGACAAGGAAAAATAATAAAATATGCTACATCCTGTATTAGCAAATGTTTTTTATTATAAAAGCAGAAAAAGACTCTCGTTTTATTAAGTAGAAAAAAATCTTTTTCAAAGGATTCAGTGAATCTAACAGAATCCCCAGGGAGGGATCTTGTTAGATCTGTCGCCAGCTTGAGAGTGCCCAACACCAAAAGAGACATGGGTACCACTCTATAGTATTAGCTTTTTGCTGAACTCTACCAACCCTGAACTTTCACAACTGCGCCACTAGTCTCTCTATTTTACTTTAGCTGCAAAAAAAAGTTGTGAAACATTTTCCCTGATAATTTAGGTACACCATTCAGAGTCAAGATCTGGAGCACAGACGGTTACAAAATAAAACTCATTTTCAAATAATAAAACGACAAACTGGTGAGGAGAGTGAATATAGATGTCAAGTCCCTGAGCCTCATATATGGCTTTACCATCTGAAAATAAATTTTGCTTCATTTATTCTTTTTTATATTTTTTATTAAACTTTTTGCTTTGAAATTATTATAGATTTATGTGGAATTCTAAGATACTATATGAGAAGATCCTTAAGTCAGTTTCTTACAAAGTTAACATAATGTATATAACTACAGTAAAATATTCAAACAGGAAGCTGACATTGATACAGTCCACAAATTTTAAACATATTTTTCAGATTAAATGGCTTGTAATGCATCTATTGACAGAAATAAGGTAACTCTTTCTATAGGAATGTGTGGCAATATTAATTTGAATTTTCCTCAGATCATCAAGGAATTTTGAAATTTGAGCATATCATGATGGTCTGCTGGAAAATTCATTTTGTTACACCGAGCTTTAATATTAATACTATGCCACCAACCAACATCATAAGATATTTTGATAGCCAACCTGTGAATTGCCTTGTTAGAGAATATTGTTGAAAATACTATTCATTAAATCACATGTTGTCTTCTTCTCTTTAGCAAGATTTTGTATATTATTTTGATTGTTGTTGATTTTGTCATTATTATTGGTTTAATTTGGTGTTAGTGGCTTTTTTTATTCAGGATATTATGGGGGTACCTCAAAGAGCTAAATATATAAATACCATTTAATCCAGCAATCCCACTACTAGGCATCTATCCAAAGGAAAAAAAAGACATTCTATAATAAAGACATCTGCACTCAAATGTTTATAGCAGCAAAATCCACAATTTCAAAGATGTGGAGACCACCCAAGTGGCTTTTGAATGTTTATTATTTAAATCTTAGAAACTTAATACCTTTCTATTCTTACTTCTGCATCAGCTCTCAACAGGCCTTCTTCAAGTTCTGTGTTCTAATTACTTTAAACTATTAATTTTTAAACCAACAAATATTTACTAGATTTCTTCCATTTTTCCTCTATTTTATGCGTCTGTATAAAGTTAGAGGCTTGGATAAGTTCAAGTTACACATTTTTAGCAGGAATGCTTCATTGACCATGTAGTGCACTTCCACTGCAAAATATAAAGATGAATCAATTAATAGGTTGTTTCATTATTAATAATGCTTACTTTGTTCATGATTTAGATGATTTGTAGATTTTTACAGCATGAAGACACTTTATTTACTTTTTTTGTCAAATGTCGATTTTCAATTTTATTAGTGTCACAAAAAAAATTGCTTTACATGTTACACAAGCTAAATGGCCATTTATGTACTAGGACCAGGCAATCAGTCAGAGGGTCACATTACTCCACCACTACAGAGGGAGGAAAATAGGCTCCCTCTCACCTATATGCATTTTTTAAAATTTCACAATAATAAGGGTGTACAAGCACTTTGGTTGCATATATTGCCTTTGCACTGCCTGAGTCAGAGCTACTAGTGTGCCCATCCCCCAGAGAGTGCACATTGCACACATTAGGTGGGAGTTTACCCATCCACTCCTTCCCACTCCCACCTGCTGGACACCACATGAATGTTACTTCCATGTGTGCACATAACTGCTGATCAATTAGTACTAATTTAATGGTGAGCGCATGGAGTGCTTGTTTTTCCATTCTTGTGATACTTCACTTAGAAGAATAGGCTCCAATTCTATCCACAATAATACAAAAGGCAGTTCACTAATTTTTATGGCTGAGTAGTACTCCATGGTACATATATACAACATTTTATTGATCTACTCATGTACTGATGAGCACTTGGGTTGTTTCCACATCTTTGCAATTGTGTATTGTGCTGCTATGAACATTCAAGTACAGATGTCTTTATCATAGAATGTCCATTTTTACTTTGGGTAAATACCCAGTACTGGAATTAATGGATCATACAGTAGTTCTACTTGTAGTTCTTTGAGGTATCTACATATTACCTTCCATAGAGGTTGCACTAATTTGCAGTCCAACCAGTAGTGTATGAGTGTTCCTATCTCTCCACGTGCACATCAACATTTGTTGTTTTGGGACTTTTTGATAAAAGCCAATATCACTGGAGTTAAGTGATATCTCATTGTAGTTTTACTTGCATTTTCCTGATGCTTAGAGATGTTGAGCAGCTTTTCATATGTTTCTGGCCATTAATCTGCCTTCCTTTGAAAAGTTACTGTTCATATCCTTTGCCCACTCTCTAATGGGGTTGTTTGATTTTTTTCTTGTTGATTTTCCTGAGTTCTATGTAGATTCCAGTTATCAGCCCTTTATCAGATGTGTAGCATGCAAATGTTTTCTCCCATTCTGTAGGTTGTCTATTCACTCTAATGATAGTTTCTTTGGCTGTGTAGAAGGTTTTGAATTTGATCAGATTCCACTTATTTATTTTTGTTGTTTCTGTGGTTGCTTTTGGTGTTTTCTTCATAAATTCTTTGCCTAGGTAGACATGTATAAGAGTTTTTACAACATTTTGTTCTAGAATACTTATGGTTTGATGCCTTGTGTTTAAATCTGTTATTAATTGTGACTTGATTTTTGTGAGAGGTGAGAGGTGTGGATCTCATTTCAGTTTTCTACATGTGACTATCCAATTTTCCCAGCACCATTTATGGAACAGGGATTCTTTTCCCCAGTGTATGTTTTTATCTGTTTTTTCAAAGATCAGATAACGATGTGGAGATGGTTTTATATCTGGGTTCTCAGTACTGTTCCATTGATCAATATCTCTGTTCTTGTGCTGGTATCATGTTGTTTTGGTTACTATAACCTTGTAGTATAGATTGGAATCTGGTAAACTGATGCCTCCCAATTTGTTCTTTTTGCTTAAGGTTGCTTTGTCTATATGTGGTTGTCTCTGCTTCTATACAAAGAATAGAATTATTTTTTCCAGATCGGTGATAAATGATGTTGGTATTCTAATAGAGATTGCATGAAATCTGTATATCACTTTGGGTGGTATAGACATTTTAACGATATTGACTCTTCTAATCCATGAGAATGGTATGGTTTTGCATTTGTTTATATCCGCTGCAATTTTTTTTCTCACTGTTTCATAATTCTCCCTGTATAGGTCTCTCACTTCCTTAGTTAAATGTATTTCTAAATATTTTATTTTCTTTGATGCTATTGTGAAAGATATTGCCCCTTTGAGTTGATTCTCAGATTGACTGTTATTGGTGTATATGAAAGCTACTGATTTGTGTGCTTTGATTTTGTAACCTGAGATGTTACTGTATTCATTTATCAATTCCAAGAGTCTCTTAGTTGAATCTTCATGGTTTTCTAGATATAATATCATATTGTCAACAAAGAGCTATAATTTGACCTCTTCTTTCCATATTTGGATACATTTGCTTTCCTTCTCTTGTATGATTGTTCTGGCAAGGACTTCCAGCACTGTGTTGAATAGAAGTGGTGATAGTGGGAAACATTTTATGATTGCAGTTCTAAGTGGGAATGCTTTCAATTCTTCCCTATTCAGTGTGTTGTTGGCTGTGGGTTTGTCGTATACGGCTTTAGTAGTTTTGAGGTATGTCCCATCTATGCCTATTTTTTTAACAGTTCCTATCATATAAGGGTGCTGAATTTTGTCAAATAACTTTTTCTGCAGCTACTGAGAGGATCATATAGTTTTTGGTGTTGCCTTCATTTATGTGGTGAATTACATTTATATATTTGCATATGTTGAACCATTCTTGTATTTTAGGGATGAAGCCCACTTGGTAATTGTGAATTTTTTTGGATGTGTAGGTGAATTCTGTTTACTAATATTTTATTGAATTTTTTGCATCTGTCTTCATAAGGGATATTGGTCTGTAGTTTTTCTTTTTTGTTGTGTTCTTTCCTGGCTTTGGCATCAAGGTGATATTGGCTCCATAAAATGAGGTGGGGAGGGTTCTATACTTCTCAATGTTTTGGAATAATTTCTGCAGTATAGGTTCCAGTTCTTCTTTGTAGGTTTAGTAAAATTAGAGTGTGAACCCATCTGGTCTGGGACTTTTTTGTTGTTGTTGGAAGTGTTTTTTATTGTTCTTTTGATTTTCGTGCTTGATGTTGTTCTGTTCAGGAATTCTATTTCTTCCTGATTGAGCCTAGGGAATTTGTGTGCTTCTAAGAATTTGTCCATTTCCATCTTGAAGTTTTGAGGTGTAGAGGGTTTTATAGTATTCAAACATGATGTTTTTATTACTATGATATTAATTGTAACTTCTGCTTTTTTCATTTCTGATTTATCTTATTAAAGTCTTTTCTTTTCTCATTCTCATCAATATAGCGACAAGCCTGTCAGTTTTGTTTATCATTTCAAGGAACCAACTTTCTGTTTCATTAATTTTCTGTGTAGTTCTTTTATTCTCAATTTCATTTAGTTCTTCTCTGATCTTGGTTATTTCTTTTCTTCTGCTGGGTTCAGGATTGGTTTGCTCTTCTTTTCCCAATTCCTTGAGATGATTCATTACATTATTGATTTGTGAGCTCTCTGTTTTTTGGATGTAGGCATTTAAGGCTATGAGTTTTCCTCTCAGAACTTATTTAGCTGTATCCCACAGATTTTTTTTTATTTCAGCATACTATGGGGTACAGATGTTTAGGTTACGTGTGTTGCCCTTGGCTCCCCCCTCAAGTCCGTGTTTCAAATATGTCCATCCTTCGGGTAGTGCGCATTGCACTCCTTGTGTATACAAATACCTGTCCCCTCCTCCCTCCTCCCCCCTCGTCCCGCCGCCCTCCCCCTTCCCCAGCATCCAATAGATGTTGTTCTGATATGTGCATTTATGTGTTGATTAGTTAATACCAATTTGATGGTGAGTACAAAGGATCCCGTTCTAGTGCTATTGTGGTGCCCCACTTTGGATAATGGGCTTAGGTTTAATCCAGGAAAGTGTAAGAGGCGCTAGATCACTGTCATTTCTTATGATTGAGTAACATTACATTGTAAACATATACCAAATTTTGATAATCCACTCATGGATTGACGGGCACTTGGGTTGTTTCCACATTCTTGCAATAGTGAATTGTGCTGCCATAAACATTCGGGTGCAGATGGCCAAGTGCCCATCAATCCATGAGTGGATTATCAAAATTTGGTATATGTTCACAATGGAATATTACTCAATCATAAGAAATGACAGTGATCTAGCACCTCTTACACTTTCCTGGATTAAACTTAAGCCCATTATCCAAAGTGGGGCACCACAAGAGCAGCAGAACGGCACCCATTTGTACTCACCATCAAATTGGTATTAACTAATCAACACATAAATGCACATATCAGAACAACATCTATTGGATGCTGGGCAAGGGGGAGGGCGATGGGACGAGGGGGGAGGAGGGAGGAGGGGAGGGGTATTTGTATACACAAGGAGTGCAATGCGCACTGCCCGAAGGATGGACATATTTGAAACACAGACTTGGGGGCATGAAACCAAGGGCAACACAGGTAACCTAAACATCTGTACCACGGGGAGGGCGGCGGGAGGAGCGGGGAGGAGGGAGTAGGGGACGGGTATTTGTATACACAAGGAGTGCAATGCGCACTACCCGAAAGATGGACATATTTGAAACACGGACTTCGGTGGGCGGGGAACCAAGGGCTACACACGTAACCTAAACATCTGTACACCCATAATTTGCAGAAATAAAAAAAAAAAGAAAAAAAACAATTCAAATACACTTTTCATAATGATTTTTGTACTCCCAAAATGTAATGTAATAAAATATATTTAATAGTGCTAGAAAAAGTGCTTTATCCAGTATTCAGAAATGTGTTTATGATATTATATTTCTTAATAAGGCAAATGAGATTGACACAGGTTTTGCTCACAAGGAACTTAAGAATGAAATAACTTAGTTTTCTATAAACCAACCTGACCATTGCACTCCCTTGCTCATATTATTCTACCCAATAACAACATTCTTGACAGCCAAATGTAAACTATGTTACTAGGATATTAGATAGATTATAACATTTATGTTCATTCTTTTTCATTTTGTGAAGCAATTGAAAATAAGAACAAGTGATTTTTTAGAAAGTATAACTTCAAATACTTTAAAAACTCAGAGCAAAACAATAATCCATTTTAGAATATGTTATTTAAATATAATTAGGATTTCCAGATGCTTATTGATATTTGAATGAGATAGTTTTAAAGTATGTGCCACTATATTATGAGACTCTATTTCATTTCTTCCTTATTAGTATCGGGAAGAATGTTTGAAAACACAGGATCAAAAACACTGAAATCGACTTATGGAAATGTCTCGTATTTTCTCTTCATCTTATGATTTTTATTCCATTCAACATATACATAAGCACATTCATATAAAACATTACTTGTATTCATATTGTTACCATATGGAAAAATAACTGATTATAAGACACATATTAGATTTGAAGTATTTGGAGTACTGCATTTCTCTAATCTTAAATTTAGACAGATAAATTTTAATAAATCGTGATGTGGCATATATCTTCTATTATTAAAATTAGATAAAGTTACCTTCCTTAGTTAGCTTTTCAGTGTCACAGTTTACTATATAAGATGATATCTACTTGGACCAATTGTACAAACAGCTCCTCATATGACAACTTTTCAGTGTACTCCACTTAATCCTGCTGTTGCTTCTTACTGCCACAAATGATGAGTTCCATGAATATGGAACACTACTCAAGCTTCTCCTTTGTTCCAAAACCAGACCTACAGAATTTTCCCACTCCTGATAGTGTTTTCCAAATAGACCAACAGGGTCATCTGATTGTAGGTTAGATAGACACCATTGCTGATACCCTTCTGTCAGTTCTGCTAGGGGTAGCTCTCACGCATGCATAACACCTAGCTTTAGGTGTTCATATATATGATTCTAGTATGCTTTGGCTGTGCCTAAGACTTTGACATAAATCAGCAATAATGAATTTAATTAATTTCTATTTGAATTCCCATGAGAAAAAGTCTCTATGTCACAGTATTAAATTTGAGGATAATAGCTGCCTTCTAAGCTTGCTTTGGTTAGCTATAGAGACTAAATAGGATTATTGCTTTATATATTCTGTTTGCCAAACTCAAAATATGAATAAATGCTTAAATAATTTACACCATATCTGACCCTTCTCGGTCTCTACCTGAGCCTCTAAATGGCATCTATTCAGTTCCCTGTGATTTAAGCAAAATTAGTATCCCATTTGTCACTATTTATTTTCGAGACGAATTGAATTCTACCCATGCCAAAAGTTAACCATCCATATCAGGAGATATCAAATGATAGATGCACTTATTTCTCTAGAAAGGTTGTAAAAGAAATCAATACATGAGTGAATTAATAAATTGTGGTATATGTATACCATGGAGTTCTACTCAACCACAAAAAACAATGGTGATCTAGCATCTCTTGTGTTATCCTGGATAGAGCTGGAGCCCATTCTACTAAGTGAAGTATCACAAGAATGCAAAAACAAGCACCACATGTACTCACCATTAAATTGATATTAACTAATCAACACTTTTGTGCACATATAGTAGTAACATTCGTCACCTATTGGGCAGGTGGGAGGGGTAGGAGGGAGGAGGGGACAGGCATATTCACACCTAATGGGTGCAGTGTGTCTGGGGTATAGACACGCTTGAAGCTCTGACTTGGGTGGGGCAAAGGCAATATATATAACCTAAACATTTGTAACCCCATAATATGCTGAAATAAAAAAATCTCAAAGTTTTCCAGATTCTATATTGTTTTCTTAATCTTCAGAATACAGGAATAGTAGGGAAAAAATGGAAAAGAAAACAAGTTAGATAAAATGTTTGCCAGAACAAATACCTTAAGCAACCTGAAGCACTTCAGTTTGCCATGGGAACAATCTTCAAGAAAATGACCTGAGACCACACAAAGTTGTTATGCAAATGTTATTGAGATTACTCCCAATTTACCCTATCAATCCAAATAAACCAAATACAGTTACTAATAATCATGATGTAGGTTATTATAAGGCCCTTATGATTTATGAGAACATGAGGGTCTTGAAGATAACAATTAAAAAATGGGTTGTGGTAAGCACATTAAACTAAACTTTTCTTAACTTGGAGCTCAAGGAGTATGTGATACAGTAAAATCTGTGTGTTCACAAAAAAGGAAAAGCATATTGACACACCAACACAAACAACATTTAAGGGGCTATAAAGTCTTTGAAATTTATACCAGTCAGTTGAACAGACTACCTCTCTTCCTAGCTCAGGATCTGTTTAGAAGATATGTCTTCAAAGGAATAATGTTTTCTATCTATTGGCTTTTATTTTGAAATAAATGTTGCCTTATGTGCTCTGCAGACAAGAAGAACAGGTCCTGGAAAAAATGAGAAGTCCTATTTCTCTCAATGGTAGAGAGAAGACCCCAGAAATGGTGTCTATCTAACCTACAATCAGATGACCTTATAGGTCACCTTGGAAAACACTATCAGGAGTGGGAAAATTCTCTTGGTCTGATTTTGGAACAAAGGAGAAGCTGGAGTAAGGTGACATATTCATGGAACTCATCATTTATGGGACTAAGAAGCAACAGCAGGATTAAGTGGAGTACACTGAAAAGTTGTCACATAAGGAGCTGTTTATACAATTGGCCATTCATATGTGTCTGTTCAGATACTTTGTCCATTTTTAAACCAGGTTATTTGTTTTCTTGAGGTTTAGTTGTTTGAGTTCCTTATGTATTTTGGATGTTAGCCCCTTATCAAATGTATGGTTTGCAAATATTTTCCCCTAATCTGTGGGGGGGTCTCTTCACTCTGTTAATTGTAAATCTCACAGAAACAGAGAGTAGAAAGGTGGTTACCAGAGGCAGGGAGGTGGCTAAAGAAGGAAGGATAGACAAAGATGTTGGTAAAAGGGTACAAAGCTTCACTTAGACTGGAGGAATGAGTTCTAGTGATCTATTTCACTGCATGATGACCACAGTTAATAAGTTACTAATAATTTATTGTATATTTCAAATTGCTAGAAAATAGATTTTTTTTTGTTTGATATGGTAATACTTTATTTAGGATTTTTATATCTTTTTTTTTATTTTTTTATTTCAGCATATTATGGGTGTACATATGTTTAGGTTCCGTGTGTTGCCCTTGGTTCCCCCCCCACCGAAGTCCATGTTTCAAATATGTCCATCCTTCAGGTAGTGCGCATTGCACTCCTTGTGTATACAAATACCCGTCCCCTCCTCCCTCCTCCCCCCTCCTCCTGCCGCCCTTCCCGTGGTACAGATGATTAGGTTAGGTGTGTTGCCCTTGGTTCCCCCCCCACCGAAGTCCGTGTTTCAATTATGTCCATCCTTCGGGTAGTGCTCATTGTCCTCTTTATTTCTAATGTCCTCATCACACACAAAAAATGATACTGATGAGGCGATAAACTAGCCCGATTGAATCTTTTTTTAAAAATTTCAGAATATTGCAGGGGCACAAATGCTTTGGTTATATATATTGCGTTTGCATTGCCCAAGTCAGAGCTACAAGAGTGCCCAACTCCCAGACAGCACGCACCACACCCCTCTTCCCCCTCCCACCGGTCTGACACCTGATGAATGTTACTTCCGTATGTGCATGTAAGTGTTGATCAATTAGTACCAATTTAATGGTGAGTACATGTGGTGCTTGTTTTTCCGCTCTTGTGATACTTCACTTAGAAGAATGGGCTCCAGCTCCATCCAGGATAATATAAGAGGTATTAGCTTCATGTAATGTATACATAGATCAAAACATCACATTATATGGAATCTTTGTATCCATTTAAAAAAAATTATCACATTATACCCCATAAATATACACAATTATTATTTGTCAGTTAAATATAAATTAATAAAAATGAGAAGTAAACCAAATATAAACACAGAGAAAATGAAGATGATACTTTGAAATTATTCATATCTTGATATTTATAAAAATAACTGGTGTTATGAAAATTCATTTTTGTTTATAGTGCCATTTGTTTATATAAAAAAATCATCATTCTCTGGTCTTTAAAAACAAATAAATATAAATGTGTATATGTATATATATGTGTGTGTACACACATATATAATTTATTTGTAAGTATTTGTTTATATATGCTGTATATGATTATATATTTTATACTATAAAATATATAATTATAAGGGGTGTGTGTATATATATATACATATATTCTAGATAAATAGCAATACAAATTCTTCAAACCATTGAGAAAATGGGCCAGATTGATTGTAAAATACCGCTAAATTATATAGTATGTAGCGTTGTGAAACCTGACACTGTTTTCCAGATCATTTAAAACTGTATATTTCAGAATCCAAATCATAGTGTCTAATCTCAGGTTTTATCTGATGATTGATTCCCTCCTGTACTTTTGCTGCAATTAAAGCCACATTTGCACAACGGTTTCAGCAAAGGAGAGAATTCTTTATTTTGTCTCAACATTAGTTAGAGTCAAATTTATTTAACAAGTAAATTTAGTTTTGGTTCCTTGGAAATATAGTCCCTGATTTTCACTTGTAACATGGCCATTGATGGTAAATGTAAAACAAAAGATGCCAGCATCATTGATTATTTTCTTTCACAGATGTTTTCTTGGAATTAAACTTTTTCATCATAGATGCACAGAAATAAAATGAAGATGGTGAGTATTTATGATGTTACCATAGTAGTAAGATTATTTTCATTATTGTTATTGGTCATGTTAGCTGTGTTTAACAATAGAGCTATTAAGTTAAATTTGGCTTCAAAAGTTTTCAAAATGCTAATATATTCTAATTTATAAGATTATCAGTTTTCTGTATTTTCCAGTGATATGAACAGGAAGTTACAGAATATATATAAAGGGAAGCTCAAAACTATGCTATCCAACTTCATCACCACTTTTTCCTCATCCTTAACAAAGGTAAGAATTTTATAACCAGTTGTTTTCCTGAAACTTAGTTTTCCACTAGAATCAAAATATACCAGAGTTAATCTGAATGCAATATTTCGTAGAGGTTGTAAACATGCAGAACCTTCACATAGCTGACTGTAAGTATTTTGCTTGAAAATTATATAATGGCTGGTAAAGATGACATGCAAGGGAAAACCAAAATTGTAACCTGACCACTTCCAGGAGTATTTTCCATCCTTGATAATCCTTTTATGGCACCTCATGCTGTATCCTTCAAGTTCTGTTTCATTAATGTCTTGAGGCCCAATCTCCCTGTATTGTTGTGCCCTAAGCAGGGTAAACCACTGTTGCTTGTAAACAGATGATAACCATTCTGAAGGTATTAGAGTATCTTCTTCAATAACTCTTGTGGAGGCGAGGTCACAGATAATATGCTGAAACCTCAATTTTTTAAACACTGGTTGAAATGTTATGCCTTCTTTTGTTTCAAGAAAGGCAATGTTTCCAACACATTCTCTGTGCTTGGAAAACCAGCTGTTTGCATTAACTAAAAGCTGTTTCATTGAGCCTTTCCAAGCTGGGTTAAGACGAAGGAACATCCACTCTTTAAGCGTGGTGTATACATCCATTTCCTTTTGCATTACTAGTAAATTGGAAGAAGAGATGAGCAGATTCATGAGATCTATACTTAGTTCTTTGTAAAGTTCAGCATTTGGGTGTGTCATCAAATTGTGAAGAAGCCATTCGAAGCACCTTGTCTTTATAGACTCTAACCCATAGGTTTCTGCTGCTGTGTAATAACCACATACAGTTTTCACATTAATTGTTTTCTTCATGGTCTCATTACATTGCTGAATTAAGTCCTCTACCTGAAGCAGGCATGCTGTTGCCAAAACTCCTGGAACTTGAAGGGGCTCCGTTAAGATGTTTTCATCCCTGTACAATGAACCTAGTACAAAATGCAAGGATTCTACATCTATATTCTGGTCATTAATCTCCAGTTCGATAATATCGTTGCAAGATTCTTTCCAAGAACCTCTGAACATATTAGCAAAGTAGCCTGATTGACGTAAAAATATTTTGTGTAAACACCATACTTTCCCCAGAGCACAGATTTTAATGTCACTGGTTTCCCCATTCAAAAATAAAGTTTGGTAAGCATACTTGGATATGATCTTAACTTTTTTCCCATTCCTTGTGCTGAGGACTTGCTGTAGATTCTCTCCCTGGTCTAGAGACCTGTGGCTGTCATAGTTTGACCCCAAGCAGGATCCACTACTCTGCTTGCGCTTGCGACTGCCAGATATGTAACTGGGGCCCGCCTGGGCTTCAGGCTCCTGCGGATCTACTGTGCCTGGTTCCCTGCATCGCAGGATCCGACTGCTTAAAGGCCCCATAGATGAAGGCTTCCAGAACCCCTAGAAGAGACTGTTGCAGAGGCTTCCCTACCATGGCATTGCTGTGACCTGCCACCACTGCCTAGGCCTTAGTCTCACTGAGACCTTTTAGCCACAGTTCCAAACGTCACAGAGGTGGTCCAGCTTTCTTCATTGTTTGCCCCTCCCCTCATGCCCTGGGGCCCCGCCCCCTGCCTAGAGTCCCTTTCCACTTGGCTTGGCCCCTTTCCCCAGGGGCGCAACCTGCGGGTTTTCCTTAAGAATGTTTTCTATAAAGCAGCAGTCCTCAAACTTTTTGGCACCAGGGACCGGTTTCATGAAAGACAGTTTTTTCACAGGGGGTGGGGGAAGCTCAGACTGTGATGCCAGCTATGGGGAGTGGCTATAAGTACAGATGAAGCTTCCTTTGCCTGCTGTTCACCTCCTCCTGTGCACAGCGCCCCTATTCTTAAGTTTCATGGAATGTAATTTTTGCAATTTTTCCACTGACGGGGCCAGTTGGGGGGCACAGGGAGGGAGGGGGCCTTGGAGGGGGCACGGGTGAGTGGAGGAGCTCTGTGGCCTGGTCCCTAATAGGCTGCCTACCTATACTGGTCTGTGGTCCTGGGGTTGGAGATTGTAGCTATAAAGGAAATGACTAGGTCAAAGGCTTTTTGATCAGAGCAGTAAGATTGTACACATTCACACTCCCAGTGCTGGGTGTATGAGAGAACACTCTTTTGTCAATTGTCAGAGGTACTGAATATAATCATTTACCAACAGCTTTTAGTAATTTAAATGGCAAACAGTGGCTCATCATTATTTTATTATTCATGTTTGATTACTAAAGAAAGAAACATTTATTTCATATAGATACGCAGACATTTCAAAATTTTCTGGTGAGAAACGGCTTCATATTCTTTGCCTATATCTGTATAGGTTTATATATATATTTTCTCCTTATGATTGCTAAAAGCTCCTTATAACGTAAAACTATTTAGTCAATGTCTGTCTCGTATATAGCTTTTATGTTGTTACGTTTTTCTTTCAGTTATTTTCATTTACCATTTAAATTTTTATGGGATTCCTTGCTGTAAGGACATTGTAATTAGTTTTCGTAAGTTTAAAGATTTTTTTATTTCTTTTTTTTTTATTTCAGCAAATTATGGGTGTACATATGTTTAGGTTACGTGTGTTGCCCTTGGTCCCCCCCCCCCGACCGAAGTCCGTGTTTCAAATATGTCCATCCTTCGGGTAGTGCGCATTGCACTCCTTGTGTATACAAATACCTGGGTACAAATGTTTTTGGTTACATGGACCGCTTTTGTAATACATGAGTCAAGGTGGTAAGTGTGTCCATCACCCAAATAATGTTCATTGCACCCATTAGGCAGGTTTTCAACCATCTCCTCCTTCAAGATGTTGTAGTTCTTAAAAAGCCAAATAAGAATTTTCAATTATGGATTTTTGCATCTCTGCTTAGAAAGGCTTCCTTTATTCCACTGTGGTCTGTACTCACCATCAAATTGGTATTAACTGATCAACACGTATGTGCACATATGGTAGTAACATTCATCGGGTGTTGGGCAGGTGGGAGGGGAGAGGAAGGGATGGGTATATTGACACCTACTTGGTGCGTTGTGCACCATCTAGGGGATGGACATGCTTGAAGCTGACTCAAGTGAGGCAAAAACAATATATGTAACCTAAGAATTTGTACCCCTGTAATATGCTGAAATAAAAATAAAAAAAGAAAGGCTTCCTTAATCCAAAATCAAATAAATATTCTTCTATATTTCTTTGCTGAACATTTATGGTGTTATTTACCTATTATTTTTTTAAAAATACATATAAAAATTGTAATGCATTTGGAAATTATCATAATTTGAAGTGACAGAGCATTATACAAAATAATACAAACAGAAAAATATACACATATATGTATATGCATGCATAGAGAAAATACTGAAAGTAATAGAGAGAGTCTACCATAAGTTATCTTTGTATATTGTCATTGTGGGCAGTGCCAAAAAGGAAACCCAGGAAAAACTGGTTACATGACGTTCCATCCTCCTTAGCTGAAGTTTGTGTGGGTCTTGTTTTCCCTTTATCTACTGTAAGATCCTTTACCTCTTTACAAAGCAGGACAAGCCTGCCCCCTTCCAAAAGTGTAGGAGTAATATGCATGAACAAAGACAATTAATGTCCAAGATTATTTTCATTGAATTATTTTTGGCTGTTTTGTTCACTGTCTCAATGCCAGCAACAAAAACAACATGTGCTAAATGCTCATTAAATATTTGTAAAATCAATGACCATGCATTTTGTCCCAACTGTTAAGTGTTATTGGTTTTGGTATTTCTTTTCTTTAATTTTTTTAATTAGTAATTTTAACAGACAAATCATGATTGTATTAATTTATGAGGTACAATGTGATGCTTTGATGAATATATGCAATATGGGAGCTATTAACATTAAGCTAATTAAGCTAATTAATTAAGCTAATTAACATATCCAGGACTTCATGTAACATTTTTTTGTAGTGATACATTTGAAATTTACTTTCTTTTTTTATTTCACAGTATTATGGGAGTACAAATGCGTTGGTTACATAAATTGCTTTTGTAATATGCGAGTCAGAGCTACAAGCATGCCCGTCCGCCAGACAGCATACAACCCATCCGTTAGGTGTGACTTTACTCATTCCCTCCTCCCCCTGCCCACCTGGCCAACACCCTATAAATGTTACTTACCCTATGTGCACATAAGTGTTGATCAATTAATATCAATTTAATGATGAGTACATGTGGTATTTGTTTTTCTATTCTTGTAATACTTCACTTAGATGTATGGGCTCCAGCTCCATCCAGGTTAATACAATAGATAGTTCACTACTTTTTGATGACTGAGTAGAACTCCGTGGTATACATCTACCACATTTTATTAATCCACTCATGCATGAATGGGCACTTGGGTTGTTTCAACATCTCTGCAATTGTGAATTCTGCTGCTATAAACATTCGGTGGCAGGTGTCTTTCTTATGGAGTATCATTTGTTCTTTTGGGTAGATGCCCAGTAATGGGATTGCTGGATCGAATGGTACTTCTACTTGTATCTCTTTAAGATATCTCCATATTGCTTTCCACAGAGGTTGCACTAGTTTGCAGTTCCACCAGCAGTGCATGAGTGTTCCTATCTCGCCGCATCCATGCCAACATTTATTGTTTTGTGATTTTTGATAAAGGCCAGTCTCACTGGAGATAAGTGATATCTCATTGTGGTTTTGATTTGCATTTCCCTGATGATTAGAGATGTTGAGCATTTTTTCATATGTTTTTTGGCCATTATTCTGACTTCTTTTGAAGTTTCTGTTCATGTCCTTTGCCCACTTTTTGATAGGGTTGTTTGATTTTTTCTTGTTGATTTTCCTGAGTTCTAACTAGATTCTAGTTATCAGCCCTTTATCGGATTTGTAGCATGCAAAAATTTTCTCCCATTCTGTAGGATGTCTGTTTGCTCTTTTGACAATTTCTTTGGCTGTGCAGAAGCTTTTTAATTCGATCAGGTCCCATTTATTTATTTTAGTTGTTGCTGTGATTGCCTTTGGTGTCTTCTTCATAAATTCTTTGCCTAGGCCAACCTCTAGAAGAGTATTTCCAACATCTTCCTCTAGAATTCTAATAGTTTCACTCCTTAGGTTTAAATCTGTTACCCAGCGTGAGTTGATTTTTGTGAGGGGTGAAAGGTGTGGATCCTGGTTCAGTCTTCTACATGTGGCTATCCAGTTTTCCCAGCACCATTTATTGAATAAGGATTCTTTTCCCCAGTGTATGTTTTTGTCTGCTTTGTCAAAGATTAGGTGGCTATATGAGGATGGTTTTATATCTGGGTTCTCAGTTTTGTTCCACTGGTCAATGGCTCTGTTTTTGTGCCAGTACCAAGCTGATTTTAATATTACAGCTTTGTAATAGAGTTTAAAGTCTGGTAAATTGATGCCTCCCATTTTGTTTTTATTGCCTGGAATTGTTTTTGCTATGTAGGGTATTCCCTGGTTCCATACGAAGCATAAAATTAATTTTTCTACATCTGTGAAGAATGATGCTGGTATTTTAATAGGGATTGCATTGAATCTGTAGATCATTTTGGGTAGTATAGACATTTTAACAATGTTGATTCTACCAACCCACGAGCATGGTATGGTTTTTCACCTGTTTACGTCTTCTGCTATTTCCTTCCTCAATGTCTCATAGTTGTCCCTGTAGAGGTCTTTTACCTCCTTAGTTAAATATACTCCTAGGTACTTTATTTTCTTTGTTGCTATTGTGAAGGGAATTGACTCTTTGATTTGGTTCTCAGTATGACTGCTGTTGGAGTATATGAAAGCCTCTGATTTGTGTGTATTGATTTTGTATCCTGAAATTTTACTGAATTCATTTATCCATTCCAGGAGCCTCTTGGTTGAATCCATGGGATTTTCTAGATATAATATCATATCATCAGCAAATAATGAGAGTTTGATCTCTTCTGTTCCCATTCGTATGCCTTTAACTCCACTCTCTTGCCTGATTGCTGTGGCCAGGACTTCCAGCCCTATGTTGAATAGAAGTGGAGATAGTGGGCAACCTTGTCTGGTTCCAGTTCTAAGTGGGAATGCTTTCAGTTTTTCCCCATTCAGTATGATGTTGACTGTGGGTTTGTCATAAATGGCTTGTATCATTTTTAGGTAATCCCCGTCTATGCCTATTTTGTTAAACGTTCTTATCATAAAAGGGTGCTGAATTTTGTCAAATGCCTTTTGTACGTCAATTGAGAGTATCATATAGTTGTTGCTTTTGCTTCTGTTTATGTGGTGAATTACATTAATAGATGTGCATATGTTGAACCATCCCTGCATCTCTGGAATGAAGCCTACTTGGTCGTGGTGGATTATTTTCTTAATAAGCACCTGAATTCAGTTACCTAGAATTTTGTTGAGAATTTTTGCATCTATATTCATAAGGGATATTGGTCTGTAGTTTTCTTTTTTTGATGCATCATTTCCTGGTTTTGGTATCAGAGTTATGTTGGCTTCATAAAACGTGTTGGGGAGGAATCCATCCTTCTCGATGCTGTGAAATAATTTCCGCAGGATAGGCACCAGTTCTTCTTTGTAGGTGTGGTAAAATTCGGGTGTGAAACCATCTGGTCCGGGACATTTCTTTTTTGGAATGTTTTTTATTGCTGTTTCAATTTCAATCCTTGATATTGGTCTGTTCAGGAATTCAATTTCCTCCTGGTTCAGCCTAGGGAGGCTGTGTGTTTCTAAGAATTTGTCTATTTCCTCCACGTTTTCCAGTTTGTGTGCATAAAGGTTTGTGTAATATTCATAAATTATATCTTGAATCTCCTCGGGATTGGTTGTAACTTCTCCTTTTTGGTTCCTGATGGAGCTTATTACAGTTTTTTCTTTTCTGTTTTTCGTGAGTTTAGCCAGGGGCGTGTCAATATTGTTTACTTTTTCAAAGATCCAACTTTTTGTTTTATTAATCTTCCTGATGGTTTTCCTGTTGCCAATTTCATTAAGCTCTGATGTGATCTTAATAATTTCCTTTCTTCTGCTGGGTTTGGGGTTGATCTGTTCTTCTTTTCCCAGTTCTTTGAGTCAATTCATTAGGTTGTCTGTTTGTCATCTTTTTGACTTTTGGATATAGGCATTTATGTAGATAAACTTTCCTCTCAGGACTGCTTTGGCTGTGTCCCACAAATTTTGGTAACTTGTGTCACCTTTGTCATTTAGTTCAAAGAATGTTTTGATTTTCATTTTTATTTCGTCATTTATGAAGGAATCATTCAGCTGGGAGTTGTTTAATTTCCATGACTTTGTATAGAGTTGAGAGTTTCTGCTGGAGTTGATTTCTATTTTTATTGCACTGTGATCTGAGAAGATGCATGGTATAATTTCTATTTTTTAAAATTTTTTGAGGCATTCTTTGTGTCCTAGGATATGGTCAATCTTAGAGAATTTCCCATGAGCTGCTGAGAAGAACGTATATTCAGCGGTTTTGTGGTAGAATGTCGTGTAAATGTCAGTCAGGCCGATTTGTTCTGTGGTTCTGTTTAAGTCCATAATTTCTTTGTGAATTTTCTGTTCGGAGGATCTGTCCTGTGCTGTCAGTGGGGTGTTGAAATCCCCGACTATAATGGTGTTGCTGTTCATCACATTGTTTAGGTTAAGTAAAGTTTGCTTTATGAATCTGGGTTCACCTAGGTTGGGTGCATACATATTTAGAATTGTTATGTCTTCTTGTTCAACTGTACCCTTCACCATTATATAGTGGCCCTCTTTGTCTTTCATTACTTTTGTTGATTTAAAAATTAAGTTATCTGAGATCAAAACTGCTACACCAGCCTTCTTTTGGCTTCCATTTGCTTCAAATATTGATTTCCACCCCATTACCTTGAGTCTAAATGCATCCTTGCAGGTTAGATGCGTTTCCTGATGACAGCAGATACCTGGCTTGTATTTTTTATCCATTCGGCCAGCCTTTGTCTCTTGAGAGGTGAGTTCAAGCCATTCACATTTATTGAAAGAACTCATAAGTGGGGTAAATTGTTCATCAAACTGTTGAGTTGCTTTTTGTTGCTTTCTTTTCTCTCTTGAGCCATTGTGGATTCTAGCCTTTGATCTTTAGCTTTTGAATGGTTTTACTTTCGTGAGTGTTTATTGTGCTGGTCCTTGTGTAATTCAGCTTTGAGTACTTCTTGGAGAGCTGGTCTTGTCTTGGTGAACTTCCCCAGACTTTGTTTATCTGAGAATGTCTTTATTTCTCCTTCATATATAAAACTTAGTTTTGCAGGGTACAGAACTCTAGGCTGGGCCTTATTCTGTTTCAGAAGAGTGAGAATGGGGCCCCAGGCTCTTCTTCCTTGTAGGGTTTCAGTTGAGAAGTCTGAAGTTATTCTGATAGACTTTCCTTTGTATGTTACTTGTTTCTTTTGCTTGACAGCTCGTAGAAGGGCCTACTTAGTTGATATTTTAGTCAATCTGATGACTGCATGACGTGGTGTCCTTCTATTTGCATTGAATCTCCCTGGGGTCTGCTGCGCTTCTTGTATCTATATATCTAGATTTTTAGCAAGGCCTGGGAAATTCTCCTCTATTAAATCTTCAAATAGGTTATCCAGCCCTTGCGTGGTTTCTTCTTCATTTTCCGGAACACCAATCAGACGCAGGTTTGGTTTTTTCACATAATCCCACATTTCTTGTAAGCTGGTTTCTTTTTTCTTTATTTTCTGCTCAATCTCTGTGACTGACTTACTCATCTGCAAGGAGCTGTCTTCAATCTCTGAGATTCTTTCTTTTGTTTGGTCTACCCCGTTCTTGAGGTTTTCCACAGTGTTTTGAAGTTCCCTGAATAAGTCCTTTATTTCCAGGAGTTTGGTTTGATTTTTCTTTAATATTTCAATTTCTTTAGTGAATTTTTCTTCCAAATCCTGGACTTTTTTTGTGGTTTCCTTGTGATGGTTATCCATTTTTCCTTTCATATCATTGAGCTTATTTATAATCCATGTTTGGAATTCTTCTTCTGTCATTTTAGTATTCTGGACCTGGTTAATGTTCATTGCTAGAGAGCTGGTGTTCCTCTTTGGGGGTGTGCTTTCCATTTGTTTTTTCATACTTCCAGAAATCTTTTGCCGAATCCTTCCCATCTGGATCCGCTGTTACTTTTGTTTTGTTCTGCCACTAGAGGGATCCGCTCGTATGTTGTCCAGGGTTCTCTTGCTGGGAGGGGTTACTTGGGGAGCTTGCTTTGGTCTCTTGCTGGGGGTTTTGATTCCCTAGTCATGGGTTTCTCTGTTGGTAGCTGACCGAAGGCGGAAATGCAATCCTATCAGATGACCTGAACTGGTCTTGCGAGGAAAGTCACTGGTCTGTCAGCTATTGGTCAGTGTCAAAGCCCCAGGGACTGGCGCTTGTCGCAGAGGGGGAGTGGCTCTTTATGTCTCACTGCTGCAAGCTCAGAGGCCGCTCAAAAGACGCTGGCCAGGGGGAGTGGGTTCCTCTCCAAACTGCCCAAGGCTCCAGTGCCTTCAGCTTCTGTAGACGTCTGCCCCTCACAACTGAGGAGGCACTCAGAATTCACCACTCAAAGAAATGGGCCTGGTTAATTGACTTCAGGTCCTGGAGGGGCAGAGCTTATTGCGAGGGCTCCCAGGCTGGGGAAAGGGAGCCATTCCGCACTGTACTGCGACCTGCTGTGGGACCTGAGCTGGTGTTAGCCCGCCCCCAGGGGGCTGGCTCCAGAGGGAGGTGCTCAGGGGCTGGGAGGTACCCGATCAGGGAGTCAGTCGAGACACCAGGGTGCTCTGCCGTCTCCTTTATGTCTCCCTCCCCCAATCTCATGCCAGTCCAGCAATAGCTCTCGCTTCTCCTGGCCCACCCTGAGCAGTCCTAATCGCCTGTGGCAGTTTCCAGGTTAGAGTCCTCTATTCAGTAATGACCTCCCCGTTCTTGACCCACTGGGTGCCAGATACCAGCTTTCTGACTCCTAACTGCCTCCAGAGGCAGCCCGGACCAGTTCCTCCCCTGTCTGGTGCAGTCCTGACATGGGGCGGGGAGTTCAAGATGCTTCCCACTCCTGTCCCCTCTCTGCTGAGCCTCACGTTTCCTGACCCACTTCTACATACACTTCACACAGGCCCCTGAGTCTCGGTGGACTTGTAAGTCATTGGGGAAGCTAGACTGTCTTGTGAGGGACTTATCCCGGTTCACTTACTGGCCAGGCTGGCGCCCCCGTCTCTCGCTCCACTCTCTATTGTTTGTCCGCGCTTTCCAGGTTTGCGTTCCAATCTCCCATTCACCTTATTCTTTTTTCTGATTTGTGTGTCCCCCCCTGAATCTCCACTGATTCATCTCGCTGTTTTTGCGGGAGAGCAATCCAATCGTGTGTGGCAGACCGAGATCTATGTCTCTTTCTCTGGAAGCAGGGATCCAGGAGGCTACCTTAACTCCGCCATTTTTCTCCCCCTGCCCGATCAAATATAGTTTTGCACAACTTTGAGAAACAAAGCAAAGTGTAACGTTTCTAGTGAAACACTCTAAGAAAGGAGACGTCATTTCACTGGAAGTATGTAATTTTTAGGCCCAATGGAGTTACATACACAAACACATAGACTCTCTCAGAGAAAGTTGCTACACAATGGGCAAAATATACTTATGCACAACTTTGAGAAAGAAAGCACAGTGTAGAGTTTCTAGTCAAACACAGCTAAAAAAAGTGAAGTCATTTCGTTGGAAGTAGGTAACCTTTAGGCTGAAAGGAGTCACTTATACAAATGCACACATTCTCTCAGAAAAAGCTACCAGACTTTGGGCGCTTTATTTTTGCCAAACTTTAAGAAACAAAGCACTCTGAAGATTTTATAGTCAAACACACATAAGAAAGGAGAAGTCGTTTCATTGGAAGTCTGTAACTTTTAGGCTCAGTGGAGTTACAAATACAAACGCATGCATTCTCTCAGAGAAAGCTGCTAGACGTTGGGCAACATATAACTTTGTACAGCTTTGATAAACAAAGAAGAGTACAGAGTTTCTAGTGAAACACACCTAAGAAAAGAGAAGTCATTTCGGTGGAGGAGGGTAACCTTTATGCTCAATGGAGTTACATATACAAACGCACACATTATCTCAGAGAAAGTTGCTGGACATTGGGCACTTTATAGGTTTGCACAACTTCGAAAAAAAAAGCAGCGTGTAGAGTTTCTAGGCAAACACGGCTAATGAAGGAAAAGTCATTTCATTCTAAGTCTGTAACTTTTAGGCCCAATGGAGTTACACATACAAATGTATGCATTCTCTCAGAAAAAGCTGCCAGACTTTGGGCACTTCATTTTTACAAAACTTTGAGAAACAAGGCACTCTGAAGATTTTCTAGTCAAACACACATAAGAAAGGACAAGTCATTTCATTGGAAGTCTGTAACTTTTAGGCTCAGTGGAGTTACAAATACAAACGCATGCATTCTCTCAGAGAAAGCTGCTAGACATTGGGGAACGTATACCTTTCACAACTTTTAGAAAGAAATCAGAGTGTACAGTTTCTACTCAAAAACACCTAAGAAAGGAGAAGTCATTACCTTGGAAGATGGTAACATTTATGCCGAATGAACTCACATATACAAACGCACACATTCTATCAGAGAAAGCTGCTAGACATTGGGCACTTTATAGGTTTGCATAACTTGTAGAAGAAACCAGTGTGTAAAGTCTCTAGTGAGACACACCTAAGAAAGGAGAAGTCATTTATTTGAAGTATGTAACTTGTAGGTCCGATGAAGTTACATACACAAATGCACATATTCTATCAGAGAATGTAGACATTGGGCAATTCACGGGATTGCACAACTTTGAGAAACAAAGCAGTGTGTATAGATTGTAGTCAAACACACCAAAGAGAGGAGAAGTCTTTTCTCGATAAGTATGTAATTTTTAGACCGAATGGACTAACATATACAAACGCATACATTCTCCCAAAACAAGCTGCTAGAGATTGGGCAAATTATAGGATTGCACAACTATGAGAAAGAAAGCAGTGCCTACACTTTGTAGTCAAACACACCTAAGAGAGCAGAAATCTTTTGATTATAAGTATGGTACTTTGAGGCCGAATAGAGTTACATACACAAACGCATACATTCTCTCAGAGAAAGCTCCTAGACATTGGGCAATTCACAGGTTTGCACAACTTAGAGAAAGAAACCAGTGTGAATAGTTTGCAGTCAAACACACCTAAGAAAGGAAAAGTATTTTCGTTGTAAGTATGTAACTTAGGGATCGAATGGAGTTAAATATGCAAATGCATACATTCTCTGAGAGAAAGCTGCTAGACATTGGCCAATTTGCAGAGGTCCACAACTTTGAGAAAGAAATAAATGGGTAAAGTTTGTAGTCAAACACACCTAAGAGCACAAATCTTTCATTATAAGTAGGATTTTTATGCCAAATGGAGTTACAAATACAAACTCATACATTATCTAGAGCAAGCTGCTAGACGAGGCCCAATTTCCAGGATTGCACAACTTTGAAAAGAAAGCAGTAGATATAGTTTGTATTGATACACAACTAAGAAAGGAGAGTTCTTTTCATTATAAGTATGTAACTTTTAGGCCGAATGGAGTTACAGATACAAATGCATATATTCTCTCAGAGAAAGCTCCTAGACATGGGGCAATTTACAAGATTACACAACTTTGAGAAAGAAAGGAGTGGGTATAGTTTGTAGTCAAATGCACGTAACAAAGGACAAGTCTTTTCATTATAAGTATGCAACTTTTAGGCGGAATGGAGTTATAGATACAAACGCATACTTTCTCTAAGACAAAGCTGCTAGGTATTGGGCAATTGACAGGATTGAACAAGTATGAGAAAGGAAGCAGTGGGTGTAGTTTGTAGTCAAACACACCTAAGAAAGCAGAAGTCTTTTCATTATAAGTATGTAACTTTTAGGCCGTATGGAGTGACAGATACAAATGCATGCATTGTGTCAGAGAAAGCTGCTAGACATTGGACAATTTTCAGGAGTGGACAACTTTGAGAAGGAAAGCAGTGGGTAAGGTTTGTAGTCACACAAACCTAAGAAAGGAGAAGTCTTTTCATTATAAGTAGGTAACTTTTAGGCCGAGTGGACTTACAGATACAAATGCATATATTCTCTCAGAGAAAGCACCTAGACATGGGGCAATTTACAGGATTACACAACTTTGAGAAATAAAGCAGTGGATATAGTTTGTAGTCAAACGCACATAACAAAGGAGAAGTCTTTTCATTATAAGTATGTAACTTTTAGGCCAAATGGAGTTATAGTTACAATTGCATACTTTCTCTCACAGAAAGCTGCCAGGTATTGGGCAAATTACAGGATTGCACAACTTTGAGAAAGAAAGCAGTGGGTGTAGTTTGTAGTCAAACACACCAAACAGAGAAGAAGTCTTTTCATTATAAGTATGAAACTTTGAGGCCGAATGGAGTTACAGATACAAATGCATACATTCTCTCAGAAAAAGGTGCTAGACATGTCCGAATTTACAGGATTTCACAATTTTGAGAAACAAAGTAGTGGATTGAGTTTGTATTCACACACTCCTAAGTAAGGAGAAGTCTTTTCATTACATACCTATAGGTATGTAAGTTTTAGGCTGAATGGATTTACAGATACAAACGCATATATTCTCTCACAGAAAGCTGCTAGACATGGGCAATTTACACGATTACACAACTTTGAGACAGAAAGCAGGGGGTATAGTTTGTAGTCAAATGCACGGAGGAAAGGAGAAGACATTTCATTATAAGGATGTAACTTTTAGGCCAAATGCAGTTATAGATACAAACGCATACATTCTCTCATAGAAGGCTGCTAGACATGGCCCAAAATACAGGATAGCACAACTTTGAGAAAGAAAGCAGTGGGTATAGTTTGTAGTCAAACAAACAAAAGAAAAAAAAAGTCTTTTCATTATAACTATGAAACTTTTAGGCCAAATGTAGTTAGAGATCCAAACGCATACATTCTCTCAGAGAAAGTTGCTACACCTGGCCCAATTTACAGGATTGCACAACTTTCAGGAAGAAAACAGTGGGTATAGTTTGTATTCACACACACCTAAGTAAGGAGAATTCTTTTCATTACTAATATGTAACTTTTAGGCTGAGTGGAGTTACAGATACAAACGCATAAATTGTATCAGAGACAGCTGCTAGATTGGCAAATTTACAGGAGTGCACAATTTTGAGAAAGAAAGCAATGGGTATGGTTTGTAGTCAAACACACCTAACAAAGCAGAAGTCTTTTATTGCAAGTATGAATTTTTAGGCCAAATGGAATTACAGATACAAACGCATGCATTCTCTCAGACAAAGCTGCTAGGTATTGAGCAATTTATAGGATTGCACAATTTTGAGAAAGAAAGCAGTGGGTATAATTTGTACTCAAACACACCCAAGAGAGAAGAAGTCTTTTCGTTATAAGTATGAAACTTCCAGGCCAAAGGCAGTTACAGATATAAACGCATACATTCTCTCACAGAAAGGTGACAGACATGTCCCAATTTACAGGATTTCACAATTTTGAGAAAGAAAGTAATGGGTATACTGTGTATTCACACACACCTAAGTAAGGAGAAGATTTTTGATTATAGGTATGTAACGTTTAGGCCGAATGGATTTACAGATACAAATGCATACATTCTCTCAAAAAGCTGCTCAACATGGCCTACTTCACAGAATAGCACAACTTTGTTAAAGAAAGCAATGGGAATAGTTTGTAGTAAAACACACCTCAGAAGCAAAAGTCTTTTCATTATAAGAACGAAACATTTAGGTGGAATGGTATCAGAGATACAAAAGCATACATTCTCTCAGAGAAACTTGGTAGACATGGCCAATTTACAGGATAGCACAACTTTGGGAAAGAAAGCATTGGGTATATTTTTTAGTCAAACACACCTAAGAAAGCAGAAGACTTTTCACAATAATATGAAACTTTTAGGTCAAATGGAAGTACAGATTGAAACTCATAAATGATCTCAGAGAAAGCTTCTAGACATGGGCCAATTTACAGAATTTCACAAGTCTCAGAAATAAAGCAGTGGGTATAGTTGGTAGTCAAAAATAACTGAGAGAGCAGATGTCTTTTCATTATAAGGATGAAACATTTAAACCGAATGGAGTTACAAATAGAAATGCATACATTCTCTCAAAGAAAGGTGCAAGACATGGTCCAATTTACAGGATGGACAACTGTTGGAAAGAAAGCAGTGGGTATAGTTTGTATTCAAACACGCCTAAGAAAGTAGAAGTCTCTTCATTATGAGTATGAAACTTTTAGGCCGAATAGAGTTACAGATACAAATGCATACATTCTCCCAGACAAAGATGCTAGACCTGGCCCAATTCACAGTATTGAACAATTTTGGGAAAGAAAGCAGTGGGTATAGTTTTCAATCAAAAACACCTAAGAAAGCAGAAGTCTTTTCATTACAAATAAGAAACTTTTAGGCCGAATGGAGTTACAGATACAAACGCATACTTTCTCCCAGAGAAAGCTGCTAGACATACAACAATTTACACGATAGCACAACTTTGGGAAATAAAGCAGTAAGTATAGTTTCTACTCAAACACACCTAAGATAGCAGAAGTCTTTTCGTTATAAGTATGAAACTTTTACGCCGAATGGAGCCAGAGATACAAACGCCTATATTTTATGAGAGAAACTTGCTAGATATGGCCCAATTTACAGGATAGCACAACGTTGGGAAAGAAAGCAGTGGAAATAGTTTGTAGTCCAACACACCTAAGAAAGCAGAAGTCTTTTCATTATAAGTATGAAACGTTTAAGCCAAATGGAGTTACAGATACAAACGCATACATTCTACCAGAGAAAGCTGCTAGACCTGGCCCAATTAACAGTACTGAACAACTTTAGAAAAGATTGTAGTGGGTATAGTTTGTAGTATTAAACACCTAAGAAATAAGAAGTCTTTTCCTTATAAGTATCAAACTTTTAGGCCGAATGAAGTTACAGATACAAACGCATACATCCTGTCAGAGAAAGCTGCTAGACATGGTCCAATTTACAGGATCACACAACTGTTGGAAAGAAAGCAGTGGGTATAGTTTGTAGTCAAACACACCTAAGAAAGCGGATGTCTTTTTATTATAAGTATGAAACTTTTAGGCCGAATGGGGTTACAGACACGAACACATACGTTCTCTCAGAGAAAGCTGCTAGACCTGACCCAATTCACAGTTTTGCACAACTTTGTGAAAGAAAGCCATGAGTATAATTTGTAGTCAAAAAAACCTAAGAAAGCAGAAGTCTATTGAATATAAATATGAAACTTTTAGGCTGAATAGACTTACGGATACAAATGCAAACATTCTCTCAAAAAAGCTGCTCGACGTGGCCCAATTCACAGGATAGCACTACGTTGGTAAGGAAAGCAGAGGGCATAGATTATACTAAAGCACACCTAGTAAGCATAAGTCTTTTCATTCTAAGCACAAAACTTTTATACAAGTGGAGTCAGAGAAACAAATGCATACATTCTATTAGAGAAACCTGCTAGACATGGCCCAATTTACAGGTTAGCACAACTTTGGGAAAGAAAGCAGTGGGTATAGTTTGTAGTCAAAAACAACTAAGAAAGCAAAAGTCTTTTCATTATGAGTATCAAATTTTAGGCCAAATGGAGTTAGAGAAACAAACGCATACATTATCTCAGAGAAAGCTGCTAGACACAGCACAATTTACAGGATAGCACAACTTTGGAAATAAAGCAGTGGGTATAGATTTTACACAAACACAACTAAGAAAGGAGAAGTATTTTGGTTATAAGTATGTAACTTTTAAGCCGAATGGAGCTTCAGATACAAACGTATATATTATCTTAGAAAAAGCTACTAGACATGGCACTATTTACAGGATAGCACAACTTTGGGAAAGAAAGCAGTGGGTATAGTTTTTAGTCAAAACACCTAAGAAACCAGAAGTCTTTTCATTATAAGTATGAAACTTTTAGGCCGAATGGAGTTACAGATACAAACCCATACTTTCTCTCAGAGAAAGCTGCTAGACATCACACAATTTACACGATAGCACAACTTTGGGAAATAAAGCAGTAAGTACAGTTTCTACTCAAACACACCTAAGAAGCAGAAGTCTTTTCGTTACAAGTATAAAACCTTTATTCCGAAAGGATTTACGAATACAAACGCATACATTATCTCAGAAAAAGATGCTAGAACTGGCCCAATATACAGGATAGCACAACTTTGGGAGAGAGAGCTGTGGGTATAGTTTGTAGTCAAACACAGCTAAGAAAGTGGAAGTCTTTTCATTATAAGTGTGAAACATTTAGGCCAATTGGAGTTACAAATAAAAACACATACATTCTCCTAGATAAAGCTCCTTGACCCGGCCCAATTTCCAGTATTGAACAACTTTGGGATGAGAGCAGTAGGTATAGTTTGCAGTGAAAAACACCTAAGAATGAAGAAGTCTTTTCATTATAAAATCAAACTTTTAGGCAGATTGGAGTTACAGATACAAACGCATACATTCTCTCAGAGAAAGCTGCTAGACGTGGCCCAATTTACAGGATAGCACGACTTTGGGAAATAAAGCAGTGAGTATAGATTCTACTCAAACAACCTAAGAAAGCAAAAGTCTTTTGGTTTTAAGTATGAAACTTTTGATCAAAATGGAATTTCAGATACAAACGCATAAATTATCTCAGAGAAAACATCTAGAGATGGCCCAACTTACAGGATAGCCCAACTCTGGGAAGGAAAGCATTGGGTGTAGTTTTTAGTCAAACACACCTAAGAAAGCAGAAGTCTTTTCATTATAAGTACGAAACTTTTAGGCCAAATGGAGTTACAGATACAACTGCATACATTCTCTCAGAGATAGCTTTTAGAACTGGTCCAATTTACAAGATAGCACAACTTTGGGAAAGAAATCGGTGGGCATAGTTTGTAGTCAAACTCACCTAAGAAAGGAGATGTCTTTCATTATAAGTATGAAACTTTTAGGCCGAATATGGTTACAGATACAAACACATACATTCTCTCAAAAAAGCTGCTGGACATGGCCCAATTAACAGAATAGAACAACTTTGGAATAGAAAGCTGCGGGTATAGTTCATAGAAAAAAACACCTAAGAAAGCAGAAGTATTTTCATTATAAGTATGAAACTTTTAAGCAGAATGGAGTTACAGATACAAATGCATACATTCTCTCAGGAAAGCCACTAGACCTGGTCCAATTTACAGGATAGCACAAGTGTTGGAAAGAAAGCAGTGGGTAGAGATTGTAGCCAAAGACACCTAAGAAAGCAGAAGTCTTTTCATTATAAGTATGAAACTTTTAGATATGGTTACAGATACAAACACATACATTCTCTCAAAAAAGCTGCTGGACAGCACAAGTGTTGGAAAGAAAGCAGTGGGTAGAGATTGTAGCCAAAGACACCTAAGAAAGCAGAAGTCTTTTCATTATAAGTATGAAACTTTTAGCCTGAATGGAGGGCAGATACAAACGCATCCATTCTCCCAGAGAAAGCTGCTAGACCTGGTGCAATTCATAGTATTGCACAACTTTGCGAAAGAAAGCCGTGGTATAATTTGTGGTCAAACAAATCTAAGAAAGCAGAAGTCTATTCCTTATAAATATGAAACTTTTAGGCCAAATGGAGTTACAGATAGAAACGCATACATTGTCTCAAAAAGGCTGCTCAACATGGCCCATTCACAGCATTCCACTACTTTGGTAACAAAAGCAGTGGCTATAGATTCTCGTAAAACACAGCTAGGAAGCAGAAGTCTTTTCATTAAAACTACAAAACTTAGAACTGAGAACCAAGATATTGAACCATCCTGATATAGCCACCTAATCTTTGACAAAGCAGACAAAAACGTACACTGGGGAAAGGAATCCTTATTCAATAAATGGTGCTGGGGAAACTGGATAGCCACATGTAGAAGACTGAACCAGGATCCACACCTTTCACCTCTCAAAAAATCAACTGACGCTGGGTAACAGATTTAAACCTAAGGAGTGAAACTATTAGAATTCTAGAGGAAGATGTTCGAAATACTCTTCTAGACATTGGCCTAGGGAAAGAATTTACGAAGAAGACACCAAAGGCAATCAGAGCAACAACCAAAATAAATAAATGGGACCCGATCAAATTAAAAAGCTTCTGCACAGCCAAAGAAACAGTCACAAGAGCAAACAGACAACCTACAGAATGGGAGAAAATTTTTGCATGCTACAAATCCGATAAAGGGCTCTTAACCAGAATCTACTTAGAACTCAGGAAAATCAACACGAAAAAGTCAAACGACCCTATCAGAAAGTGGTCAAAGGACATGAACAGAAACTTTTCAAAAGAAGACAGAATAATGGTCAAAAAACATATGAAAAAATGCTCAACATCTCTAATCATCAGGGAAATGCAAATCAAAACCACAATGAGATATCACTTATCTC
>NW_012138636.1:4719035-4736843 GCF_000956105.1 Propithecus coquereli
AGCACAAGTGTTGGAAAGAAAGCAGTGGGTAGAGATTGTAGCCAAAGACACCTAAGAAAGCAGAAGTCTTTTCATTATAAGTATGAAACTTTTAGGCTGAATGGAGTGCAGATACAAACGCATACATTCTCCCAGAGAAAGCTGCTAGACCTGGTGCAATTCATAGTATTGCACAACTTTGCGAAAGAAAGCCGTGGTTATATTTGTGGTCAAACAAATCTAAGAAAGCAGAAGTCTATTCCTTATAAATATGAAACTTTTAGGCCAAATGCAGTTACAGACAGAAACGCATACATTGTCTCAAAAAAGCTGCTCGACATGGCCCAATTCAAAGCATTCCACTACTTTGATAAAGAAACAGTGGCTATAGATTCTCGTAAAACACAGCTAGGAAGCAGAAGTCTTTTCTCTAGAAGTACAAAACGTTTAGGCCGAGTGGAGTCAGAGATTCAAACGCATACATTCTCTCAGAGAAACCTGCTAGACATGGCCCAATTTACAGGACAGCGCAACTTTGGGAAAGAAAGCAATGGGAACAGTTTGCAGTCAAACACACCTAAGATAGCAGTAGTCTTCTCAATATAAGTATGAAACTTTTAAGCTGAATGGAGGTACAGATACAAACTCACACATTCTCTCAGAGAAAGGTGCTAGACATGGCCAAATTTAGAGAATTGCACAATTCTTAGAAAGAAAGCAATGGGTATATTTCATAGTCAAAAACACCTAAGAGAGCAGAAGTCTTTTCATTATAAGTATGAAACTTTTAAGACGAATGGAGTTACAGATACAAATGCATACATTCTGTCAGAGAAAGCTGCTAGATATGGTCCAATTTACAGTATCACACAACTGTTGGAAAGAAAGCAGTGGATATAGTTTTTAGTCAAACACACATAAGAAAGCAGAAGTCTTTTCTTTATGAGTATGAAATTTTTAGGCCCAATGGAGTTACAGATACAAACGAATATATTCTCCCAGAGAAAGCTGCTAGACCTGGCCCAATTCACAGTACTGAACACCTTTGGGAAAGAAAGCCGTGGGTATAGTTTGTAGTCAAACACACCTAAGAAAGCAGAAGCCTTTTCGTTATAAGTATCAAACTTTTAGGCCGAATGGAGTTAGAGATAGAAACACAAACATTCTCTAAGAGAAAGCTCTTAGACTTAGAACAATTTACAGGATGACACAACTTTTTGAAATAAAGAAGTGTGTAGAGTTTCTACTCAAACACACCTAGGATAGCAGGTGTCTATTCGTTATAAGTATGAAACTTTAAAGCCGAAAGGAGATATAGATACAAAGGTATACATTCTCTCAGAGAATGCTGCTAGACATAGCACAATTTACAGGATAGCACAAAATTGGGAAAGAAAGCAGTGGGTATAGTTTGTAGTCAAACACACCTAAGAAATCAGAAGTCTTTTCATTATAAGTATGACACTTTTAGGCCGAATGCCGTCAGAGATAAAAACACATACATTCTTTCAGAGAAACCTGCTAGACATGGTCCAATTTACAGGATACCACAACTTTTGGAAAGAAAGCAGTTGGTAGAGTTTGTAATCAAACACACATAAGAAAGCAGAAGTCTTTTCATTGTAAGTATGAAGCTTGTAGGCCGAATGGAGGTACAGACACAAACGCATATATTCTCTCAAAAAAGCTGCTCGACAGGGCCCAATTGACAGGATAGCACAACTTTGGTAATGAGAGCAGTGGGTATAGTTCTAGTTAAACACACCTAAGAAGAAGAAGTATTTTCATAATAAGTACGAAAATTATAGGCCGAAGGGAGTCAGAGATACAAACAGATACATTCTCTCAGAGAAACCTGCTAGATTGGCCCAATTTACAGGATAACACAACTTTGGGAAAGAAATCAGTGAGTATAGTTTGTAGTAAAACACACTTAAGAAGCAAAAGTCTTTTCAGGATAAGTAAGAAACATTTAGGTCGAAGAGAGTCAGAGACACAAGTGCATACATTCTCTCAGAGAAAGCAGCGAGACACAGCACAATTTATAAGATAGCACAACTTTGGGAAATAAAGCAGTGGGTATAATTTCTATTCAAACACACCTAAGAAAGCAGAGTCTGTTGGTTATTAGTATGAAACTTTTATGCCGAACGGAGTTTGAGATACACACGCATCTTTATGTCAGAGAAAGCTGTTAGACATGGCCCAAATTACAGGACAGCACAACTTTGGGAAAGAAAGCAATGTATATAATTTTTACTCAAAGACACCTAAGAAAACAGAAGTCTTTTCATTATAAGGATTAAACTTTTAAACTGAATGGAGTTACAAATAGAAACGCATACATTCTCTCAAAGAAAGGTGCAAGACATGGTCCAATTTACAGGATGGACAACTGTTGGAAAGAAAGCAGTGGGTATAGTCTGTATTCAAACACACCTAAGAAAGTAGAAGTCTCTTCATTTTGAGTATGAAACTTTTAGGCCGAATAGAGTTACAGATACAAACGCATACATTCTCCCAGAGAAAGCTGCTAGACCTGGCCCAATTCACAGTATTGAACAATTTTGGGAAAGAAAGCAATGGGTATAGTTTTCAATCAAAAACACCTAAGAAAGCAGAAGTCTTTTCATTACAAATAAGAAACTTTTAGGCCAAATGGAGTTACAGATACAAACGCATACTTTCTCTCAGAGAAAGCTGCTAGACATACCACAATTTACATAATAGCACAACTTTGGGAAATAAAGCAGTAAGTATAGTTTCTACTCAAACACACCTAAGATAGCAGAAGTCTTTTCATTATAAGTATAAAAGTTTTAGGCAGAATGGAGTTACAGATACAAAGGCATACATTCTCTAAGAGAAAGCTGCTAGACATGGCCCAATTTACAGGATTGCACAACTGTTGGAAAGAAAGCAGTGGGAATAGTTTGTAGTCAAACACACCTAAAAAAGCGAAAGTCTTTTTATTATAAGTATGAAACTTTTAGGCCGAATGGGGTTACAGACACGTACGCATACATTCTCTCAGAGAAAGCTGCTAGACCTGACTGAATTCACAGTTTTGCACAACTTTGCGAAAGAAAGCCGTGAGTATAATTTGCAGTCAAACAAACCTAAGAAAGCTGAAGTCTATTGAATATAAATATCAAACTTTTAGGCCGAATAGAGTTACAGATACAAACGTATACATTCTCTCAAAAAAGCTGCTCGACATGGCCAAATTCACAGGAAAGCACTACTTTGGTAAGGAAAGCAGTGGGCATAGATTATACTAAAGCACACCTAGTAAGCAGAAGTCTTTTCATTCTAAGCACAAAACTTTTATCCGACTGGAGTCAGAGATACAAACGCATACATTGTATTAGAGTAATCTGCTGGACATGGCCCAATTTACAGGTTAGCACAACTTTGGGAAAGAAAACAGTGGGTATAGTTTGTAGTCAAAAACAACTAAGAAAGCAGAAGTCTTTTCATTATAAGTATCAAATTTTAGGCCGAATGGAGTTAGAGAAACAAACGCATACATTCTCTCAGAGAAAGCTGCTAGACACAGCACAATTTACAGGATAGCACAACGTTCGAAATAAAGCAGTGGGTATAGATTTTACTCAAACACAACTAAGAAAGGAGAAGTCTTTTCGTTACAAGTATAAAATCTTTATTATGAAAGGAGTTATGGATACAAACGCATACATTCTCTCAGAAAAAGATGCTAGAACTGGCCCAGTATACAGGATAGCACGACTTTGGGAAAGAAAGCTGTGGGTATAGTTTGTAGTCAAACACAGCTAAGAAAGTAGAAGTCTTTTCATTATAAGTGTGAAACATTTAGGCCGAATGGAGTTACAAATAAAAACGCATACATTCTCCCAGATAAAGCTCCCTGAACCGCCCCAATTCCCAGTATTGAACAACTTTGGGAATGAAAGCAGTGGGTATAGTTTGTAGTCAAAAACACCTAAGAAAGAAGAAGTCTCTTCATTATAAGTATCAAACTTTTAGGCCGATGGAGTTACAGATACAAACGCATACATTCTCTCAAAAAAGCTGCTGGACATGGCCCAATTAACAGAATAGAACAACTTTGGGAAAGAAAGCTGCGGGTATAATTCGTAGAAAAAAACACCTTAGAAAGCAGAAATATTTTCATTATAAGTATGAAACTTTTAAACAGAACGGAGTTACAGATACAAATGCATACATTCTCTCAGGAAAGCCACTAGACCTGGTCCAATTTACAGGATAGCACAAGTGTTGGAAAGAAAGCAGTGGGTAGAGATTGTAGCCAAAGACACCTAAGAAAGCAGAAGTCTTTTCATTATAAGTATGAAACTTTTAGGCTGAATGGAGTGCAGATACAAACGCATACATTCTCCCAGAGAAAGCTGCTAGACCTGGTGCAATTCATAGTATTGCACAACTTTGCGAAAGAAAGCCGTGGTTATATTTGTGGTCAAACAAATCTAAGAAAGCAGAAGTCTATTCCTTATAAATATGAAACTTTTAGGCCAAATGCAGTTACAGACAGAAACGCATACATTGTCTCAAAAAAGCTGCTCGACATGGCCCAATTCAAAGCATTCCACTACTTTGATAAAGAAACAGTGGCTATAGATTCTCGTAAAACACAGCTAGGAAGCAGAAGTCTTTTCTCTAGAAGTACAAAACGTTTAGGCCGAGTGGAGTCAGAGATTCAAACGCATACATTCTCTCAGAGAAACCTGCTAGACATGGCCCAATTTACAGGACAGCGCAACTTTGGGAAAGAAAGCAATGGGAACAGTTTGTAGTCAAACACACCTAAGAAGCAGTAGTCTTCTCAATATAAGTATGAAACTTTTAAGCTGAATGGAGGTACAGATACAAACTCACACATTCTCTCAGAGAAAGGTGCTAGACATGGTGAAATTAAGAGAATTCCACTAGTCTGAGAAAGAAAGCAATGGGTATATTTCATAGTCAAAAACACCTAAGAAAGCAGAAGACTTTTCATTATAAGTATGAAACTTTTAAGCCGAATGGAGTTACAGATACAAACGAATATATTCTCCCAGAGAGTGCTGCTAGACTGGCCCACTTCACAGTACTGAACGAGTTTGGGAAAGAAAGCAATGGGTATACTTTGTAGTCAGCAACACTTAAGAAAGCAGAAGTCTTTTCATTATAAGTATGAAACTTTTAGGCCGAATGGAGTTACAGATACAAACGCATACATTCTCTCAGAGAAAGCTGCTAGAAATAGCACGATTTACAGGAAAGCACAACTTTAGAAAAGAAAGCAGTGGGTATAGTTTTTAGTCAAAGCACCTAAGAAACCAGAGTCTTTTCATTTTAAGTATTAAACTTCTGGGCTGAATGGAGTACAGATACAAACGCATACATTCTCTCAGAGAAAGCTGGTAGAAATAGCACGATTTACAGAATAGCACAACTTTGGGAAATAAAGCAGTGAGTATAGTTTCTACTCAAACACACCTAAGATGGCAGAAGTCTTTTTGTTTTAAGTATAAATCTTTTATGCCGAAAGGACTTACAGATACAAACGCATACATTCTCTCAGACAGAGCTGCTAGAACTGGCCTAATTTACAGGATAGCACAACGTTGGGAAAGAAAGCAGTGGGTATAGTTTGTAGTCAATCACAACTAAGAAAGCAGAAGTCATTTCATTATAACTCTGTAACTTTTACGCCGAATGAGGTTACAGATACAAACGAATACATTCTCCCATAGAAAGTGGCAAGACCCGGTGCAATTGACAGTATTGCACAACTTTGCAAAAGAAAGCCGTGGTATAATTTGTAGTCAAACAAACCTAAGCAAGCAGAAGTCTATTCATTATAAATGTGAAGCTTTTAGGCTGAATGGAGTTACAGTTACAAACGCATACATTCTCTCAAAAAAGCTGCTCGCCATGGCCCAATTCACAGGATAGCACTACCTTGGTAACGAAAGCAGTGGGTATAGATTGTTGTAAAACACACCTAGGAAGCAGAAGTGTTTTCATTTTAAGTACGAATCTTTTAGGCCAAATGGAGTTAGAGATATAAACGCATACATTCTCTCAGAGAAACCTGCTGGACATGGCATACTTTACAGGATAGCACAACTTTGGGAAAGAAAGCAGTGGGTAGGTTTTGTAGTCAAACACACCTAAGAAAGCATATGTATTTTCATTATAAGTCTGAAACTTTTAGGCCAAATGGAAGTACTGATACAAACTGATATATCCTCTCAGAGAAAGCTGCTAGACAGGGTCCAATTTACAGAATTGCACATCTGAGAATGAAAGCAGTGGGTATAGTTCATAGTCAAAAACACCTAAGAAAGAAGAAGTGTTTTCATTATAAGTATGAACCTTATAGGCCGAGTGGAGTTACAGATACAAATGCATACATTTTGTCAGAGAAAGCTGCTAGACATGGTCCAATTTACAGGATAGGACGACTGTTGGAAAGAAAGCAGTGGGTATAGTTTGTAGCCAAACACACCTAAGAAAGCAGAAGTCTTTTCATTATATGTATAAAAGTTTTAGGCCTCATGGAGTTCCAAATACAAACCCATACATTCTCCCGGAGAAAGTTGCTAGACCTGGCCCAATTCACAGTATTTAACAACTTTGGGTAAGAGCAGTGGGTATAGTTTCTACTCCAACACACCTAAGATAGCAGAAGTATTTTCGTTATAAGTATGAAACTTTTAATCCGAAAGATGTTACGGATACAAACGCATACATTCTTGCAAAGAAAGCTTCTAGACATAGCACAATTTACAGGATAGCAAAACCTTGGGAAATAAAGCAGTGAGTATAGTTTGTAGTCAAACACACCTAAGAAAGCAGAAGTCTTTTCATTATAAGTATCAAACTTTTAGGCCAAACCGAGTTAGAGATACAAACACATACATTCTCTTAGATAAAGGTGCTAGACGTGGCCCAATTTACAGGAGAGTAAAACTTTGGGAATGAAAGCGGTAGGTACAGTTTGTAGTAAAAAACACCTAAGAAAGCAGAAGTCTTTTCATTATAAGTATCAAACATTTGTCACCAAAGACAGCTAAGAAAGCAGAAGACCTTTCATCATAACTATGCAACTTTTAGGCCAAATGGAGTTACAGATACAAACGCATACATTCTACCAGAGAAAGCTCCTAGATGTGGCCCAATTACAGGATATCACAACTTTGGGAAATAAAGCGGCAGGTACAGCATGCATTCAAAAACACCTTACAAAGCAGATGTCTTTTCATTATAAGTATCTAACTTTTATACCGAACGGAGTTGGAGATAAAAACGCATACATTCTCTCAGAGAAGGATCATAGCCATGGCCCAATTAACAGGATAGCACAACTTTTGGAAAGAAAGCTGTAGGTACAGTTTGTAGTAAAAAACACCTAAGAAAGCAGAAGTCTTTTCATTATAAGTATGAAAGATTTAGGGCGAATGGAGTTACAGATACAAACATACATTCTCTGAGAGAAAGGTGCTAGACATGGCCCAATTTACAGGATAGTACAACTTTGGGAAAGAAAGCAGTGGTTGTACTCAAACACACCTAAGAGAGCAGATGTCGTTTTGGTATAAATATGAACCTTCTAGGCCGAATGGAATTATAGATACAGATGCCTACATTCTCTCAGAGAAAGGTGCTAGACATGGCCAAAATTACAGGATAGCACAACTTTGGGAATGAAAACGATAGGTACAGTTTGTAGTAAAGAACACCTATGAAAGCAGAAGTCTTTGCATTATAAGTATGAAACTTTTAGGTTGAATGCAGTTACAGATACAAACGCATACATTCTCTCAGCAAAAGCTTCTAGACATGGCCCAATTTAAGGATAGCACAACTTTGGGAAAGAAAGCAGTGGGTATAGTTTGCAGCCAAACACACCTAGGAAAGCAGAAATCTTTTCATTATAAATATGAAAGTTTTAGGACAAATGGATTTATAAATATAAATGCATAGTTTCTCTGACAGAAAGCTTGTAGATATGGTCCAATTTACAGGATTGCACAACTGTTGGATAGAAAGCAGTGGGTATAGTTTGTAGAAAAAGACACCTAAGAAAGCAAAAGTCTTTTATTTACAATATTAACCTTTTAATCTGAATAGAGTTACAGATACAAACGCATATATTCTCTGAGAGAAAGCTGCTAGACATGGCACAATTTACAGGATGACACACCTTTGAGAAATAAAGTAATGGATATAGTTTGCAATAAAACACACCGAAGAAAGGAGAACTCTTTTCATCATAACTGTGCAACTTTTAGGCCAAATGAAGTTAGAGATACAAACGCATACATTATCCCAGAAAAAGCTGCTATACGTGGCCCAGATTATAGGATATCACAACTTTGGGAAAGAAAGCAGTAGGTTTAGTTTGCATTCAAAAACAACTGAGAAAGCAGAAGTCTTTTCATTATAAGTATCAAACTTTTAGGCCGAACTGAGTTAGAGATACATAGGCATACAATCTCTAATTGAAAGCTGGTAGACGTGGCCCAATTTAAAGGATAGCACAACTATTGGAAAGAAAGTGGTCGCTATAGTTTGTAACCAGGACACCTTAGAAAGCCAAGTCATTTGATTATAAGTATGAAACTTTTAGCCCGAATGGAGTTACAGATACAAATGCATACATTCTCTAAGAGAAAGCTGCTAGACATGGCCCAATTTACAGGATAACACAACTTTTGAAAAGAAAGCACTAGGTATAGTTTACAGTGAAACACACCGAAGAAAGGAGAACTTTTTCATTATAAGTATGAAACTTTTTGGCCGAAAGGAGTTCCATATACAAACGGATACATTCTCTCAGAGAAACCTGTTAGATATGGCCTAATTTACAGGCTAGCACAACTTTGGAAAATAAAGCAGTGGGTATAGCTTGTACTCAAATACACATAAGAAAGCAGTAATCTTTTCATTATTAGTATGAAACAATTAGGCCGAATGTACTTACAGATACAAACACATATATTCTCTTGGAGAAAGCTGCTAGACTTTGCCAATTTACAGGACAGCACAACTTTGGAAACAAAAGCAGTGGGTATAGTTTGTACTCAAACACACGTAAGAAAGCAGTAGTCTTTTCATTATAAGTATGAAACTTTTACGCTGAATGCAGTTACAGATCGAAAGGCATACATTGTCTCAGAGAAAGCTGCTAGACTTGGCCCAATTACAGGATAGCACAACTTTGGGAAAGATAGTAGTGGGTATAGGTTGTACTCAAACACAGGTAACAAAGCAGGAGTCTTTTCATTATAGGTATGAAAGTTTTAGGCAGAACGCAGTTACAGATACAAACACATACATTCTCTCAGAAATAGCTGCTAGACTTTTCCCAATTTACAGAATTGCACAACTTTGGGAAAGAAGCAGTGGGTATAGTTTGTACTCAAACACACGTAAGAAAGCAGAAGTATTTTCATTATAAGTATGAACCTCTTAGGCCGAATGCGGTTACAGATAGAAACGCAGACATTCTCTCAGAGAAAGCTGGTAGATGTGGCCGAATTTACAGGATAGCACGAGTTTGGAAAAGAAAGCAGTGGGTATAGTTTGTACTCAAACACACCTAAGAAAGCAGAAGTATTTTCATTATAAGTATGAACCTTTTAGGACGAATGCAGCTACATATAGAAATGAACACATTCCCCCAGAGAAGGCTGCTGGACGTGGCCCAATTTCCAGAATAGGAGAACTTTAGGAAAGGATGAAGTTTCTATAGTTTGTACTGAAACACACGTAAGAAAGCAAAAGTCTTTTCGTTATAAGTTGGAAAATTTTGGCCGTATCGAGTTAGAGATACAAACGCATACATTGTCTCAGAGAAAGCTGCTAAAATGGGTCCAATTTACAAGATAGCACAACTTTCGGAAAGAAAGCAGTGGTTATAGTTTGTACTCAAAGGCACCTAAGAAAGCAATAGTCTTTTTGTTATAAGTATCAATCTTTTAGGCCGAATGCAGTTACAGATACAAATGCATATATTTTCTCAGAGAAAGCTGCTACACTTTGCCCAATTTACAGGATAGCAAAACTTTGGGAAAGAAAGTAGAGGATATAGTTTGTTCTCAAACACACGTATGAAAGCAGGAGTCTTTTCATTATAAGTATGAAACATTTAGCCCGAATGCCCTTACAGATACAAACACAAACATTCTCTCAGAGAAAGTTGCTAGATGTGGCCCAACTTACAGGATAGCACATGTTTGGGAAAGAAAGCAGTGGGTATAGTTTGTACTCAAACACACAAAGGAAAGCTGTAATCTTTTCATTATAAGTGTGAAACAATTAGGCCGAATGCACTTACAGATACGAACGCATACATTCTGTCAGAGAAAGCTGCTAGACTTGGCCCAATTACAGGACAGCACAACTGTGGGAAAGAAAGCAGTGGGTATAGTTTGTATTCAAACACACCTAAGAAAGCAGATGTCGTTTCAGTGTAAGCATGAAACTTTTAGGCCAAATGGAGTTACAGATACAGATGTATACATTCTCTCAGAGAAAGCTGCTAGACATGGCTCAATTTACAGGAGAGCACAACTTTTGGAAAGAAAGCTGTGGGTACACATTGTAGTAAAAAACACCTAAGAAAGCAGACGTCTTTTCATTATAAGTATAAAACTTTTAGGCCGAATGGATTTACAGATACAAACGCATGCATTCTCTCAGGGAAAGCTGCTAGACATGGCACAATTTACAGGGTAGCATAACTGTTGGAAAGGAAGCAGTGGGTATAGTTTGTCACTAAAAACAATTAAGAAAACAGAAGTCTTTTCATTTATATATCAAACTTTTAGACCAAAAGGAGTTCCAGATACAAACGCATACATTCTCTCACAGAAAGCTGCTGGACATGACCCAATTTACAGGATAGCACAACTTTGGGAAAGAACGCTGTGGGTACTGTTTATAGTAAAAAACACCTAAGAAAGCAGAAGGCTTCTCATTACAAGTATGAAACTTTTAAGGGAATGGAGTTACAGATACAATCGCATACATTCTCCCAGGGAAAGCTGTTCCACGTGGCCCAATTGTCAGGATATAACAACTTTGGGAAAGAAAGCAGTATGTATAGTTTGTACTGAAAAACACCTAAGAAAGCAGAACTCCATTCATTGTAATTATCAAACTTTTAGGCCGAACAGAGATAGAGATACAAATGCATACATTCCCTCAGAGAAAGCTGGTACACATGGCCCAATTTACAGGATAGCACAACTGTTGGAAAGAAAGTAGTGTTTATAGTTTATCACAAAAGACACCTACAAGAAGAAGTCTTTTCATCATATGTATGAAATATTTAGGCTGAATGGAGTTAGAGAGACAAGTGCATACATTCTCCCAGAAAAAGCTGCTACACATGGCCCAATTTAAAGGATAGAACAACTTTGGTAACGAAAGCAGGAGGTATAGTTTGCAGTCAAAAACACCAAAGAAAGCAGATGTCTTTTGATTGTAAATATCAAATTTTAGGCAGAACCGAGTAGAGATACAAATGCATACAGTCTCTCAGAGAAAGCTGGTAAAGATGGCCCAATTTACGGGATAGCACAACTGTTGGAAAGAAATTAGTCAGTATAGTTTGTCACCAAAGACACCTAAGAAAGCAGAAGTTTTTTCATCATAAGTGTGAAACTTTTAGGCCAAATGGAATTACAGATATAAACGCATACATTGTCTGAGAGAAAGCTGCTAGACATGGCCCAATTTACAGGATAGTGCAACTTTAGGAAAGACAGCAATGTGTATAGTTTTCAGTGAACCACACCGAAGAAAGGAGAACTCTTTTCATTATAAGTATTAAACCTTTAGGCCGAATGGAGTTAGAGATCCAAACGCATACATTCTCCGAGAAAAGGTGCTAGACGTGGAGCAGTTGACAGGATATCACAACTTTGGGAAAGAAAGCAGTAGGTATAGTTTGCATTCAAAAACACCTAAGAAGGGAGGACCCAAGATGGCTGATGAGACAAGCCGCCAGTCAGAAGGTCTCTGCAAAAAAGACGAATATTAGAAGAAAGAGAAAAACATAAGGGTGCAGAGAAACATAGATCGGGTGAGGGTCAGAAGGAAGGGTACCTGAAACTACAGGAGACTCCACGGGAAGAAGTTACGGAGGAGAACTGGAAGGAGGAAGGTCCCGAGTGGCTTGGAGACCATCGACAAGTGTAGGTGGAGCGGTTAACTTCCCCCTCCGTTGCATCTCGGACTGCTGGTGGGCTCCTGAGCGGCTGGAGAGACCTGCTGACAACAGCCCAGAGACGGCTGCCGCCAGTGAGCAGTGGCCTCTTGCGGAGTCAATGCCGGGCTCCCAGCCCCTTCAGGGCACCTCCCCGGGTGCAGACCCAAGCCTAGTGGCAGACGCCATAATGCTCCATTCTCTCCTTCCCCCTCCCTACCTGTGGGTGCCCAGAGAGACAATTTAGCCATCACACGGAGACATCTCCCAGGAATGGGACCTTTCCTTTTGGGGCCCTACAGCAGGCTGAGGGGTACTCAGACTGTGAGTTCCCTACCCGCCAGCCCTCCCAGGTGCTACTTCCCTGGGGACTCCAGAAGAGTGGGGCAAATCCCGAGGTGGAGTGAAATCGATCCAGCTTGGGCACCCTGTAGGTGATAGTAGACCAGCACCTCTCCCCCTGGCAGGGTCAGGGATTGATCTCCAGAGTCCAGGGGTCAGGCCTGCAGACCAGACCCCATTCATCCAGGTCACAATTGCACTGCCCTGGGGCATGGAGGAGAGATCTGTGATAGAGCCTAATGAGGAGTGTGTGCCTACGGGAGCAGATCAGTGTGACTGACTGGCAACCCCCCTCCTAAAAGAGGGCTGTGCACCCAGCTCAGGTTACGATCCTGAGTAGGGAACCACCCAGCCCACGTCACAGCCAGGGGAGATGCATCACCCTGAGGCCCTGCTTGCTGGCAGAGGCCTGGGAGAGGACACGGAGAGGGGGAGATGGGACAGGAGCGAGACCTGCTCCAGAGGGTGGATCTTGGACAGCCGCACCCCCTAAGGCCAGACTTTCAGCTGAGTGGAGCCATTTCAGCCCCTCCTGGCAGGTCTGCACAGAAACAAAGAGCAGAACTTGGACTCCTGCTAACAGCAGTAGTGGAGCGTGAGGGGATGCTTATCCAACCCAGCCCCACCCAGACTCACTCCCGGTCCTGCCCCCACTGAGGGGGAGAACAAGGACAGCACAGGCTACAATCCTGAGTAGGAAACCTCCCACCGACGGCCCATGTCACAGCCAGGGGAGATCCATAGGCCTGAGGTTTTGCTTGCTGGCAGAGGCCTGGAAGAGGCCACGGAGTGGGGGAGCGTGGAGGGGAGCGAGACCTGCTCCAGAGGGCGGGTCTTGGACAGCCCCAGCCCCAAAGCCCAGGCTTTCAGCTGAGTGGAGCCATTTCAGTCCCTCCTGGCAGCTCTGCACAGAAACAAAGAGCAGAAGTTGACCCCTGCTAACAGCAGTTGCAGAGCCTGAGGGCAGGCTTGCCCAGCCCAGCCCCACCCAAACCCACTCCTCCCACTGAGGGGGAGAATAAGGACACACCTCGAAATCCCAGGGCCCCACCCACCACCTGAGGCACAAGAGGGCCCCTCTAGAGGAATAAGAGCTAGTTACAGGACCCAAAAACAGCACCGCAGCTCGCTCCTCCCTGCAAATGCCACCTACTGACAGGGAGGTCATCCTGCACACCCTTTTACTGCATCTCCTGATTCATCATAAAGGGTGTGGTAGAATCTCACCCACAAACACGACCTACTGGCTCAGAGACTAAACAGGGCGTGTCTTATGCAAACAAAAATTTAAAGGCAAGAAGGAACAACTGATCCAGATGGGAAGGAACCAGCGAAAGAACTCTGGAAGTATGAAGACTCAAACGGAAAGCACACCCCCAAAGAGGAACAACAACTCCCCACCAATGGACATTAACCAAACTCAGAACACTAAAATGACAGAAGAAGAATTTCAAACATGGATTGCAAGAAAACTGAATGATATCCAATAAAAAATGGACAACCAACAAAAAGAAACCACAAAAAAAATCCTGGACTTGGAAGAAAAATTCACTGAAGAAATTGAAATATTAAAGAAAAATCAAACTGATCTCCTGGACATAAAGGACTTATACAGGGAACTACAAAACACCGTGGAAAGCCTCAAGAACAGGGTAGATCTAACAGAAGAAAGAATCTCAGAGATTGAAGACAACTCCTTCCAATTAAATAAGTCAGTCACAGAAATCGAGCAGAAAATTAAGAGAAAAGAAATAAGCCTACAAGAAATGTGGGATTATGTGAAAAAACCAAACCTGAGGGTGATAGGGGTTCCAGGAAGGTGAAGAAGAAAACACTCAAGGGCTTGATAAGCTATTTGAAGAATTAATAGAGGAGAATTTTCCAGGCCTTGCTAAAAATCTAGATATATAGGTACAAGAAGCTCAACGGACCCCAGGGAGATTCAATGCAAATAGGAAGACACCACGTCACGCAGTCATCAGATTGACCAAAATCCCCACTAAAGAGGCCCTTCTACGAGCTGTAAGGAGAAAGAAACAGTAACATACAAAGGAAAGCCCATCAGAATAACTCCAGATTTCTCAACAGAAACCCTACAAGCAAGAAGAGACTGGGGTCCCATTCTCACTCTTCTGAAACAGAATAATGCCCAGCCTAGAATCTTGTACCCTGCAAAACTAAGTTTCATATATGAAGGAGAAATAAAGACATTCTCAGATCAGCAAAGACTGAGGGAATTCGTCAAGACAAGACCAGCTCTCCAAGAAGTACTCAAAACAGAATTACACAAGGATCAGCACAATAAACACTCTCAAATGTGAAAGCACTCAAAAGTTAAAGTTCAAAGACTAGATTCCACAATGGCTCAAGAGAGAAAACAAAGCAACAAAATGCAACCCAACAGAACGAACAGTCATTCTCCCCACTTATCGGTTCTCTCAATAAATGTGAATGGTTTGAACTCCCCTCTCAAGAGATATAGACTGGCTGAATGGATAAAAAAAAAAAAAAACAAGAAAAGCATCTGCTGTCTCCAAGAAATGCATCTAACCTGCAAGGATGCATTTAGACTCAAAGTAAAGGGGTGGAAAACAATACTTCAAGTAAATGGAAGCCAAAAGAAGGGTGGGGTGGCAGTTTTGATCTCAGACAACTTGGTTTTTAAATCAACAAAAGTAATGAAAGACAAAGGGGGTCACTATATAATGGTGAAGGGTACAGCTCAACAAGAAGACATAACAATTCTAAATATGTATGCACCCAACTTAGGTGCACCCAGATTCATAAAGCAAACTCTACTTGAACTAAAGAAATTGATAGACAGCAACACCATTATAGTCGGAGAGTTCAACACCCCACTGACAGCACAGGACAGATCCTCCAAGCAGAAAGTTAACAAAGAAATAATGGACTTAAACAGAACTCTAGAACAAATGGGCCTGACTGACATTTACAGGACATTCTACCCAAAAACCACTGAATACATGTTCTTCTCATCAGCTCATGGGACATTCTCTAAGATTGACCATATTCTAGGACACAAAGCATGTCTCAAAAATTTAATAAAATAGAAATCATACCATGAATCTTCTCAGATCACAGTGGAATAAAAACAGAAATCAACCCCAATAGAAACTCTCATCTCTACACAAAGTCATGGAAATTAAACAACTTTCTGCTGAATGATTCCTTCATAAATGAGGAAGTAAAGATGGAAATCAAAAGATTCTTTGAACTAAATGACAAAGGTGACACAAATTATCAAAATCTGTGGGACACAGCCAAAGCAGGCATGAGAGGAAAGATTATTTCCATAAACGCCTATATCCAAAAGTCAAAAAGATAACAAATAGACAAAATAATGAATCAACTCAAAGAACTGGAAAAAGAATAACAGACCAACCCCAAACCCAGCAGAAGAAGGGAAATTAGTAAGATCAAATTGGAACTAAATGAAATTGACAACAGGGAAACTATACGGAAGATTAATAAAACAAAAAGTTGGTTCCTTGAAAAAATAAACAAAATTCACACACCTTTGGCTAAACTAATGAAAAGCAGACAATAAAAATCCCTAATAAGCTCCATCAGGAACAAAAAAGGAGAAGTTACAATTGATGCTGTGTAGATTCAATATATAATTTCTGAATATTACAAAAACCTTTATGCACACAAAAAGGAAAATGTGGAGGAAATGGACAAATTTTTAGAAACACACAGCATCCCTAGGCTCAACCAGGAAGAAATTGAATTCCTGGCGGGGGAGAAGATGACCGATTAGGGGTGACCTCCTGGCTCTCTGCTCCCAGAGTACGAGGTGAAAAACGCGGACACCCACACGCGAGTGAGGCGCTCCCCTGCAGGATTGGCTTCGTGAATCTACAGAGAGGCAGCGAGGGACAGGCAGCCCTGCGGATAGAGGCAGGTGAACTCAAAAACACTCGCAAATTACTGGAGAGTTGGGACAAAGGGGAAAGGCGCGGGACAGCCGCGCCCCGCGGCGGGCACTCCCGAGCGGGGAACTCTGACTCACAGGAAGACGACTCTTCCCTCACCAAACCCCACTCTCACGCAGGCAGGGAAGGGCTGGAGGTCGGTGCGAGGTGGTGGCGCAGACCGACAGGCGGTGGGGAGCCGAGGCAGGAGCTGGGTCCATTTCGAACGCAGCGGAGCGCAGCGCTGCGCTGGCATCGGAGGGGAGGGACTGCCCCGAGCGCACACTGCCGCGCCGGAGTCTACAGGGGAGAGTTTGGAGGCGGCTTCCTGCCACAGGAGACCGCTAGGACTGGATCGGGGGAGGGGAACTCCATAAAAGAGGCTCTACCCACGGAAATCGCTGAAAGTTCCGCGGGTGCTGGGAGGGACACAGCACAGAGGCGCCGTGGGTAGGGCGCGCTGCGGGCCGGCAGGTGGCCCTGGGGCGCACCTCTGGGAATAGGCAACGGTGGACCCAGGCTCCGGATGCCCTCCCGGTGCAGTCGGCTTCAGCGCTGACTAGCAGGGGGTGGGCAGCTGCAATTCGGGGACCCCAAAGCCTGCGACTGCGGCGACTTGTTGCCCCGGCGTCCCCCTGAGTCATAGCCGCTGCGTCTGCGGCAGAGCTGGTCGTGCTCTGCGAGGAGAGGCGCGCGCAGCCACTTTTTCTCAAAGAATCTGCGGAGTCTGTTGCAGCCGCAGACTCAAGCCCCGCCTCCGAAAGGGCTGAAAAGAAAGAAAGAGCGATATAGCTGCCGAGTTTCCAGGCGGTCTCCGGTGACCCTGTTCCACTCAGTCGCTGGCGCTGTCCGCAAAATAACGGGGAACTGAGAGTGGACTGAGAGAGACTGATTATAGAACTGTCATCCAGGACACATAAATACCCCTGTGCCAGGCGACCCGACCTACGCACCAACACACCACGCTAAAGGGCCGCCCTCAGCCACTAAACGGAGTAAAGGGGTCATTTTTTTGTGTGGGTTTTTTTTTCTCTTTTTCTCTTCCTTTTTTTCTTTTTCTTTTTCTTCTCTTTTTCTTTTCTTTTTTCTTTTTCTCTTTTTATCTTTTTCTTTTCGTTTCCTCTTCCTTTTTTTCCTTTTTTTCTTTCCCCTTCTGTATATACATATTTCTCTTAATACTTGCTCTTCATCGTTTTTTGTATATATATACATATACACATTTTTCTTCTTTCCTTCTCTTTCCCTTCTTCCTCCTTCTCCCTCCTCTTTGCTCTCTTTCTGCGAGTGTGTATGTGTGTGGGTGTGTGTCTGTAGCCGACGACTGCAGGAGCCCGATTGTTGAACCTC
>NW_012138636.1:4740224-4741279 GCF_000956105.1 Propithecus coquereli
AAACCTACCACAATTCTCAATCCTCTCAATAAATGTGAATGGACTGAACTGTCCTCTTAAAAGATACAGCATGGCAGAGTGGATAAAAAGCCACAAGCCTAGTATCTGCTGCCCACAAAAAACACATCTAACCCACAAAGATTCCTTCAGACTAAGGGTCAAGGGATGGAAAACTATCATCCAGGCAAATGGAAGTCAAAAGAAAGCAGGGGTAGCTATACTATTCTCAGATAACATAAACTTTAAACCAGCAAAAGTAAAAAAAGACAAAGATGGCCACTATATATTGGTGAAAGGGAAGATCCAACAAGAAGAGCTTACAATCCTCAATATCTATGCACCCAATACACGAGCACCCATGTACATAAAGCAAACTTTGTCTGATCTAAACAACATGATAATCAATAACACCATAAGAACAGGGGATTTCAACACCCCACTGAATGAACTGGACAGATCTTCCAAACAGAAAGTAAGCAAAGAAATAATGGACTTAAACAGAGCTCTAGAACAAAAGGGTCTGACAGATCTCTACAGAACATTCCACCCAAATAAAACCGAATTTACATTCTTCTCATCAGCCCATGGAACTTTCTCCAAAATTGACCACATACTAGGCCACAAATCAGACCTCAACAAATTCAGAAACATAGAAATTATACCGTGTACATTCTCGGACCATAGCGGCTTAAAATTAGAGTTCAACTTCAACAGGAATACAAGCCACCTCACAAATTCATGGAAATTAAACAATCTATTGTTGACTAACTCCTGGGTCAAGGAGGAAATACATAGGGAAATCAAGAACTTCTTCGAACTAAATGATAACGGAGAAACAAGCTATCAAAACCTATGGGATACAGCAAAAGCATTTCTGAGAGGAAAACTAATAGTAATAAACGCTCATATCCCAAAAACAGAAAGATCAGACACTGACAACCTAATAAATAGAATCAAGAACTTGGAAAAGGAAGAGTTAACCAATCCCAATCCAAATAGAAGAAAAGAAATAACTAAGATCAAAGCACAATTAAACGAAATTGAGAACAAGAGAA
>NW_012138636.1:4741329-4742800 GCF_000956105.1 Propithecus coquereli
GGCTTCTCTAGCATCCCTGAAGTGTGTACTACTTTCCAGCTAGTCAACCCTGCCCTTGAAGGGGCGGAATAATAAGGATCGCCACTTCCAGTGCTGAGACGCCAGGTAGTCCCAGGAAGCACCCTTCCCTCAGCCTGGGGGGTTATCTGCCCCTCTGGCAAGTGAAAATCTGCCCTCAGAGGAGGAAAGAAATGAGAAAAGACGTTTTTCAGGCTGGGCCTTGTGACAGTCTCAGTCAACACCCCTCCCACAGCCCTCCAGGACAGAGCCCGCCCCTGAAGGTAGGGAGATAGGAGAAAAAATACTTTCCCCATAGGACTAGCCTGAATCTGTATGACCTTGGATCTAAACAAAAGGAGACAGTGTGTTGGCGCGATACAGCTGATCGGTTTTGAACACCTGACAAGAACATAACACAAAAGCTTGAATTTGGTGCCCAGGCTGTAGTCATCTTAGGGGCTAGTGGTCTGGAAAGGAAAATCTCAACCAGAGTCCTCAGCAATTGCACCAACAGGCATACTCCTTAGGAATTCCTCCACAAGAGTGCCTAAAAAGCCCTGAATAATATACTAGCAGCTGTCTCCTAGCTACAGATCAAGCGATTCCTGAAGTATACTGCTTCAGGGACGCTGATTCCTGCTGCTCTTCTCACCACATCTTAAGTGGTAATAAGGCTTAAGTAGCCCTTGGGAGAGGCATAACATTTCCCAAAGACTCAGGCTTTTGTATGTCCAATCCGGGATTTTAGAGTTCAATTCAAAGGTTCTGGAATACCTTGACAACTGACCCCTCCACGCAAAATTCAAGCAACAAAAAAGAGAGCGACCTCATAACTTAACCCAGCACCTTCCACCTCAACCAAGTAGTAGATAGCGGAGTCACACACACAAAAGTGACCCAACTCCTGGAAAGCTAAGCAAGGAAAAGAAACCCACTAATCTCTCTAAGCGGAAGGAGCAGACAACAGGCCAGTGATAACCCAAAAGGCCAAAACCCCATCAAGACAGCACAAAACCAGGGAACATCTCTTCAGCTCTGCCAAAGACCTTCCCTTTGGAGCCCCAAAATTAAGTTCATAAACCAGTCATAGCACATCCAGTCCTTGACAAAGCAGCCCGATGAGAAAGAATCAATGAAAGAACAGAGGAACCATGAAAGATCAGAAAGAAAAGCCACCTGCAAAAGAAAATATTTGATCTCTACCAACAGATACCAATGTACAGGATACAATTAAGCTGACAGAGGAAGAATTCCGATTATGGATTGTAAGGAAACTGAATGGTATAGAAGAGAAAATAGAATCCCAACCACGAGAACAATTCAGGAAATGAATGAGAAATTTTCCAAAGAAATTGAAATACTAAAGAAAACCCAAACAGAAATTTTGTCAATGAAGGAGGAATTCAGGGAACTTCAAAATACAATGGAAATCCTCAAGAACAGAATGGACCATGCAGAGGAAAGAATCTCA
>NW_012138636.1:4753975-4754443 GCF_000956105.1 Propithecus coquereli
ACAATGAGATATCACTTATCTCCAGTAAGACTGGCCTTTATCAAAAAGTCCCAAAACAATAAATGTTGGCATGGATGCGGAGAGATAGGAACACTTTTACACTATTGGTGGGATTGCAAATTAGTGCAACCTCTGTGGAAAGCAATATGGAGATATCTTAAAGAGATACAAGTAGAAGTACTATTCGATCCAGTGATCCCATTATTTGCCATCTACCCAAAAGTCCAAATGGTACTGTATAAGAAAGACACCTGCACCCGAATGTTTATAGAAGCAGAATTCACAATTGCAAAGATGTGGAAACAACCGAAGTGTCCATGAATACATGAGTGGATTAATAAAATGTGGTATATGTATAGCATGGAGTACTATTCAACCTTAAGAAACAATGGTGATGTAGCACCTCTTGTATATTCCTGGATAGAGCTTGAACTCATTCTACTAAGTGAGGTATCCCAAGAATGGAAA
>NW_012138636.1:4755639-4760247 GCF_000956105.1 Propithecus coquereli
AGCAGATGTCTTTTCATTATAAATATGAAACCAGAAGTCTTTTCGTTATAAGTATGAAAATTTAAGCGGAATGCAATTATAGATATAGATGCATACATTCTCTCAGAGAAAGCTTCTAGACATGGCCCAATTAACAGGACAGCACAATTGTTTTAAAGAAAGCCATAGGCACAGTTTGTTGTAAAAAACAGCTAAGAAAGCAGGAGTCTTTTGCTTATAAGTATGAAATTTTTAATCACAATTGAGTTACATATACAAAGGAATACATTCTATCAAAGAAATCTGCTAGATATACCCCAATTTTCAGGAGAGCACAACTGTTGGAAATAAAGCAGTGGGTATAGTTTGTCACCTAAGACACCTAAGAAAGCAGAAGTCTTATCATCATAAGTATTAAACTTTTAGGCCGAATGGAGATACACATACAAATGCATACATTCTCTAAGAGAAAGCTGCTAGACATGGCCCAATTTACAGGATAGCACTTCTTTGGGAAATAAAGCAATGTGTATAGTTTGCAGTCAAATACACCGTAGAAAAGAGAACCCTTTTCATTATAAGTATGAAACTTTTAGGCCGAATGGAATTAGAGATACAACCACATATATTCTCTGAGAGAAAGCTGCTAGAAATGGCCAAATACAGCATAGCACAACTTTGGGAAGCAAAGCAGTAGGTATAGTTTGCAGTCAAAAACACCTAAGAAAGCAGATGTGTTTTCATTATAAGTGTCAAGCATTTAGGACAAAAGGAGTTAGAGCTCCAAACACATACATTCTCTAAGAGACAGCTGCTAGACAAGGCCCAACTCACAGGATAGCACAACTTTGGGAAAGAAAGCTGTAGGTATAGTTTGGAGTCAAAAACATGCAAGAAAGCGGAAGTCTTTTCATTATAAGTATGAAATTTTTAGGCCTAATGGACTTACAGATACAAACGAATACATTCTCTCAGCGAAAGCTGCTTACATGGCCCAATTTACAGGATAGCACAACTGTGGGAAAGAAAGCAGTAAGTATAGTATGTACGCAAACACAGCTAAGAAAGTAGATGTCTTTTCGGTGTAAGTATGGAACTTTTAGGCTGAATGGAGTTACAGATACAATCGCATACATTCTCTGAGAGAAAGCTGCTAGACATGGCACAATTTACAGGATAGCCCACCTTTGGGAAATAAAGTAATGGGTATAGTTTGCAGTAAAACACACCGAAGAAAGGAGAATTCTTTTCATTATAAGTATGAAACTTTTAGGCCAAATGGAGTTAGAGATACAAATGCATATATTCTTCCAAAAAAAGCTGCTAGATGTAGCCCAGTTTACAGGATATCACAACATTGGGAAAGAAAGCAGTAGTTTTAGTTTGCATTCAAAAACAACTGAGAAAGCAGAAGTCTTTTCATTATAAGTATCAAACATTTAGGCCAAACTGAGTTAGATACAAACGCATACAATCTCTTAGTCAAAGCTAGTAGACATGGCCCAATTTAAAGGATAGCACAACTGTTGGAAAGAAAGTGATCGGTATAGTTTGTCACCAAAGACACCTAAGAAAGCCAAGTCATTTCATCATAAGTATGAAACTTTTAGCCCAAATGGAGTTACAGATACAAATGCATACATTCTCTAAGAGAAAGCTCCTATACATGGCCCAATTTACAAGAAGCACAACTTTTGAAAAGAAATACCTATGCATAGTTTTCAGTCAAACACACTGAAGAAAGGAGAAATTTTTCATTATAAGTATGCAACTTTTTGGCCGAATGGAGTTAGAGATACAAACGCATACATTTTCCTAGAGAAAGCTGCTAGATGTGGCCCAATTTACACGATAGCACAACTTTAGGAAAGAAAGTAGTGGGTATAGTTTGTAGTCAAACACACCTAAGAGAGCAGAAGTCTTTTCGTTATAAGAATGAAAATTTTAAGCGGATTGCAGTTACAGATACAAACGCGTACATTCTCTCAGAGAGAGCTGCTAGACACAGCCCAATTTACAGGATAGCACAACTGTTGGAAAGAAAGCAGTGGGTATAGACTGTCAACAAAGACACCTAAGAAAGCAGATGTCTTCTCATTGTAAGTGTCAAACCTTTAGGCGGAACGGAGTAGAGATGCAAGCGCATACATTCTCTCAGAGAAAGCTGCTAGACATGGCCCATTTTACAGGAGAGCACAACTTTGGGAAAGAAAGAAGTGGGTATAGTTTGTACTAAAACACAACTAAGAAAGCAGACGCCTTTTCATTATCAATATGAAACTTTTAAGCAGAATGCAGATACAGATACAAACGCATACATTCTCTCAGAGAAAGCTGCTAGACATTGCCCAATTTATATGTTATCACAACTTTAGGAAAGAAATCAGTGGGTATAGTTTGCAGTGAAACACACCTAAGAAAGCAGAAGTCTTTTTCTTATAAATATGAAACCATTAGGCCGAATGCAGTTAAAGATAGAAACACATACAGTCTCTCAGAGAAAGCAGCTAGACATGGCCCATTTAGAAGGATAGCACAACTGTGGGAAAGAAAGCAGTGGGTATAGTTTGTCACCAAAGACACCTAAGAAACCAGAATTCCTTTCATTATAAGTATGAAACTTTAAGGCCGATTGGAGTTAGAAATACAAACGCATACATTCTCTCAGAGTAAGCTGCTATACGTGGCCCAATTTACAAGGTAGCACAATTTTCAGAAAGAATGCAGTTTTCAGTCAAACACACCTAATCAAGCAGATGTCCTTTCTGTATAAGTATGAGACTTTTAGGCCAAATCGAGTTACAGATACAACAGCATATATTCTCTAAGAGAAAGGTGATACACATGGACCAAGAAAGGATAGCACAACTTTGGGAAAGAAAGCAGTAGAAATAGTTTGCAGTGAAAAACACCTAAGAAAGCAGAAGTCTTTTCAGTATAAGTATCAAACTTTTAGGCTGAAATGATTTAGAGATACAAACGCACACAGTCTCTCAGAGAAAGCTGCTACACATGGCAAAATTTATAGGATAGCACAACTTTTGGAAAGAAAGCTGTGTGAACGGTTGTAGTAAAAAACACCTAAGAAAGCAGAAGTCTTTTCATTATAGGTATGAAACTTTTAAGCTGAATGGAGTTACAGAAACAAACGCATACATTCTCCCAGAGAAAGCTGCTAGACATGGCCCAATTTACAGGAGAGCACAACTTTTGGAAAGAAAGCAGTGGTTATAGATTGTCACCGAAGACACCTAAGGAAGCAGATGTCTTGTCATTGTAAGTATAAAACTTTTGGCCGAACGGAGTAGAGATACAAACGCATACATTCTCTCAGAGAAAGCTGCTAGACGTGGCCCAATTTTCAGGATACCACAACTTTGGAAAATAAAGCAGTGGGTATAGTTTGTACTCAAACACACTTAAGAAAGCAGTAATCTTTTCATTATAAGTATGAAACAATTAGGCCAAATGCATTTACAGATACAAAGGCATATATTCTCTCAGAGAAAGCTGCTAGAAGTGACCCAATTTACAGGATAGCAGAACTTTGGGAAAGGATGAAGTTTCTATAGTTTGTACTGAAACACACATAAGAAAGCAGAAGTCTTTTCGTTATAAGTAGGAAAATTTTGGCCGAATCAAGTAGGAGATACAAACGCATACATTGTCTCAGAGAAAGCTGCTAAAATTTGTCCAATTTACAGGATAGCACAACTTTCTTAAAGAAATCAGTGGGTATAATTTGTACTCAAAGGCCACGTAAGAAAGCAGTAGTCTTTTCGTTATAAGTATCAATCTTTTAGGCCAAATGCAGTTCCAGATACAAACGCATATATTTTCTCAGAGAAAGCTGCTACAATTTGCCCAATTTACAGGATAGCACAACTTTGGGAAAGAAAGTAGAGGGTATAGTTTGTTCTCAAACACACGTAAGAAAGGAGGAGTCTTTTCATTATAAGTATGAAACATTTAGCCCGAATGCATTTACAGACAAAAACGCATACATTCTCTCATAGAAAGCTGCTAGACATGGCCCAATTCGCAGTATATCACCACTGTTGGAAAGAAATCGATGTGTATAGTTTGTAGCCAAAGACACCTTAGAAAGAAGAGGTCTTTTGATTATATGTATGAAACTTTTATGTCGAATGGAATTACAGATACAGCCACATACATTCTCTCATAGAAAGCTTCTAGAAATGGCCCAATTTACAGGATAGCACAACCTTATGAAAGAAAGCATGAGTTAGAGTTTGTAGTCAAAAACACCTAAGAAAGCCAAAATCTTTTCATTATAAGTATGAAACTTACAGGCCAAATGCAGTTCCGTATACAAACGCATACACTCTCTCAGATAAAGCTGCTAGACGTGGCCCAATTTACAGGCTAGCATAACTTTGTTAAAGAAAGCAGTGGGTATAGTTTGTACTCAAATACATGGAAGAAAGCAGAAGTCTTTTCATTATAAGTATGAAAGTTATAGGCGAATGCAGTTCCATATACAAATGCATACATTCTTTCAGAGAAAGCTGCTAGACGTGGCCCAATTTACAGGACAGCATGACTTTGAGAAAGCAGTAGGTATAGTTTTCATTTAAAAACACCTAAGAAAGCAGAAGTCTTTTCATT
>NW_012138636.1:4771539-4772603 GCF_000956105.1 Propithecus coquereli
TGGGGGGGGGGACAAGAGCAACATACGTAATCTAAACATCTGTATCCCCATAATATGGTGAAAAAAAACCAGAAAAAAAAGACATCTAAGAAAGTGGAAGTCTTTTCATTATAAGTATGAGAGTTTTAGGACGAATTGAGTACTGATACAGCCGCATACAGCATAGCACAACGTTGGGAAAGAAAGTAGTAAGAATAGTTTGCAGTCAAAAACACCTAAGAAAACAGAAGTCTTTTCATTATAACTATCAAATTTTTGACAGAACTGATTTAGAGATACAAACGCATACATTCTCTTAGAGAAAGCTGCTAGACATGGCCCAATTTACAGGATAGCACAACTTTCAGAAAGAACGCTGGGGGTACAGTTTGTAGTAAAAAAAACACCTAAGAATGCAAAAGTCTTTTCATTATAAGTATGAAACTTTTAATCAGAATGGAGTTGCAGATAGAAACGCATACATTCTCTCAAGAAAGCGGCTAGACACAGCCCAATTTACAGGATATCACAACTGTTGGAAAGAAAGCAGTGGGTATAGTTTGTCACCAAAGACACCTGAGAAAGAAAAAGTCTTTTCATCATAAATATGAAATTTTTAATCAGAATAGAGTTACAGATTAAAACACATACATTCTCTCAGAGAAAGCTGCTAGACATGCCCCAATTTACAGGATAGCACAACCTTGGGAAAGAAAGCAATGGGTAGAGTATGCAGTTAAACACACCAAAGAAAGGAGAACTCTTTTCATTATAAGTATGAAACCTTTAAGCCAAATGGAGTTAGAGATACGAACGCATACATTCTCATAGAAAAAGCTGCTAAACGTGGCCCATTTTACATGATAGCACAACTCTGGGAAAGAAAGCAGTGGGTATAGTTTGGAGTCAAACGCACTTAAGTAAGCAGATGTCGTTTTTGTATATGCATGAAACTTTTAGCCTGAATGGAGTTATAGATCCAAACGCATACATTCTCTCCAAGAAAGCTGCTAGACATGGCCCAATGTAAAGGACAGCACAACTTTGGGAAAGAAAGCAGTGGGTATAGCTTGTAGTGAAAAATC
>NW_012138636.1:4784734-4788775 GCF_000956105.1 Propithecus coquereli
GAGTTACAGACACAAACGCATACATTCTCCCAGAGAAAGCTGCTAGACGTGGCCCAATTTACAGGACAGCACAACTTTGGGAAAGAAAGCAGTAAGTATAGTTTGCATTCAAAAACACGTAAGAAAGCAGATGTCTTTTCAATATAGGTATCAAACTTTTAGGCTGAACAGAGTTAGAGATACAAACACATACAATCTATCAGAGAAAGCTGCTAGACATGGCCCAATTAACAAGATAGCAAAACTTTGGGAAAGAAAGCAGTGGGTACAGTTTCCTGTCAATCCCACCTAAGAAAGCAGCAGTCTTTTCATTATGAATATGAAACTTTTATGCCACATGGAGTTACAAACCCAAACGTATACATTCTCTCAGAGAATTCTGTTAGACATGGTCCAATTTACAGGATAGCACCATTTGGTAAAAAAAGAAGTGGGTACGGTTTGTAGTCAAACACTCCTAAGAAAGCAGAATTCTTTTCGTTATACGTATAAAACCTTTAAGCCAAAAGGATTTACAGATACAAACGCATACATTCTATTATAGGAAGCTGCTAGAAATGGACCAATTTATAGCATAGCAAAACATTAGGAAAGAAAGCAGTGGGTATAGTTTGCAGTCAAAGACACCTAAGAAAGCAGAACTCTTTTCATTATATATGAAACGTTTAGGCCGAATGGAGTTACAGATACAACGGCATACATACTTTGAGAAACAGCTGCTCGACAAGGCTCAATTTACCAGATAGCACAACTTTGGGAAAGAAAGCTGTAGGTATAGTTTGCAGTTAAAAACTCCTAAGAAAGCCAAAGTCTTTTCACTATAAGTATGAAACTTTTAAGCCGAATGGAGTTAGCGATACAAACGTATACATTCTCTCAGAGAAAGCTGCTAGATGTGGCCCAATTTACAGGATTTGACAACTTTGGGAAAGAAAGCAGTGGGTATAGTTTTCAGTCTTACACATCTAAGAAAGCAGAAGTCTTTTCTTTATAAATATCAAACTTTTAGGCCGAATGGAATTACCGATAAATCCACATACATTCTATGAGAGAAAGGTGCTAGACATGGCCCAATTTACAGGATAGCACAACTTTGGGAAATAAAGCAGTAGAAATAGTTTGCAGTGAAAAATACTTAATAAAGCACAAGTCTTTTCATTATAAGTATCAAACTTTCAGGCCTAACTCAGTTAGAGATACAAACTGATACAGTCTCTCAGAGAAAGCTGCTAGACATTGCCCAATTTACAGGACAGCACAGCTGTTGGAAAGAAAGCTGTGGGCAGAGGAAGTAGTAGAAAACACCGAAGAAAGCAGAAGTCTTTTCAATATAAGTATGAAACTTTTCAGCCAAATGGAGTTACAGATACAAACGCATACATTTTCTCAGAGAAAGCTTCTAGACGTGGACCAATTTTCAGCATATCACAACTTTGGGAAAGAAAGCAGTAGGTATAGAATGCATTCAAAAACACCTAAGAAAGGAGAAGTCTTTTCATTATAAGTATGAAACTGATATGCCGAATGCGGTTCCATATACAAATGCATCCATTCTCTCAGAGAAAGCTGCTAGACGTGGCCCAATTTACAGGATAGCACAACTTTGGGAAAGAAACCAGTAAGTGCAGTTTGTACCAAACCACACGTAGGAAAGCCGGAGACGTTTGATTCTGAAGAGGAAACCCACTATTTCGTCCAAAGCGGTTCCATATACAAATGCATCCATTCTCTCAGAGAAAGCTGCTAGACGTGGCCCAATTTACAGGATAGCACAACTTTGGGAAAGAAACCAGTAGCAATAGTTTGCAGCCAAAAAAACCTAAGAAAGCAAAAGTCTTTTCCTTATATGTATCAAACTTTTAATCCGAATGGATTTACAGATACAAACGCATACGTTCTGCCAGAGAAAGCTGCTAGACATGGCCCAATTTACAGGATAGCACAACTGTTGAAAAGAAAGCAGTGGGTATAGTTTGTCTCCAAAGACATCTAAGAAAGCAGAAGTCTTTTCATCATAACTGTGAAACTTTCAGGCCTAATGGAGTTAGAGATATAGACGCATACATTCTGTCACATAAAGCTTCTAGACATGGCCCAATTTACAGGATAGCACCACTTTGGGAAAGAAAGAAGTGGGTCTAGTTTATAGTCAAACACACCTTAGAAAGCAGACATCTTTTTTTTATACGTATGATACTTTTAAGTGAAATGGAGTTACAGATACAAACGTATATCCTCTCTCAGAGAAAGCTGCTAGACATGGCCCAATTTACAGTATAGCACCACTGTTGGAAAGCAATCGATTTGTATAGTTTGCAACCAAAGACACCTTAGAAAGCAGAGGTCTTTTGATTATAAGTATGCAACTTTTATGCTGAATGGAGTTACAGATACAAACGCATACATTCTCTCAGAGAAAGCTGGTAGTCATGGCCCAATTTACAGGATAGAACAACTTTGGGAAAGAAAGCAATGGGTGTAGTGTGCAGTAAAACACACCGAAGACAGGAGAATTCTTTTCATTATAAGCAAGAACCTTTTTGGCTGAATGGAGTTAGAGATACAAATGCATACATTGTCCCAGAAAAGCTGATAGACGTAGCCCAGTTTACAGGATAGAAAAACATTAGGAAAGAAAGCAGTGCGTATAGTATGCAGTCAAACACACCAAAGAAAGGAGAACTCTTTTCATTATAAGCAAGAACCTTTTTGGCTGAATGGAGTTAGAGATACAAATGCATACATTGTCCCAGAAAAGGTGATAGACGTAGCCCAGTTTACAGGATAGCAAAACATTAAGAAAGAAAGCAGTGGGTATAGTTTGCTGTCAAAGACACCTAAGAAAGCAGAACTCTTTTCATTATATATGAAACGTTTAGGCTGAATGGAGTTACAGATACAACCGCATACATACTCTGAGAGACAGCTGCTAGACATGGCCCAATTTACAGGATATCATAACTTTGGGAAAGAAAGCAGTGGGTATAGTTTGCAGTCATACACACCTAAGAAACCAGAAGTCTTTGCTTTATAAATATGAAACTTTGAGGCCGAATGGAGTTACAATACAACTGAATACATTCTATGAGAGAAAGGTGAGAAAGGTGCTAGACATGGCCCAATTTATAGGACAACTTTGGGGAAGAAAGCAGTAGAAATAGTTTGCACCCAAAAACACTTAAGAAAGCAGTAGTCTTTTCATTATAAGTATAAAAGTTTTAAACTGAATGCAATTACAGATACATACGCATACATTCTCTGAGAGAAAGCCTCTAGGCATAGCACAATTTACAGCATAGCACAAATTTGGGATATAATGCAGTAGGTATAGTTTCTAGTGAAACAACCTAAGAAAGCAAAAGTCTTTTCATTGTAAGTATGAAACATTTAGGCCGAATGTAATTACAGACACAAACGCATACATTCTCCCAGAGAAAGCTGCTAGACGTGGCCCAATTTACAGGACAGCACAACTTTGGGAAAGAAAGCAGTAGGTATAATTTGCATTCAAACACACCTAAGAAAGCAGATGTCTTTTCAATATAAGTATCAAACTTTTAGGCGGAAGAGAGTTAGAGATACAAACGCATACATTCTCTCAGAGAAAGCTACTAGAATGAGCCCTATTTACATTATATCACAACTTTGGGAAAGAAAGCAGTGGGTATAATTTGTACTCAAACACAAGAAAGAAAGCAGAAGTCTTCTCATTATAAGTATGAAACTTATAGGACAAATGCAGTTACATATACAAATGCATACATTCTCTCAGAGAAAGCTGCTAGACGTGGCCCAATTTACAGGATCGCAGAACGTTGGGAAAGGATGAAGTGGGAATGTTTTGTACAGAAACACATGTGAGAAAGCAGAAGTCTTTTCATTATAAGTAGGAAACTACTCGTCCGAAAGTACTTACAGATAGAAACGCATACATTCTCTGAGAGAAAGGTGCTATAATTAGCCGAATTTACAGGATAGCACAAAAATGGAAAAAAAGTAGTGCGTATAGTTTGTGCTCAAAACCACGTAAGAAAGCAGAAG
>NW_012138636.1:4789665-4795582 GCF_000956105.1 Propithecus coquereli
AAACGCATACAATCCTTCAGAGAAAGCTGCTAGAATGGGCCAAATTTATAGGATAGCACAACTTTGGGAAAGAAAGCCGTGGGTGTAATTTGTACTGAAAGACAAGTAAGAAAGCAGAAGTCTTATCATTATAACTATTATACTTTTAGGCTGAATGCAGTTACATATACAACTGCACACATTCTCTCAGAGAAAACTGCTAGATATGGTCGAATTTCCAAGATATCAGAAGTTTTCGAAAGGATTAAGTGGGTATAGTTTGCACAGAAACGTGGTAAGAAAGCAGAAGTCTTTTCATTATAAATAGGAAACAATTTCCCCGAATGGAGTTACAGATACAAACGTATACATTCTCTGAAAGAAAGCTGCTATAATGAGCCAAATTTACAGGATAGCAAAACGTTGGGAAAGAAAGCAGTGGGTATAGTTTGTGCTCAAACACAGGTAAGAAAGCAGAAGTCTTTTAAGTATGAAACTTTTAGGCCGAATGCAGTTACAGATGGAAATGCATACATTATCTCAGAGAAAGCGGTTACTAAGGGCCCAATTTACAGGATAGCACTACTTATGGAAAGAAACCAGTGGGTATAGTTTGTACTCAAACACACTTAAGAAAGGAGAAGTCCTTTCATTATAAGTATCAAACTTTTAGGGCAAATGCAGTTACAGATACAAATGCATATATTCTCTGAGAGAAAGCTGCTATACGTGGCACAATTTACAGGATGGCAGAAATTTGGGAAAGGATGAAGTGGGTATGGTTTGGACACAAACACAGGTAAGAAAGCAAAAGTTTTTCATTATAAGTAGGAAACTATTAGACCAAGATGTGTTACAGATACAAACGCATATATTGTCTCAGAGAAAGCTGCTACAATGAGCCGAATTTACAGGATAGCACAACGTTGGGAAAGAAAGCAGTGGTGGTATAGTTTGTACTGAAACACACGTAAGAAAGCAGATGTCTTTCCATTATAAGTATGAAACTTTTAGGCCGAATGCAGTTAGAGCTACAAACGCATACATTCTCTCAGAGAAAGCTGTTAGATTTGTCCCAATTTACAGGATAGCAAAACTTTGGAAAAGAAAGCAGTGAATATTGTTTGTACTCAAACACACGTAAGAAACCAAATGTCTTTTATTATACGTGGGAAACTTTTTGGCCCAATGGAGTTACAGATACAAATGCATACATTATCTCAGAGAGAGCTGCTTCAATGGGCCCAATTTACAGGATAGCACAACTTTGGAAAGAAATCAGTGGGCATAGTTTGTATTCAAACATATGTAAGAAAGCAGAAGTCTTTTCATTATAAGTTTCAAACTTTTAGGCAGAATGAAGTTACAGATAGAAATGCATACATTCTCTCAGAGAAAGCTGTTCGACTTGGCCCAATTTACAGTAAAGCAGAACTTTGGCAAAGGATGAAGTAGGTGTAGTTTGTACAGAACCACAGGTAAGACAGCTTAAGTCTTTTCCGTATAAATAGGAAACTTTTTGGCTGAATGGAGTAACAGATACAAACACACACATTCTCTCAGGGAAAGCTGCTAACTTATCCGTATTTTCAGATTAACACAACTTTAGGAAAGAAAACACTGGGTACAGTTTTTACTCAAACACACGTAAGAAAGCAGAAGTCTTTTCATTATAATTAGGAAACTTTTTGGCCGAATGTACTTACATATACAACAGAATACATTGTCTCCGAGAAAGCTGCTAGACTTGGCCCTATTCTGAGGATAGCACAACTTTTGGAAAGAAAGCAATGTGTACAATTTGTACTCAAACACCAGTATGAAAGAAGAAGTCTTTTCATTATAAGTATGAAACTTCTGGGTGGAAAGCACTTACACATAGAAATGTATACATTCTCTCAGAGACAGCTGTTAGAATGGGCCCAATTTACAGGATAGCACTACTTCGGTAAATAAAGCACTGGGTATAGTTTGTACTAAAACACACGTAAGAAAGCAGAAGTCATTTCATTATCAGCATGAAACTTTTAGGCCGAATGCAGTTACCGATTAAAACGCATACATTCTCTCAGAGAAAGCTGCTAGACTTGGACCAATTTACAGGGTAGCAAAACTTTGGGAAAGAAAGCAGTGAATACAGTTTGTACTCAAACACAAATAAGAAAGCACAAGTGTTTTATTATAAGTAGGAAACTTTTTGGCCAAATGCAGTTACAGATACAAACACATACATTCTCTCAGAGAGAGCTGCATCAATGGGCCCAAATTACAGGATAGCACAACTTTGGAAAGAAAGTGTCGGGTATAGTTTGTACTCAAACACACGTAAGAAAGCAGATGTCTTTTCATTATAAGTTTCAAACTTTTAGGTCGAATGCAGTTACCAATAGAAACGCGTACATTCTCTCAGAGAAAGCTGCTAGACTTGGAGCAATTTTCAGGATAGCACAACTTTGGGAAAGAAAGCAGTGGGTACAGTTTGTACTGAAACACACGTAAGAAAGCAGGAGTCTTTTCATTATAAGTATGAAACCTTTATTCCTAATGCAGAATCAGATACAAATGCATGTATTCTCTCAGAGAAAGTTGCTAGACTTGGCCCAATTTACAGGAAAGCAGAACTTCGGCAAAGGATGAAGGGGGTGTAGTTTGTATAGAACCACAGATAAGAAAGCGGAAGTCTTTTCAGTATAAGTAGGAAACTTTTTGGCCAAATAGAGTAACAGATGCAAACGCATAAATTCTCTCAGGGAAAGCTGCTAGACTTGGCCTTATTTTCAGGATAACACAACTTTGGGAAAGAAAACACTGGGTACAGTTTTTACTAAACACACGTAAGAAAGCAGAAGTCTTTTCAATATAAGAAGGAAACTTTTTGGCTGAATGTAGTTAAATACACCACAGAATACATTCTCTCTGAGAAAGCTGCTAGACTCGGCCCTATTTTGAAGATAGCACAACTTTGGGAAAGAAAGCAGTGGGTATAATTTGCGCTGAAACACAGGTACAAAAGCAGAAGTCTTTTCATTATAAGTATGAAACTTTTAGGCCAAATGCAGTTACAGATACAAACACATAAATTCTCTCAGAGAAAGCTGCTAGACTTGGCCCAATTTACAGAAAAGCAGAACCTTGGGAAAGAAAACAGTGGGTATATACTCAAACAAATGTTAGAAAGCAGAAGTCTTTTCATTAAATGTAGGAAACTGTTAGGCAGAATGCAGTTACAGATTCAAACGCATACATTCTCTCAGAGAAAGCTGATAGAATGGGCAGAATCTACAGGATAGCTAAACTTTGGGAAAGAAAGCCATGGGTATAGTTTGTACTGAAACACAAGTAAGAAAGCAGAAGTCTTTTGATTGTACGTAGGAAACTTTTAGGCCGAATGCAGTTACAGATACAAACGCATACATTCTCTCAGAGAAAGCTGATAGAATGGGCAGAATCTACAGGATAGTTAAACTTTGAGAATAGTTTGTACTGAAACACAAGTAAGAAAACAGAAGTCTTTTGATTGTAGGAAACTTTTAGGCCAAATGCAGTTACAGATACCAACACATACATTCTCTCACAGAAAGCTGCTAGACTTGGCCCAATGTACAGGAAAGCAGAACTTTGGCAAAGGATGAAGTGGGTGTAGATTGTACAGAACCACACTTAAGAAAGCACAAATATTTTCATTATAAGTAGGAAACTTTTTGGCCGAATGATGTTACAGATACAAACGCATATATTTTCTCAGAGAAAGCTTCTAGACGAGTTCCAATTTTCAGAATAGCACAACTTTGGGAAAAAAACCCTGGGCATAGTTTGTACTCAAACACACGTAATAAAGCAGAAGTCGTTTCATTGTAAGGAAACTTTGTGGCCAAATGCAGTTACATAAAAAACCGTAAACATTATCTCAGAGAAAGCTGCTAGACTTGGCCCTATATTCAGAATAGCACAACTTTGGGAAAGAAAGCAGTGGTATATTTTTACTCAAACACACGTACACAAGCAGAAGTCTTTTCATTACAAGTATGAAACATTAGGACGAACGCAGTTACACATTGAAACGGATACATTCTCTGAGAGAAAGCTGCTATAATGAGCCGAATTTACAGGATAGAACAACTTTGGAAAAGAAAGCAGTGGGTATAGTTTGTACTCAAACACACGCACAGAAGCAGAAGTCTTTTCATTATAACTATGAAGCTTTTAGGCTGAATGCAGTTACAGATAAAAATGCATACATTCTCTCAGAAAAAGCTGCTAGAATCGGTGCAATTTATAGGATAGCACAACGTTGGGAAAGAAAGCAGTGGGTATAGTTTGTACTCAAACACACGTAAGAAAGCAGAAGTCTTTTCATTATAAGTTTGAAACTTTTAGGCTGAATGCAGTTACCGATTGAAACGCATACATTCTCTCAGAGAAAGCTGTTAGACTTGGCCTAATTTTCAGGAATGCACAACTTTGGGAAAGAAAGCACTGGGTATAGTTCATATTCAAACACACGTAAGTAAACAGAACACTTTTCATTATAAGAAGGAAACTTTTTGGCTGAAAGCAGTTACATATACAACAGAATACATTCTCTCAGAGAAAGCTGCTAGACAGGGCCCTATTTTCAGGATAGCACAACTTCGGGAAAGAAAGCAGTGGGTATAGTTTGTACTCAAACACACGTACGAAAGCAGAAGTCTTTTCATTATATGTATGAAAATGTTAGGCCATATGCAGTTACACATAGAAATGCATGCATTCTCTCAGAGAAAGCTGCTAGAATGGGCCCAACTTACATGATACCACTGCTTTGGGAAAGAAAGCAGTGGGTATTATTTGTACTCACACCCACGTAAGAAAGAAGAAGTCTTTTCATTATTGGTATGAAACTGTTAGGCCGAATGGAGTTACAGATAGAAATGCATATATTCTCTCAGATAAAGGTGCTACAATGGTCCCAATTTACAGGATAGCATTACTTTGGGAAAGAAAGCAGGGGGGATAGTTTGTACTCAAACACACATAAGAAAGCACAAGTCTTTTCATTATAAGTATGAAACTTTTAGGCCAAATGCTGTTACAGATACAAACGCATGCATTCTCTCAGATAAAGCTGGTAGAATAGGCCCAATTACAGGAAAGCAGAACGTAGGTAAAGGATGAAGTGGGTATAGTTTGTACAGAACCACACGTAAGAAAGCAGAAGTCTTTTCATTATAAGCAGGAAACCCATTATTTCGCCCAAAGCAGAACGTAGGTAAAGGATGAAGTGGGTATAGTTTGTACAGAACCACACGTAAGAAAGCAGAAGTCTTTTCATTATAACTATTAAACATTTAGTCCAGATGCTGTAACACATAGAAATGCATACATTCTCTCAGAGAAAGCTGCTAGAATGGGTCGAATTTACAAGATAGCACTACTTAGGGAAAGAAAGCAGTGAGTATAGTTTGTACTCAAACACACGAAAGAGAGCAGAAGTCTTTTCATTGAAAGTATGAAACTTTTAGGCCAAAAGCTGTTACAGATACAAATGCATACATTCTCTCCGAGAAAGCTGCTAGAATGGGCCCACTTAATACGAAAGCAGAATGTTGGGAAAGGATGAAGTGGGTATAGTGCGTACAGAACCACAAGTAAGAAAGCAGAAGTCTTTTCATTATAAGTAGGTAACTTTGTGGCCAAATGGAGTTACAGATACAAACGCATACATTCTCTCAGAGAAAGCTGTAAGAAGGGGCCCAATTTACAGGATAGCCCAACTTTGGGAAAGAAAGCAGTGGGTATAGTTTGTACTCAAACACACTTAAGAAAGGAGAAGTCCTTTCATTATAAGTTTCAAACATTTAGGTTGAATGCAGTAACTGATAGAAATGCGTACATCCTCTCAGAGAAAGCTGCTAGACTTGGCGCAATTTTCAGGATAGTACAATTTTGGGAAAGAAAA
>NW_012138636.1:4797018-4797283 GCF_000956105.1 Propithecus coquereli
AGAAAGCTGCTAGAAGTGGTTGAATTTACAAGATATCAGAACTTTGGGAAAGGATTAACGGGTATAGTTTGTACAGAAACACTGGTATGATTGCAGAGGTCTTTTCATTATAATTAGGAAACTTTAAGACAGATTGGTGGTACAGATACAACCGCATACATTCTCTGAGAGAAAGCTGCTAGAAATGGCCCAATATATAGGAAAGCAGAACTTTGGGAAAGGATGAAGAGGGTATAGTTGTACAGAATGACACATAAGAAAGCAG
>NW_012138636.1:4797395-4798536 GCF_000956105.1 Propithecus coquereli
TTCAAAAGCTTACATTCTTTCAGAGAAAGCTGCTAGGCTTGGCCCAATTTTCGGGATAGAACAACTTTGAGAAAGGAAGCAATTGATATAGTTTGTACTGAAACACACGTAAGAAAGCAGAAGTCTTTTCATTATAAGAAGGAAACTTTTTGGCCGAATGCCAAAGTTACATATACAACCATACACATTCTCTCAGAGAAAGCTGCTAGACTTGGCCCTATATTCAGAATACCAGAAATTTGCTAAAGAAAGCAGCGAGTATAATTTGTACTCAAACACACGTACGAAAGCAGAAGTCTTTTCATTCCAAGTATGAAACTTTTAGGCCGAATGAAGTAACACATAGAAATGGATACATTCTTTGAGAGAAAGCTGCTAGAATGGGCCCAATTTAGACGATAGCACTATTTCGGGAGAGAAAGCAGTGGGTATAGTTTGTACTCAAACACACATAAGAAAGCAGAAGTCTTTTCATTATAAGTTTGAAACTTTTATGCCGAATGCAGTTACAGATACAAACGCATACATTTTCCCAGAAAAAGATGCTAGACATGGCCCAATTTACAGGATAGCAGAACTTTGGGAAAAGATGCAGTGGGTGTAGTTTGTACAGAAACACACGTAAGAAAAAAAAAAGTCTTTTCATTATATGTACAAAACTTTTAGACCGAAAGGAGTTACAGATACAAATGCATACATTGTCTCAGAGAAAGCTGTTAGAACGGCCGAATCTACATGATAGGACAACTTTGGGATAGAAAGCAGTGGGTATAGTTTGTCGTCAAACACACTTGAGAAAGCAGGAGAATTTTCATTATAAGTATGAAACGTTAAAGTTCAATGCAGCTACAGATACAAACGCATATATTCTCTTAGAGAAAGGGGCTAGTCTTTGCCTAATTTACAGGATAGCACAACATTGGGAAACAAAGCAATGGGTACAGTTTGTACTAAAACATACGTAAGAAATCAAGAGTCTTTTCATTATAAGTATGAAACCTTTACGCCGAATGGAGTTACAGTTACAAATGCACGTATTCTCTCAGAGAAAGCAGGTAGACCTTGCCCAATTTAAAAGATAGCACAAGTTTTGGAAAGAAATCTGTGGGTACAGTTTGCACAAAAACACATGTAAGAAAGC
>NW_012138636.1:4800054-4801769 GCF_000956105.1 Propithecus coquereli
AAATGCATGTATTCTCTCAGAGCAAGCAGCTAGACATTGCCCAATTTACAGGATAACACATCTTAGGCAAAGAAAACAGTGGGTACAGTTTGTAGTCAAACACACTGAAGAAAGCAGGAGTCTTTTCACTATAAGTATGAAACCTTTACGCCAAAGGCAGTTACAGATACAAATGCATGTATTCTCTCAGAGAAAGCAACTAGATTTTGCCCAATATACAGGATAGCACAACTTTGGCAAAGAAATCAGTGGGTACAGTTTGTACTGAAACACACGTGAGAAAGCAGGAGACATTTCATTATAAGTATGAAAAATTATGGTCCAGTGCAGTTACAGATACAAACGCATGTATTCTATAAGGGAAAGAATCTGGACTTTGCCCAAATTACATAATAGCACAACTTTTTTTTTATTTATTTCATCAAACTATGGGTGTGCAGATATTTAGGTTACGTGTGTTGCCCTTGGTTCCCCCCCCACCGAAGTCCGTGTTTCAAATATGTCCACTTTGACAAAGAAAGCAGTGGGTAGAGATTGTAATCAAACACAATTAGAAAAGCAGGAGACTTGTCATTATAAGTATGAAACGTTAAAGTTCAATGCACCTACAGATACAAACGCATATGTTATCTCAGAGAAAGGGGCTAGACTTTGCCCAATTTACAGGATAGCACAACTTTGGGAAAGAAAGCAGTGGGTACACTTTGTACTGAAACACACATAAGAGAGCAGGAATCTTGTCATTATAAGTATGAAGCCTTTATTCCTAAAGCAGATACACATACAAATGCCTGTATTCTCTCAGAGAAAGCAGCTGGACTTTGCCGAATTTTAAGGAGAGCACAACCTTGGGAAAGAAATGAGTGGGTACAGTTTGTACTAAAAGGCACGTCAGAAAGCAGGAGTCTTTTCATTATAAGTGTGAAACCTTTATTAGTAATGCGGATGCACATACAAATGTATGTATAGTCTCAAAGAAAGCAGCTAGACTTTCCCCATTTAAAGGATAGCAAGAATTTGGGAAACAAAGGAGTGTGTCCAGTTTGTACTAAAACACACGTGAGAAAGCAGGAGTGTTTTCATTATAAGTATGAAACCTTTATTCCTAATGGAGATACACATAAAAATGCATGTATTGTTTCAGATAAAGCAGCTAGACTGTGCCCAATTTACAGGCTCACACAACATGGGAAAGAAAGCTATGGGTACAGTTTATACTGAAACACACGTAAGAATGCAGGAGTCTTTTCATTATAGGTATGAAACCTTTATTCCTCATGCAGATAAACATACAAATCCATGTATTCTCTCAGAGAAAGGAGCTAGACTTTGCCCAATTTACATTATAGCACAACTTTGGGAAACAAAGCAGTGAGTACAGTTTGTATTAAAACACATGTAAGAAAGCAGGAGTCTTTTCATTATAAGTATGCAACCTTTTCTCCCAAAGCGGGTTCAGATACAAATGGATGTATTCTCTCAGAGAAAGCAGCTTGACTTTGAACAATTTACACGATAGCACAACTTTGGGAATGAAAGCAGTGGGTACAGTTTGTACTGAAACACACGTAAGAAAGCAGAAGTCTTTTCATTATAAGTATGAAACCTTTATTCCGTATGCAGATAAACATACAAATATATGTATTATCTCAGAGAAAGCAGCTAGACTTTGCCCAATTTACAGGCTAGCACAACTTTGGGGAAGAAAGCAGTGG
>NW_012138636.1:4801819-4803133 GCF_000956105.1 Propithecus coquereli
AAATGCATGCATTCTCTCCGAGGAAGCAGATAGACTTTACCCAATTTACAGCCTAGCACAACTTTGGGAAAGAAAGCAGTGGGTACAGTTTCTACTAACACACACGTTAGAAAGCAGGAGTCTTTTCATTATAAGTATGAAAACTTTTCGCCCAAAGTGGATTCAGATACAAATATATGTATTCTCTCAGAGAAAGCCGCTAGACTTTGAGCAATTTACAGGATAGCACAATTTCGGCAAAGAAAGATGTGGGTATAGTTTGTATTCAGACACACGTAAAAAAGTAGGAGACTTTTCCTTATAAGTATGAAACGTTAAAGTAGAATGCAGCTACAGGTACAAATGCATATATTCTATCAGAGAAAGGAGCTAGACTTTGCCCAAATTACAGGATAGCACAACTTTGGGAAGGAAAGCAGTGGCACAGTTTGTACTAAAACACAAGTAAGAAATCAAGAGTCTTTTCATTATAAGTATGAAACCTTTTCTCCCAAAGTGGGTACACATACAAAGCATCTATTCTCACAAGGAAGCAGCTCGACATTGCCCAATATACAGGACAGCACAACTTTGGCAAAGAGAGCAGTGGGTAGAGTTGTAGTCAAACACAGTAAAGAAAGCAGGAGTCTTTTCACTATGAGTATGAAAATTTTACGCTGAATGCAGTTACACATACAGATGCATGTGTTCTCTCAGACAAAGCAACTAGACTTTGCCCAATATACAGCATAGCACAACTTTGGCGAAGAAAGCAGTGGGTACAGTTTGTACTAATACACAAGGAGGAAAGCAGGACACTTTTCATTATAAGTAACAAACGTTATGGTCCAGTGTAGTAACAGATACAAACGCATATATTTTATCAGAAAAAGAGCCTGGACTTTGCCCAAATTACAGGATAGCACAACTTTGGGAAGGAAAGCAGTGGTACAGTTTGTACTAAAACACAAGTAAGAAATCAAGAGTCTTTTCATTATAAGTATGAAACCTTTTCTCCCAAAGCGGGTACACATACAAATACATCTATTGTCTCAGAGAAAGCAGCTGGACATTGCCCAATACACAAGACAGCGCAACTTTGGCAAAGAGAGCAGTGGGTACAGTTGTAGTCAAACACTGTAAAGAAAGCAGGAGTCTTTTCACTATAAGTCTGAAAATTTTACGCTGAATGCAGTTACACATACAGATGCATGTGTTCTCTCAGACAAAGCAAATAGACTTTGCCCAATATACAGCATAGCACAACTTTGGCAAAGAAAGCAGTTGGTACAGTTTGTACTAATAAACACGGAAGAAAGCAGGACACTTTTCATT
>NW_012138636.1:4803295-4803585 GCF_000956105.1 Propithecus coquereli
CTAGACTTTGCCCAATTTACATGATAGCACAACTTTGGGAAAGAAAGCAGTCAGTAGAGTTTGGACTAAAACACATGTAAGAAAGCAGGAGTCTTTTCATTATGAGAATGATACCTTTTTGCGCAAAGCGGGTTCAGATACAAATGCATGTATTCTCTCAGAGAAAGCAGCTAGACATTGCCCAATTTACAGGATAGGACAACTTTGGGAAGGAAAGCAGTGGGTACAGTTTGTACTGAAACACACGTAAGAAAGCAGGAGTCTTTTCATTGTTAAGTATGAAACCTTTT
>NW_012138636.1:4806486-4806718 GCF_000956105.1 Propithecus coquereli
CAATTTACAGGTTAGCACAACTTTGGGAAAGAAAGCAGTGGGTGTAGTTTGCAGTAAAACACACGTAAGAAAGCAGGAGTCTTTTCTTTATAAGTATGAAACCTTTATTACTAATGGAGATACACATACAAATGTATGTATTGTCTCAGAGAAATCGGCTAGACTGTCTCCATTTAAAGGATAGCAAGAATTTGGGAAACAAAGCAGTGTGTACAGTTTGTACTAAAACACA
>NW_012138636.1:4806768-4807072 GCF_000956105.1 Propithecus coquereli
GTCAGAAAGCAGGAGTCTTTTCATTATCAGTAGGAAACCTTCATTAGTAATTCAGATGCACATACAAATGTATGTATAGTCTCAGAAAAAGGAGCTAGACCCTCCCCATTTAAAGGATAGCAAGAATATGGGAAACAAAGCAGTGTGTACTGTTTGTACTAAAACACACGTGAGAAAGCAGGAGTCTTTTCATTATAAGTATGAAAGCTTTATTCCTAATGGAGATACACATAAAAATGCATGTATTGTCTCAGAGAAAGCAGCTAAACTTTGCCCAATTTACAGGCTGGCACAACATGGGAAA
>NW_012138636.1:4807122-4807806 GCF_000956105.1 Propithecus coquereli
TTTGGGAAACAAAGCAGTGTGTACAGTTTGTACTAAAACACACGTAAGAAAGCAGGAGTCTTTTCATTATAGGTATGAAACCTTTATTCCTAGTCCAGATACACATGAAAATGCACGTATCCTCACAGATTAAGTAGCTAGACTTCGCCCATTTTACAGGATAGCAAACTTTGGGAAAGAAAACACTGGGTACACTTTGTACTAAAACACACATAAGAAAGCAGGAGTCTTTTTATTATCACAATGAAACCTTTTGGCCCAACGCGGGTTCAGATACAAATGCCGGTATTCTCTCACAGAAAGCAGCTTAACATTGCTAATTTACAGGCTGGCACAACTTTGGCAAACAAAGCAGTGGGTACAGTTTGCACTGAAACACATGAAAGAAAGCAGGAGTCTTTTCATTATAAGTGTGAAACCTTTATTCCTAAAGCAGATACACATACAAATGAACGTATTCTCTCCGAGAAAGCAGCTAGACTTGGCCCAATTTAAAGGATAGCACAACTTTAGGAAAGAAAGCAGTCGGTACAGTTTGTACTAAAACACACGTGAGAAAGCATGAGTCTTTTCATTATAAGTATGAAACCTTTTCGCCCAAAACGGGTTCAGATACAAATGCATGTATTCTCTCAGAGAAACCATCTAGACTTTGAACAATTTACAGGATAGCACAACTTTGGG
>NW_012138636.1:4808752-4810367 GCF_000956105.1 Propithecus coquereli
TGTATTCTCTCAGAGAAAGCAGCTGGACTTTGCCGAATTTTAAGGAGAGCACAACCTTGGGAAAGAAAGCAGTGGGTACAGTTTGTACTAAAACACACGTCAGAAAGCAGGAGTCTTTTCATTATAAGTATGAAACCTTTATTAGTAATGCGGATACACATACAAATGTATGTATAGTCTCAAAGAAAACAGCTAGACTTTCCCCATTTAAAGGATAGCAAGAATTTGGGAAACAAAGGAGTGTGTACAATTTGTACTAAAACACACGTGAGAAAGCAGAAGTGTTTTCATTATAAGTATGAAACCTTTATTCCTAATGGAGATACACATAAAAATGCATGTATAGTCTCAGAGAAAGCAGCTAGACTTTGCCCAAATTACAGGCTCACACAACATGGGAAAGAAAGCTATGGGTACAGTTTGTACTGAAACACACGTAAGAATGCAGGAGTCTTGTCATTATAGGTTTGAAACCTTTATTCCTAGTCCAGATACACATAAAAATGCATGTATTCTCACACGGTAAGTAGCTAGACTTCGCCCATTTTACAGGATAGCAAACTTTGAGAAAGAAAGCACTGGGTGCAGTTTGTATTAAACACACGTTAGAAAGCTGGAGTCTTTTCATTATAAGTATGAAACCTTTTGGCCCAGAGCGTGTTAAGATACAAATGTATGTATTCTCTCAGAGAAAGCAGCTAGACTTTTCCCAATTTACAGGATAGCACAACTTTGGGAAAAAAGCAGTCCGTACAGTTTATACTAAAACACACGTAAGAGAGCAGGAGTCTTTTCCTTATAAGTATGAAACCACTATTCCTAGTGCAGATACACATACAAATGCATGTATTCTCTCCGAGAAAGCTGCTATACTTGCCCATTTTACAGGATAGCACAAGTTTGGGAAAAAAGCAGTGGATGCAGTTTGTACTAAAACACACGTAAGAAAGGAGGAGTCTTTCCACTGTAAGTATGAAACTTTTTTCCTAGAGCAGATACACATACGAATGCCTGTATTCTCTCAGAGAAAGCTGCTAGACTTGCCAATTTACAGGATAGCACAACTTTGGGAAAGAAAGCAGTGGATGCAGTTTGTACTAAAACACACGTAAGAAAGGAGCAGTCTTTCCATTGTAAGTAGGAAACCTTTATTCCTAAAGCAGATACACATACAAATGCCTGTATTCTCTCAGAGAAAGTAGCTAGACTTTGCCCAATTTTAAGGAGAGGACAACCTTGGGAAAGAAAGCAGTGGGAACAGTTTGTACTAAAACACTCGTAAGAAAGCAGGAGTCTTTTAATTATAACTATGAAACCTTTTCGCCCCAAACGGGTTCAGATACAAATGCATGTAGTGTCTCAGAGAAAGCAGCTAGACTTTGCCCAGTTTACAGGGTAGCACAACTTTGGGAAACCTTTTCGCCCAAAACGGGTTCAGATACAAATGCATGTATTCTCTCAGAGAAAGCACCTAGACTTTTCCCAATTTACAGGCTAGCACAACTTTGGGAAAGAAAGCAGTGGGTACAGTTTGTACTAAAACACATGTCAGAAAGCAGGAATCTTTTCATTATCAGTATGAAACCTTTATTCCTAATGGAGATACACATAAAAA
>NW_012138636.1:4811396-4811836 GCF_000956105.1 Propithecus coquereli
GCATGTATTCTCTCAGAGAAAAAAGCTAGACTTTGCCCTATTTACAGGCTAGCACAACTTTTGGAAAGAAAGCAGTGGATGCAGTTTGTACTAAAACACGCATAAGAAAGCAGGAGTCTTTTCATTATAAGTTTGAAATGTTTTAGCCCAAATCGGGTTCAGAAACAAATGCATGTATTCTGTCACAGATAGCAGATAGACTTTACCCAATTTACAGCCTAGCACAACTTTGGGAAAGAAAGCAGTGGGTACAGTTTCTGCTAACACACACGTTAGAAAGCAGGAGTCTTTTCATAATAAGTATGAAACCTTTTCGCCCAAAACGGGTTCAGATACAAATGTATGTATTCTCTCAGTGAAAGCTGCTAGACTTTGCCCAATTAAAAGGATAGCACAACTTTGGGAAAGAAAGCAGTCGGTACAGTTTGTACTAAAACACA
>NW_012138636.1:4813746-4814094 GCF_000956105.1 Propithecus coquereli
CATTTTACAGGATAGCAAACTTTGAGAAAGAAAGCACTGGGTGCAGTTTGTACTAAAACACAGGTAAGAAAGCAATAGTCTTTTAATTATCAGAATGAAACCTTTTCGCCCAAAACGGGTTCAGAAACAAAGGCAGGTATTATGTCACAGAAAGCACATAGACTTTACCCAATTTACAGCCTAGCACAACTTTGGGAAAGAAAGCAGTGCGTACAGTTTGTACTAACACACACGTTAGAAAGCAGGAGTCTTTCCATTATAAGTATGAAACCTTTTCGCCCACAGCGGGTTCAGATAGAAATGCATGTATTCTCTAAGAGAAAGCAGCTAGACTTTGCCTTATTTACA
>NW_012138636.1:4814144-4814432 GCF_000956105.1 Propithecus coquereli
AGCAGATACACATAAAAATGCATGTATTCTCACAGAGTAAGTAGTTAGACTTCGCCAATTTTACAGGATAGCAAACATTGTGAAAGAAAGCACTGGGTACAGTTTGTACTAAAACACACATAAAAAAGCAGGAGTCTTTTCTTTATAATTTTGAAACCTTTTAGCCCAAATTGGGTTCAGAAACACATGCAGGTATTCTGTCAGAGAAAGCAGATAGACTTTACCCAATTTACAGCCTAGCACAAATTTGGGAAAGAAAGCAGTCGGTACAATTTGTACTAAAACACA
>NW_012138636.1:4814929-4815944 GCF_000956105.1 Propithecus coquereli
TAAGAAAGCAGGAGTCTTTCCATTATAAGTATGAAACCTTTTCACCCACAGCAGGTTGAGATATAAAGGCATGTATTCTCTCAGAGAAAGCAACTAGACTTTGCCCAATTTGCAGGATAGCACAACTTTGGGAAAGAAAGCAGTGAGTACACTTTGCACTAAAACACACGTAAGAAAGCAGGAGTCTTTTCATTATAAGTTTGAAACCTTTTATCCCAAATCGGATTCAGAAACAAATGCATGTATTCTGTCACAGAAAGCAGATACACTTTACTAAATTTACAGCCTAGCAGAACTTTGGCAAAGAAAGGAGTGGGTACACTTTGTACTAAAACACACGTAAGAAAGCAGGAGTCTTTTCATTACAAGTATGAAACGTTTATTCCTAATGCAGAATGAGATACAAATGCCTGCATTCTCTAAGAGAAAGCAGCTAGACTTTGCCCAATTTACAGGCTAGCACAACTTTGGGAAAGAAAGCTGTGGATACAGTTTGTACTAATACACATGGAAGAAAGCAGGACACTTTTCATTATAAGTATGAAACATTATGGTCCAGTGTAGTAACAGATACAAACGCACATATTCTATCAGAAATGGGGCTGGCCTTTGCCCATATTACAGGATAGCACAACTTTGGAAAAGGAAGCACTGGGTACAGTTTGCACTAACTCAAAGGTAAGAAATCCGGAGTCTTTTCATTATAATATGAAACGTTTAACCAAATGCAGATACAGATGGAAACGCATGTATTCTCTCAGAGAAAGCAGCTAGACATTGCCCAGTTTACAGGATAGCACAACTTTGGCAAAGGAAGCACTGGGTATATTTTGTACGCAAACACACGTAAGAAAGCAGGACACTTTTCATTATAAGTATGAAACATTAAAGTCCAATGCAGCTACAGAGACAAACGCATATATTCTATCAGAGAAAGTGTCTAGACCTTGCCCGATTTACATGATAGCACAACTTTGGGAAACAAAGCAGTGGATACAGTTTGTACTAAAACACA
>NW_012138636.1:4818280-4820206 GCF_000956105.1 Propithecus coquereli
AATTTACAGGATAGCACAACTTTGGGAAAGAAAGCAATGGATGCAGTTTGTACTAAAACAAACGTAAGAAAGCAGCAGTCTTTTCATTGTAAGTATGAAACGTTTTCGCCCACAGCGCGTTGAGATAGAAATGCATGTATTCTCTCAGAGAAAGCAGCTAGACTTTGCCCTATATACAGGATAGCACAACTTTGGGAAAGAAAGCAGTGGGTACACTTTGTACTAAAGCACACGTAAGAAAGCAGGAATCTTTTCTTTATAAGTATGAAACCTTTATTCCTAAAGCAGATACACGTACAAATGGATGTATTCTCTCAGATAGCACCTAGACTTTGCCCATTTTTAAGGAGAGCACAACCTTGGGAAAGAAAGCAGTGGGTACACTTTGTGCTAAAACACACGTAATAAACCGGGAGTCTTTTCATTATAAGTTGAAAGCTTTTTGCGTAAAGCGGGTTCATATACAAATGCCACTATTCTCTCACAGAAAGTATCCGGACATTGCCAAATTTACAGGATAGCACAACTCTCGGAAACGAAGCAGAATGTACAGTTTGCGTTGAAACACACGAAAGAAAGCAGGAGTCTTTTCATTATAAGTTTGAAACCTTTAATCGTAATGCAGATAAGTATACAAATAAATGTATTCTCTTAGAGAAAGCAGGCAGACTTTGCCAAATTTACAGGTTAGCAAAGTTTGTTAAAGAAAGCAGTGGGTACAGTTTGTACTAAAACACACGTAAGAGAACAGGAGTCTTTTCATTATATGTATGAAAGCTTTATTCCTAAATGCAGAATCAGATACAAATGCGTGTATTCTCTCAGAAAAAGTAGCTGGAGTTTGCTCAATTTATAGGTTAGCACAACTTTGGGAAAGAAAGCCGTCATACAGTTTGTACTAAAACACACGTAAATGAGCAGGAGTCTTTTCATTATAAGTATGAAATCTTTATTCCTAGTGCAGATACACATACAAATGTATGTATTGTCTCAGAGAAAGCAGCTAGACTTTCCACATTTAAAGGATAGCAAGAATTTGGATAACAAAGCAGTGTGTACAGTTTTTCCTAAAACACACGTAAGAAAGCAGGAGTCTTTTCATTATAGGTATGAAACCTTTATTCCTAGTTCAGATACACATAAAAATGCATGTATTCTCACAGAGTAAGTAGTTAGACTTCGCCCATTTTACAGGATAGCAAACTTTGTGAAAGAAAGCACTGGGTACAGTTTGTACTAAAACACACATAAAAAAGCAGGAGTCTTTTCAATATAAGTTTCAAACCTTTTAGCCCAAATCGGGTTCAGAAACAAATGCATGTATTCTGTCAGAGAAAGCAGAGAGAAGTTACGCAATTTTCAGCCTAGCACAAATTTGCAAAAGAAAGCAGTGGGTACAGTTTCTACTAACACACACGTTAGAAAGCAGGAGTCTTTTCATTATAAGTATGAAACCTTTTGGCCCAAAGCGGGTTCAGATACAAATGTATGTACTCTCTCAGAGAAAGCAGCTAGACTTTGTGCAATTTACAGGATAGCACAACTTTGGGAAAGAAAGCAGTGGGTACGGTTTGTATTGAAACACACGTAAGAAAGCAGGAGTCTTTCCATTATAAGTAAGAAACCTTTTCGCCCACAGCGGGTTAAGATATAAATGTACGTATTCTCTCAGAAAAAGCAGCTAGACTTTGCCCAATTTACCGGATAGCACAACTTTGGGAAAGAAAGCAGTCGGAACAGTTTGTACTAAAACACACGTAAAAAAGCAGGAGTCTTTTCATTATGAGAATGAAACCTTTTCGCGCAAAGCGGGTTCAGATACAAATGCATGTATTCTCTCAGAGAAAGCAGCTAGACAGTGCCCAATTTACAGGATAGGACACCTTTGGGAAAGAAAGCAGTGGGTACAGTTTGTACTGAAACACA
>NW_012138636.1:4821002-4821305 GCF_000956105.1 Propithecus coquereli
ACAGTGTGTACTAAAACACACGTGAGAAAGCAGGAGTGTTTTCATTATAAGTATGAAACCTTTATTCCTAATGGAGATACACATAAAAATGCATGATTAACATATTAGCAGCTCTCTCCTAGCTACTTATCAAGAAATTTCTGAAGTATACTGCCTCAGGCACGCTAATTTCTGCCGGTGTTCTCACCACATCTTAAGTGGTAACCAAGCTCAAGTAGCCCTTGGGAGTGGCAAAACATATCCCAAAGACTCAGGCTTTTGTATGTCCCATATGGGATTTTAGAGCTCAAGTCAAAGGTTCTG
>NW_012138636.1:4825738-4826561 GCF_000956105.1 Propithecus coquereli
CCTAAACACATGTAAGAAAGCAAGAGTCTTTTCATTATAACTATGAAACATTTTCGCCCAAACCGTGTTCAGGTGCAAATGCATGTATTCTCTCAGAGAAAGCAGCTAGACTTTGCCAAATTTACAGGATTGCACAACATTGGGAAAGAAAGCAGAGGGTACACTTTGTACTAAAACACACGTGGGAAATCAGGAGACTTTTCATTATAACTATCAAATCTTTATTCCTAATGCAGAATAAGATACAAATGCCTTTATTCTCTGAGACAAAGTAGTTAGACTTTGCCCAATTTACAGGCTAGCACAACTTTGGGAAAGAAAGCAGTGGGTACAGTTTGTACTAAAACACACCTTGGAAAGCAGGAGTCTTTTCATTATAAGTACGAAACCTTTCACTGAAAGCGGGTTCAGAAACAAATGCACGTATTCTCTCAGAAAGCAACTAGACTCTACCCAATTTTCTTGCTAGCACAACCTTGGGAAAGAAACAGTGGGTACAGGTTGTACTACAACATACGTAAGAAAGCAGGAGTCTTTTCATTATGAGTATGAAACATTGTAGCCCAAAGCGGGTTGAGATACAAATACATGTATTCTCTCTGACAAAGCAGCTAGACTTTACTCTGTTTACAGGCTAGCCTGACTTCGGGAATGAAAGCAGTGAGTACAGTTTTTATTAAAACATACGTAAGAAAGCAGGAGTCTTTTCATTCTAATTATGAAACCTTTTCACCCAAAGCATGTTCAGAAACAAATGCATGTATTCTCTCAGAGAAACCAGCTAGACTTTACCCAATGTACAGGCTAGCACAACTTTGGGAAA
>NW_012138636.1:4826898-4828192 GCF_000956105.1 Propithecus coquereli
GCACCACAAGAGCAGCAGAACGGGACCCATTTGTACTCACCATCAAATTGGTATTAACTAATCAACACACAAATTCACATATCGGAACAACATCTAGTGGATGCTAGGGAAGGGGAAGGGCGGTGGGAGGAGGTGGGAAGAGGGAGGAGGGGAGGGGTATTTGTATACACAAGGAGGGCAATGCGCACTACCGGAAGGATGGACATATTTGAAACATGGACTTCGGTGGGGGTGGGGAACCAAGGGCAACACACGTAACATAAACATATGGACACCCATAATTTGCTGAAATAAAAAAAAAAAAGAAAAAAAAAGAAACAAATACATGTATTCTGTCACAGAAAGCACATAGACTTTACCCAATTTACAGCCTAGCACAACTTTGGGAAAGAAAGCACTGGGTACAGTTTGTACTGAAACACACATAAGAAAGCAGGAGTCTTTTCATTAAGAGAAAGAAACCTTTTCACCCAAGGTGGGTTCAGATACAAATGCATGTATTCCCTCACAGAAAGCAGCTAGACATTGCCAATTTACAGGCTGGCACAACTTTGGGAAAGAAAGCAGTGGGTACAGTTTGCACTGAAACACACAATAGAAAGCAGGAGTCTTTTTATTATAAGTATGAAACCTTTATTCGTAATGCAGAATCAGATTCGAATGCGTGTTTTCTTTCAGAAAAAAGAGCTAGACTTTGCCGAATTTACAGGATAGCACAACATTGGGAAAGAAAGCAGAGGGCACACTTTGTACTAAAACACACGTAAGAAAGCAGGAGTCTTTTCATTATAAGTATGAAACCTTTATTCCTAATGCAGAATCAGATACAAATGCGAATATTCTCTAAGACGAAGCAGCTAGACTTTGCCGAATTTATAAGCCAGGACAACTTTTGGAAAGAAAACAGTGGGTACAGTTTGTACTAAAACACACGGAAGAAAGCAGGACTCTTTTCATTTTAAGTCTGTAACCTTTATTCCTAATGCAGATAAACATACAGATGCATGTATTCTCTCAGAGAAAGCAGCTAGACTTGGCCCAATTTACAGGATCGCACAACTTTGGGAAACAAATCAGAGGGTACACTTTGTACTAAAACACACGTAAGAATGCGGGAGTCTTTTCATTATAAACATGAAACCGTTATTCCTAATGCAGAATAAGATACAAATGCGTGTATTCTCTCAGAAAAAGCAGCTAGACATTGCCCAATTTACAGGCCAGCACAACTTTCTGAAAGAAGCCATTGGGTACAGTTGGTACTAAAACACACTTAAGAAAGCAAGACTCTTTT
>NW_012138636.1:4829769-4832996 GCF_000956105.1 Propithecus coquereli
ACGTAAGAAAGCAGGAGTCTTTTCATTCTAATTATGAAACCTTTTCACCCAAAGCATGTTCAGAAACAAATGCATGTATTCTCTCAGAGAAACCAGCTAGACTTTACCCAATGTACAGGCTAGCACAACTTTGGGAAACACAGCAGTGGGTACAGTTTGTACTAAAACACACGTAAGAAAGCAGGAGTCTTTTCATTTTAAGTATGAAACGTTTTCGCCCAAGGCGGGTTCACATACAAATGCCTGTATTCTCTGAGAGAAAGTAGGTAGACATTGCCCAATTTACAGGCCAGCAGAATTTTCAGAAAGAAGCCAGTGGGAACAGTTTGTACTAAAACACACGTAAGAAAGCTGGAGTCTTTTAATTAAACGTATGAAATCTTCATTCCTAATGCAGAATCACATACAAATGCATTTATTCTCTAAGAGAAAGCAGCTAGACTTTGCCCAATTTACAGGGTGGCACAATTTTGGGAAAGAAAGCAGCGGGTACAGTTTGCACTGAAACACACGTAAGAAAGCAGAAGTCCTTTCATTATAAGTATGAAACCTTTATTCCTGAAGCAGATAAACATACAAATGCATGTATTCTCTCAGAGAAAGCAGCTAGACTTTGCCCAATTTTCAGGTTATCACAACTTTCGGAAAGAAAGCAGTGCGTACAGTCTGTACTAAAACACATGTAAGAAAGCAGGAATCTTTTCATTATATTTATTAAACGTCTATTCCTAATGCACAATCAGATACTAATGCGTGTGTTCTCCCAGAAAAAGCAGCTAGACTTTGACGAATTTACTAGCCAGCACAACTTTTGGAAAGAAACCAGTGGGTATAGTTTGTACTGAAACGCAAGTAAGAAAGCAGGAGTCCTTTCATTATAAGTATGGAACCTTTTCACCCAAAGCGGATTCAGAAACAAATGCACGTATTTTCTCAGAGAAAGCAGCTAGACTTTACCCAATATACAGGATAGCACAACTTTGGGAAAGAAAGCAGTAGGTACAGTTTGTGCTAGAACACACGTAAGAAAGCAGGAGTTTTTTCATTACAAGTATGAAATCTTTATTCTTGATGCAGAATCAGATGCAAATGGGTGTATTCTCTCAGAAAAATAACTAGACTTTTCCCAATTTACAGGCTAGCACAACTTTTGGAAAGAAAACAGTGGGTACACTTTGTACTAAAACACACGTATGAAAGCAGAAGTCTGTTCATTATAATTATGAAACCTTTCCGCCCAAAGCGGGTTCAGAAAAAAATGCATGTATTCTCTCAGAGAAAGCAGCGAGACTTTACGCAATTTACAGGCTAGCACAACTTTGGGAAAGAAAGCAGTGTTTTCAGGTTGTCCTAAAACACACGTAAGAAAGCAGGAGTGCTTTCATTATAAGTTTTACACCTTTTCGCCAAAAGCGGGACCCGAAAAAATGCATGTATTCTCTCACATAAAGCAGCTAGTCTTTAACCAATTTACAGGCTAGAACAACTTTGGGAAAGAAAGCAGAAGGTACACTTTGTACTAAAACACACGTAAGAAAGCAGGAGTCTTTTCATTATAAGTATGAAACCTTTATTCCTAATGCAGAATCAGATACAAATGCGTATATTCTCTAAGACAAAGCAGCTAGACTTTGCCGAATTTATAAGCCAGGACAACTTTTGGAAAGAAACCAGTGGCTACAGTTTGTACTAAAACACACGGAAGAAAGCAGGACTCTTTTCATTATAAGTACGGAACCTTTATTCCTAATGCAGATAAACATACAAATGCGTGTATTTTCTAGTAGGAAGCAGATAGACTTTGCCCAATTTACAGGATAGCACAACTTTGGGAAAGAAAGCAGAGGGTAAACTTTGTACCAAAAAAAACGTAAGAAAGCAGGAGTCTTTTCATTTTAACATGAAACCCTTATTCCTAATGCAGAATCAGATATAAAAGCATGTATTATCTCAAAGAAGGAAGCTAGACTTTGCCCAATTTACAGGTTAGCATAACTTTGGGAAAGAAAGCAGTGGGTACAATTTGTACTGAAACACACGTAAGAAAGCAGGAGTTTTTTCAATATAAGTATAAAACCTTTATTCCTAATGCAGAATAAGATACAAATGATTGCATTCTCTAAGAGAAAGCAGCTAGACTTTGCCAAATTTAAAGGCCAGCACAACTTTCGGAAAGAAACCAGTGGTTGCACTTTCTATTTAAACACACGTAAGAAAGCAGGAGTCTTTTCATTCTAATTATGAAACCTTTTCGCCCAAAGCGGGTTCAGAAAGACATACATGTATGCTCTCAGAGAAAGCAGCTACACTATACCCAATGTACAGGCTACCACAACTATGGGAAAGAAATCAGTGGGTACAGTTTGTACTAAAACACACGTAAGAAAGCAGGAGTCTTTTCATTATACGTATGAAACCTTTATTCCGAATGCAGAATCGCATACAAATCCGTGTATTCTCTCAGAAAAAGCAGCTAGACATTGCCCAATTTACAGACCAGCACAACTTTCGGGACGAAGCCGGTGGGTACAGTTTATACTAAAACACACTTAAGAAAGCCAGACTCCTTTCATTATTAGTATGAAACCTTTATTCCTAAAGCAGATATCAGATACAAATGCGAGTATTCCCTCAGAGAAAGCAGCTAGACTTTACCCAATGTACAGGCTAGCACAACTTTGGGACAGAAAGCAGTGGGACAGTTTGTACTAAAACACACGTAAGAAAGCAGGAGTCTTTTCATTATAAGTATGAAACATTTATTCCTAAGGCAGAATAAGATACAAATCCATTTATTCTCTAGGAGAAAGCAGCTAGACTTTGCCCAATTTATAGGCTAGCACAATTTTGGGAAAGAAAGCAGTGGGAACAGTTTGTGCTAAAACACACATAAGAAAGCAGGAGTCTTTTCATTATAAGTATGAAACCTTTTCGCGAAAAGCAGGTTCAGATACAAATGCCTCTATTCTCTCAGATAAAGTAGCTACACATCGCCAAATTTACAGGATAGCACAACTCTTGGAAATGAAGCAATGTGAACAGTTTGCACTGAAACACACGAAACAAAGCAGGAGTCTATTCATTAAAGTATGAAACCTTTATTCCTAAAGCAGATAAACATACAAATGCATGTATTCTGTCAGAGAAAGCAGCTAGACTTTGCCAAATTTACAGGTAAGCACAACTTTGGAAAAGGAAGCAGTGGGTACAGTTTGTACTAAAACACA
>NW_012138636.1:4836712-4837065 GCF_000956105.1 Propithecus coquereli
AGACTTTACCAAGTCTACAGGATAGCATAACATTAAGAAAGAAAGCATTGTGTACACTTTGTACTAAAACACACGTAAGAAAGCAAGAGTCGTTTCATTATAAATATCAAAGTTATTTCGCCCAAAGCAGGTACAGGTATAAATGCACGTATTCTCTCAGAGAAAGAAGCTACACTTTGCCCAATTCACACAATAGCACAACTTTGGGGAAGAAAGCAGTGGGTACAGTTTGTACAAAAACACACCGAAAACAGCAGGAGTATTTTTATTATAAGAATGAAACCTTTAAGCCAAATGCAGGAGCAGATACAAATTCATGTATTCTCTAGGAGAAAGCAGCTAGACTTTGCCCA
>NW_012138636.1:4838788-4839156 GCF_000956105.1 Propithecus coquereli
AAAGCAGCTAGACTTTGCCCAATTTACACAATAGCATAACATTGGAAAAGAAAGCAGTGGGTACAGTTTGTACGAAAACAAAGCAGAGAAAGCAGGAGTATTTTTATTATAAGTATGAAAACTTTAAGCCAAATGAAGGAGCAGACACAAATGCATATATTCTCTAGGAGAAAGCAGCGACGCTTTCCGCAATTTACAGGATTGCAAAAATTAGGGAAAGAAAGCAGAAGTATAGCTTGTAGTAAAACGCTAGTAAGAAAGCAGAAGTCGTTTTATTATAAATAGGAAAGCTATTTCGCCCAAAGCGGGTACAGGTATAAATGCATGTATTTTCTCAGAGAAAGCAGTTATACTTTGCCCAATTTACA
>NW_012138637.1:0-403 GCF_000956105.1 Propithecus coquereli
CTTAATTGACTTCCTACCTTTCAAATACTGGCTTCTCTACTTATTATCTGGGTGATAGAGTGTCAATTAATTAACTTTTATGTACCATATATCTTCCTCCTGAAAATTGAGCTAATAATGTTAATTCACAGAGTTGTTGGGATCAAATAAGATAACGTAAATTAAGCCTTAATACAGTGTTTCCTAATATGTACTAGGTGTTTAAAACAAACAAAACAAACTCAAAAGGATTAGTAAACTCAGCTACCATTTGTTGAGTCTTCAGAATTTCAGACTAATATGTAAAATATCATTTTAATTGTGAGAGAAAAATATAATTAACATATCAAAACAAAATTAATTTTGGTTTTATCCCCATGTTGATAGAAAATAAATAATGCATCCTAGATTTCCAAATATCAGG
>NW_012138637.1:12283-13149 GCF_000956105.1 Propithecus coquereli
CTATTTGGCTCACAGCCAGTAGTTTCCAGATCTCTGATCTAGATTAAACCTCTCCAGGATTATTATGGTAGACAGTGGACAGGTCTCAAGGCTGGGTGTGCATTAGGGGGAGTTAGGTGGGCAAAGCTGTCACATAAAGAGGCAGAAGAACACAGTTTAGGCATGTCATCCATAATAGCAAGCAATAATTTGCTCTTTGTACTAAGGAAAAACAATGGCAAACCTGAATTCCTGCCAATCTCCTGAGCTTGAAAATTCCTTCCATCTGACTTCTCTCATCCAGTATGTTTTAGAATTTTAGTTTTCTTTTCCTACCCTTTGTTCTATTGGTGAAAAGGGCAAAAAATGGAGAGGGGATGACACTATTTTTATGAGCATTCAATTTCCTTATCTGACCTGTTGGCATCAATAACAGTGATAGCAACAGTTATAGAATATTACCAGTGCTTATTAGAAAGAATGCTAAATAAAGATCAGAAGACCTATCTTTATATCCCATATATTTATTACCAAACACACCTGAATGACCTGGCAAAAATTTACTTAAACTTTTTGGATATTAGTTTATTTATTTGTAAAAGAAGGATCTTGAGGACTTTTTCTACCTGTGTAAATGAATGATGATAGTTCTCTTTGTTACAAGTATCACTTTATTGCAAGATCTTAAGGTAGAAAATAAATTTTGCTATATACATGGGCAAATTATGGAAGAATGTGTCAAAGTAAGGAAAAAGCAGATTTAAATAGTAAATTCATATTTGTTTGTGTTTACTGAGTTTCATAGTAACAAAGTGTTCAGGATAAATTCAACTACAGTATTTTTTCTTATGTTTATTTTTCTGGAAGCATCCTTAGATTAGCTGGTT
>NW_012138637.1:13199-13499 GCF_000956105.1 Propithecus coquereli
AGGGGGAAACATACCTAGAACTCTCTTTCTTCTCCTGTTTGGCCCCTTTGATATCCAACCAGTTCCTCTGTTTCTCTGAGTCCTACCAAAAGCCAATGGACCACAAGGCATGGATGTTGCAGTCCCTAAAGTTCAGCCTCCAGGGAATGGAAGAGAGCGGAAAGAGGACCCAACGGGACAAGTAGAGAATACCCGGCAGAGGGCACAGCTGGGTGGAAGCCTGTGGCATCAGATCTGTACCAAGAGTAAGCCAAAACTCAGGTATACTGGTGAGGTCATGTAGGGCTGAGGCAAAATGAA
>NW_012138637.1:18456-18778 GCF_000956105.1 Propithecus coquereli
ACATGTCATGGGCTTTGTTCAGCCTGATTTATTGCAGCTCTTGCAGCTGTACATGATTCTCATGTAGGTAGGTCGTAACCAGCCAGGATGAACACATCATTCATTTATATTCTGCTGCACATAATTTCAACATCGCAGATTGCATGTATCCTGATAAACTACAGAATTTATGGCCCTGATGAAGAGGTGCTTAAGAGATAGTTTCATCTCTATGTAAAGAAAAGCTATCTAATAGTTATAGTTGTTCATTCATAGAACTGTTTGTCTGGAGCAGCCATCTAGTACAAATTGAGCAGCTCTATACTGAAGACAAAGTATTAAA
>NW_012138637.1:18828-21029 GCF_000956105.1 Propithecus coquereli
TGGTCTGAATCTAGGAACAGGTTTTATAAAAAGTGCTGATTTTTAAAACATGTAAAGTGCAATCAATTAGAAATTTGGTAATACACGGAACTCCCCTCATATGCATATTAAATATTCTTATTTAATCCAACTAAACTATTAGGTATTTTGTATATTTGGAGTCTGTAAATTCTATGTCTCTCTGTGCTGTGTAAATACTAGACACAATACATAGGCAGTGAAGTGCTTTCTTTTTATTCCAGTTATTTTTGTTTGCATGGTGAGTACTAAGGATAATTCTATTTGGGTGAGATGAGACAAGATGACTCTCTTTGCCCACTGGATTGTAATTCTGTAAGAATAATTTTAGACACTCTCAGGAATGATTCATAGATACTAACTAATCTCAAAGATAATTATTGAGCTCCCAGTACACTTTACGGAGCACAGAGAACAGCAGCCATTGTGTTATAATTGTTTCTGTAGATCCTTTTCATCTAAGAGCCTTAACATGCACAATTTTATTTTTCTGGTCTGCAGCAGTGAGGGAGAATCTCCTGACTTCCCTGAAGAGTTAGAAAAATGATCAAAAGCTCTTTTCAGCAAAGCTGATGACAATTTCCCAGTGGTGGGTATACCTGTGCATTTGTACTGTATCCTCACAGCACCTAATTATCTAAGTAAGAGTCACTTGGTAAGAAATATCTTAGGGTTAAATAATTTCTGAACATGAGACCTCATCTAAGAAGGACACTTACCCCAACCCAGCAGACAGCATAAAATGATTCGTGCAATGTTTTCATCACAATGAGCGAACAATTTGGTATCTGAATCGTACTCTTAGTTTACTCTGATACATTCCTATCTTGTGTCAGGATAAAAAATGGAAGAGCCTGACTCACATTCATGAGAAAAACTGGCTTCCTTTTTGGGAATCAACCATGCTGTTTTTATTAATTTAAGGTCTAGTCCCATGATTGACTGGTAGCACCTCATTTAAGTCCAGGAACATACCACCAAATTATAACATGGCTTAGTATTATGAAAATGCCAAGGTGCTCTGGGTCTAATTGTATTCCTTGAAACATAGCAAACTTCATGTAGCAAAAGTCAAATTTAGCTTGTTTTCCCCATAAAGTGAGTGTAGGCATTATGTCCCCAATAGCATTCACTGGTAAGTATTTTTTCGAATAGAGAAAACATGCATAGATTTTTTTCCTTTGTGAAGTGGTAAGTTTGTTATAAAAACTGATGTTATATAAATGTGAGTACAAGGCATATTTCTTTCCTGAGTTATGTTACATTCGTATTTACATTATCTCATAAAAATCTGTAATACTTGGCAAGTAAGTGCTTAAAGAAATTTCTTGTCATTGCCATGTCAAAGGTTAGCACGTTTTTCTCTAAAGGGCTGTCAGCTTTGTGGGCTATGTGATTTCTGTTATAACGACTTAACTCTGCTACTGTGGCATGAAAGCAGCCACAGATACATGTAAAATGAATAGGAGTGGCTGGGTTCCAATAAAACTTCATTCATAAAACCCAAAGGTGGGCCAGATTCTAACCCCTAACTATGTCAAGGAGATATAGCTCAGACTACAGGGAATTCATGGTCTTACCTTAGTTCCTGGTGTGGTTATCTAAGATTTTTGAGAGAGTCATCGGAAGTGGACAGGTGACATCTGAGCAATTGGTTGTGTTTATCTACTAATTACCCTTTATCTCTGAGAGAAATACATGCTGAGAGGCGTGAGTGCTGCCCACACCAGTCCTTATCATGCACAGACATTTCAGAGAAACAAGTCCTTCTGCCCAAAGAAGAAAGTTAATATTATCTGGCTTCTTGAAAAAAATATTTATAAGAAGAAGCCTTCTTCATCAAATTAAGAAATACAGAAGACACTAAAATATAAAGGAAAATGGATTAATCACTCTCTCCTTTCTAAACTACAAGGTCACTTATGAGATTCCATCTTTCATTCTTTTCTTTTTCAAATGAATGACTTTGGACAAACTCTTTGAAGAGTAAATCCTGTGGGTCATCCCTCTGTGAAATTACAAGTGAATAATTATTAATGACTAATTAGAGAGTCCCTTCACATTCCAGCTCCTTTCTGATAATCAGCCTTGTGGAAGGTGCTCTCTTGATATATCCCACAACAAGATGCCCTGCCACAGGCTGTTAACAGGGGACAAAAGGGTGTAGATCTTTATCAAATGAA
>NW_012138637.1:23739-24133 GCF_000956105.1 Propithecus coquereli
TTTCTAAGAAATCTTCACCTATCCCAAAGTGGGGCATGTGTTTTCATCTAAAAGTTTTGTGGTTCTTAATTTATAAGTCTATGATCTCAAATTAATGTTTATGCATGGAGTTAAGTAGTAGTTGAGGCTTTTTTCCCCATATGAATATCCTGCTGTCAATATCATTTGTTAAAAAGATTTTTCTTTCTCTCACTTAACTGACTTGACTTCTTGATTTAAAAAAAATCAGTGGACAGTATATGTGTGGGTCTATTTATGGCTGTGTTCTCTTCAACTGATCTAATATCTATCCTAACCCTGGTGCCATAATGCTTTGACTACTGTAGCTTTATCGTAAGTCTTGAAATAATGTAGCAGAGGTCTTCTACCATTGCCTTCTTTTTCAATAAAGTGT
>NW_012138637.1:25348-26107 GCF_000956105.1 Propithecus coquereli
ATAAGAAAAGATGAAACTCTGACAGAGGCAGTGACAGTGGAAATAGATAAAAGATTTTTAGAGATAATAAAGTGGTAGAATTGATATAACTTGATAATTAAGAGAATGTGGGGTAGGGAGAAGGAGACAGGGACAAATTCTTTAATAATAATATCGTGTAGCAGATGATTACCATGTGCCAGCACACTGCTAATGCTTTACATATACTTTCTATGTAATTGTTAACATCCTAAAAGTCGGTACTATTACTAGCTTAGTTTAATGGAAGAGAAAATACAGGTATATATAGGTTAACTAATAAGCCTAAGAACACATCAGGTGCAAGAGAATTTATAACCAGACAAGATAATTCCAGAGCCCTTGTCTTTGTCTGCTAGGCCATATAAACTAGATTTCTGGCTGTGGTGAGTCAGGATGATGGTGCCAATAGGAAACATAGGTTGAGAAGGAAGGTTTGGGGAGAAAGATAATGGATTCAAGTGACAAAAAGGTTGAAATTGAAGTATATAGAGTATCTATTTGGAGGTATTTAATAGCTCAGAAGAGATAACTGAACTAAAGATATAAATTTTGGACTCATCAGCTTACAGGAAAGAGTTAATGCTATGAAAAACTATCAGATATTATAGAAAGGTTTAGCTAGTTAAAGGAAAAGAAGTTTGGGGATATGACTCTGGGAAACACCAACATTTACAGGACAGATAGAAGAAGAGGACGAACTACCTTTGTTTCCCTTGTTCACATTGAGGTAGAACATAG
>NW_012138637.1:26157-27387 GCF_000956105.1 Propithecus coquereli
GCATTGTCATCTGTAGCACAGTGCACTGAAGCCCCAGCAAATTCTGAATTCCCTATTCCAGTTAAAAGTTAAGTAGGAATACTTAACTTTCTTATCCTATAGACTAATAACTACACTTCTATTGATATTGATACTTTTCAAATTGTTTCTTTGTTTATTCTGCTGATTAATGATATTCTCAAAAAAAATTGTGGTCCAGTAAGAGGGAAGATTAGAAAATTAAAAGGATTTAGGGAAAATAGTGGCAATAATTGAATTCTCACAGTCACTGCAAGTCTCCTTGCTGTTCCAACTACTCTCTGAGGCTACTCAAGAATGTAAAATTATATACAAGATTTCTCCTATCTGTTGACTGGGGGAGGGGTGTAGTCTATAAGCTACACGTGAACTGCTAGGTCTCCACAGCCAAGCAGAGGTGGGAGTGGGGCCAGCTCAGCTTGGTGTGGGAGGATTGTGGAGATCACTGGCTGTCTCACTGCACCCTACCAGGAAAAGTCAGTCCTACTGCCTTCTGAGTGGTCTCAGCAGTTTGTAGGGACTAGTCATCTTCTCACACGCAGAGGATTGACCAGATTCTCCTGACCCGAGGAGAGCTCCAGAGTGTCCCCTGTCCCTTCTACTGGGAGAGCTCTGCTTGAAGGTCCTTTTAACCTCAGCCTATTCAGAGCCAGATTCGTTCTTTCTAGAAGTTCCCTGACTAACCCACCACTGCCTGGAGGAAACCATCAGCCAGACAACACACGTGCTGAGAAAATTCAGACCTAAAACACTGAGGGTATCAAACTTAAATGACTTCAAGAGTCAGGGAGTTAAAACAAATGCATGAGAGTTTGCATATTGTTATAAGACTGGTGGGAATTTTGGCCTATTAGAGAGGGAAAGTCCTATATAAAAAAAATTCCATAAATTTTTTTAAAAGCATGTTATTGTCCAAACAAACTCTTTGGGCTAAATTTAGGTCTTAAGTGTGAGTTTATGACTCCTGAATCCTACATTGACATTACTAAGAATAAATATATAGCAGATTATGGTTATACTTTTAAGGTTAATGGTCAGGCTTGAAGGAGGGATGTCCAGTTGAAAAATCGGAGTTAATGAAAGAAACAGGAGAGATTAGGGTGTCAGAACTCTAATAGACATATAAATATAGAAATGCATAATATAGGATTTTATTTTAATAAAATTTAAGCCAGCTCCCAATGGGAAGCCATCTTGATATGATTTCATGAC
>NW_012138637.1:29356-29737 GCF_000956105.1 Propithecus coquereli
AAGAAGATAACAAATTGATGAAGTTAGGTTCCCACATTATCAGCACCCAACTTGCTCCCAGTTCAAGTAATAACCACTCCAAAGGGTGACCACTGTATAGTTTCTAACAACATAGATTAGTTTTGCCTAATTTTAAACTTGATATAAACAGAAATCCAGGATATATGCTCTTTTGGGTCTGGCTTCCTTCACTCAGCATTATTTTCATTCCCCTGCGTTACTGCAATATATGCCGTTCACTAACTCCCGTTGCAGCGAAGCATTCCACTGTGTGGCACACACACCGCAAGGAGGCACAGAGAACCATGCCCTCCTCTGGAATGAGGGAAGACCTGTGGCTTGTGTCTAACCAATAGAATGTGTCAAAGAAGATGGAATGTC
>NW_012138637.1:29787-31591 GCF_000956105.1 Propithecus coquereli
GATATGACTCTGGGAAACACCAACATTTACAGGACAGATAGAAGAAGAGGACGAACTACCTTTGTTTCCCTTGTTCACATTGAGGTAGAACATAGAGAAGTACACATACACGTACCGCTCCATAAATGTTCACATGCAAATAAGGGCATCTAGATTGAGAAATGGGACATTATCAGCACCCAACTTGCTCCCAGTTCAAGTAATAACCACTCCAAAGGGTGACCACTGTATAGTTTCTAACAACATAGATTAGTTTTGCCTCATTTTAAACTTGATATAAACAGAAATCCAGGATATATGCTCTTTTGTGTCTGGCTTCCTTCACTCAGCATTATTTGTATTCGCCTACATTACTGTAATATATGCCGTTCACTAACTACCATTGCAGCAAAGCATTCCACTGTGTGGCACACACACCCCAAGGAGGCACAGAGAACCATGCCCTCCTCTGGAATGAGGGAAGACCTGTGGCTTGTGTCTAACCAATAGAATGTGTCAAAGAAGATGGAATGTCACTCCTATGATCATGTTACTTTACGTAGGACTCTCTCTTAGCAGACTGGAGCGAGAGATTCTCCTGCTGGTCTTGAAGAAGCAATGAGCTATGTTGTAAATTGCCTATGCAGAAAGCCATGTGGCAGGGGACCGCAGGCTGCCAGCAAGGAGCCAGAGTCCCCAGTCAAGGAAATGAATTCTGCCAACAGCCTGATGCACTTAGAAGCAGACTCTTCCCTGGCAGAGCCTTTAGATCAGGGCTCAGCCTTGCCAACATTTTAATTAAAATCTTGTAAGACCCTGATCAGAGGACCCAGTTAAGCTGTGACAGGACTCCTGACCCATGGAAACGATGGGATAACAACTGTGTGCTATTTTAAGTGGCTTGGTTTAGGATACCTTGTTACACAACAAGAGAAAACTAATACACGCTGTGTAAATGCACTATAATTAATCATTCTATTATTAATAAGTATTCCAGTAATTTTCAATTTTTGTCTGTTAAATAATGATGCTATAAATATTCTTGTATATATATTTTTGGGGAGTGTTGTGTAAGTCAAGGTCCAATCAAAAGACAGAAACAACACAGTAATTTGAACAGGAAAGGTTTAATGTAAAGAATTATTGACTATCGACAGGGGATTAGCTACTAAAGAGGGGCTAAAAGAGAACTATAGAAAGTACCAGATGCAGAGAGAGAGTATGCAAGGAAGACATAAACTTGGAAGAGGGACCCTCTCTGCGGCTGGGGTTCAAATCTCTATGGAGAGAGGATGTAGTTGAAGTCCAATGGATGCTGAAGTGAGCTGAGTGTCCCCAGGCCTGAGCTGCTCCACAATCACAGGTGGAAGCTGGCAGGCAGGGAAACAAGGACTGACACTGGGAAGCTAAAAACCTCCCATTGGGGTGCAAGTGGGCAGAAAACCCACTGCTGGAGTGTCTATGAAATTCATTAAAAATCCGGAGGGAGGAAAAATTCTCTGGGAAATGGGCTGTGGTCCTTATAGGATTCACTGGGGTGTCACCCACAGGGGCTGGGAATTGCCCACAGAGGATGTTATTGAAACTAGCTGGGGGCGAGTCCCACTGGGTGTCCCAAAGGCTAGCCTAGCACTGTGCGAGCAAAAGAAAAGTAGGCGCGCTGCAGTATCCCTTCCAGTGCCCTCTAACTGGCAAGGGAGGAATATCTAGTAGCTTCCAGCTCCAGCTTCAAGCAGAGCAACAGACACTGGTTTTGGAGCCGAGAGGCAATAAATTGACAACTGGTACAGGGGTATACCCAGAAGAGACTCATTATCTCTTTATT
>NW_012138638.1:0-689 GCF_000956105.1 Propithecus coquereli
TTCCTTTTTCATGAATAGAAAGATACAATATTGTCAAGATGTCAGTTTTTCTCAAGTTGATCTATAGAATCAGTACAATCCCAATCAAAATCCCAGCAAATAATTTTGTGGATATCAACAAATAAATTCTAAAGTTTATATGGAGGGGCAAAAGACCCAGAATAACTGACTCAATATTAAAGGATAAAAACAAAGTCAGAGGACTGACAATACCCAACATCAACTTCCTATAAAGCTATAGTAGTTAAGACAATGTGATACTGGTGAAAGAATAGACAAGTTGATCGATGGAACAAAATACAGAGCCCAGAAATAGACTCACATAAATATAGTCAACTGATCTTTGACAAAGGAGCAAAAGCAATACAAAGGATAAAAGATAGTTTTTTTAACAAATGCTGCAGAAACAACTGCACACTCACACACAAAAAGTGAATCTAGACACAGACCTTATGACCTTCACAAACATTAACTCCAAATGGATCATAAACCTAAATATAAAATGCAAAACTATAAAGCTTTCAGAAAATAACAAAGGAGAAAAATCTAGACAACTTTGGGTATAGTGATAAATTTCTAGATACAACACCAAACACACAGTCCATGAAAGAAATAATTGATAAGATGGATTTGATTAAAATTAAAAACTTTATCTCTGTGGAAGACATTGTTAAGAGAATAAGAATACA
>NW_012138638.1:11921-12373 GCF_000956105.1 Propithecus coquereli
TTTTTTTTTTTTTTTTTTTGAGACAGAGTCTCACTCTGTTGCCCTGGCTAGAGTGAGTGCCCTGGCGTTAGCCCAGCTCACAGCAACCTCGAATTCTGGGCTCAAGCGATCCTCCTGCCTCAGGCTCCCCAGTAGCTGGGACTACAGGCATGCACCACCATGCCCAGCTAATTTTTTCTACGTATTTTTAGCTGTCCAGATAATTTCTTTCTATTTTTTTTAGTAGAGATGGGGTCTCGCTCTTGTTCAGGCTGGTTCCGAACTCCTGAGCTCAAACAATCCGCCCGTCTCAGCCTCCCAGAGTGCTAGGATTACAGGCGTGAGCCACCGTGCCCGGCCCATTATTTCTGTTTAGGATAATCTCTTGGAGATAATAAAGAAATAATCTCTAACAAGACTATGTCCTACAGAAACTGCAGGTACAATCTGTGAATTATCTTCCCGGTCTTTTC
>NW_012138639.1:0-1204 GCF_000956105.1 Propithecus coquereli
AAATTTAAATTTTAATTAGCAAACATAATTTACTAAAAAGTTTATCTTAAATGATATTTGAAGACATTAACGCAAAAGGGCATTATTAAAAATATGTTTTAATGTTTTGATAATTTGATAATGATAACAAAGAAACATTTCCAAATTTTCGAAAGGATAGCAAGAGGAAGCATCTCAGAGTGAAAATTTAAGGAAGAACGAAGTTGGGGTCCTTTGTATCCTCAGCACCTGGTATGGTGTCTGTGACTTATTAGGTATTAAGTTAGTGATTGTTGACTGAATAGCACTTCCATTTTATCAGAACCAGGAAAATCATAGCAAAGGTCTTCAGTGTCTTGGAATGGCTCTAATTATAGATTATCACATGAGGAATATTACAGTTGAAGCTGCAATGAACATTTTGCTAAAGAGCTTTCTAAAGTAGTTGTACCAATCTACAAAGCAATTGTATCAGCAGTGTGTGTAAGTTTTAGTTGCTCCACATTCTTGCCAACAGTTGATATTTTCAGTCCTTTTCAATTTAGCATTCCATTGTGTGATACCTCATTGTGATTTAATTGTATCACTTTGATGACTAAATGAAATTAACTACATGTTGATATGTTTATTGACTATTTACATATCCTGTGTTTTAAAGTACCTGTTTCAAATCTTTTGTTCATTTTTTTCTATAGGATTGTTTGTTTTTTTATTCTTGATCTTTGAGTTATATAATCTAGATATGAATCAATTAAGCATATGTATTACAAATATCTTCTCCTACTCTGTAGTCTGTTTTTTTACTTTTTGAATAGTGTCACTTGACAATCCAAATGTCCATCAATACTAGAATGGATATATTGTGTTATATTCATACAACTGAATACTATATAGCAATGAGCAAAATGAACTATATATACACGAACAACATAGATGGTTCCCATAAGCATAATATTGAGCAAAAGAAGCCAGATACAAAATAGTGCATATTATGAGTCTTTGTATAAAATGTTCACAAATAGACAAAAATAATCTATGGGAAGCTAGTAATGTCCTATTTTTTAATCTGGGAACTGTTCACATGGATATTGGTTATATTAGTCACTTAGTAAAAGGACATCAAGTTATACAGTTATTATTTGTATAGTTTTCTGTATGTATGTATACTTTTCCATATGTATGTTATACCTCAATAAAAACTTTACATAAAAAAGATGCAGACTAA
>NW_012138639.1:11356-13571 GCF_000956105.1 Propithecus coquereli
ATTTTTAATTATTATGGGTACATAATAGTTGTATGTCTTTATAGGGTATATGTGATGTTTTGACATAAGCATACAGTATGAATTAATCCAATAAGGATAATTGGGGTATCCATCACCTCAGACATTTATCATTTCTTTGTGCTACGAACATTCCAATTGCATTCTTTTAGTTATTTTAAAGTATACCGCTACTTATTGTTGATTCTAGGCACATTGTTGTTCTATCAAATATTGTTCATTCTATCTAACTATATTTTCATACCCATTAACCATCCCCACTTTATCCACCCCCCCCACTACACTGGTGACCATCATTGTATCTCTGTCTCCGTGAGATCAATTATTTTTAATATTTAGCTCCCACATATGAGTGAGAACATGTGATATTTGTCTTTCTGTGCTTGGCTTATTTCACTTAACGTAATGTTCTCAGTTCCATCCATGTTGTTGCAAATGGCAGGATTTCATTCTTTTTTTTTTGTGGCTATGTAATATTCTATTGTGTATATGTACCACATTTTCTTTATTGATCCATCTGTTCATGGATACTTAGGTTCATTCCAAATCTTGACTATTGTGAATAGTGTTGTGATAAACATGGGAGTGCAGATATCTTCTTGATATATTGAATTCCCTCCTTTAGATATATACCCAGCAGTGGGATTGCTGGATTATATGGTAACTCTATTTGTAGTTTTTTGAGGAACCTCCATACTGTTCTCCATAGTAGTTGCACTAATTTACATTCCGACCAACAGTGTACAAAGGTTCCCCTTTCTCCACATCCTCGCCAGCATTTGTTACTGCCTGTCTTCTTGATAAAAGCCATTTTAACTGGGGTAAGATTATATTTCATTATAGATTTGATTTACATTTCTCTCATCACTAATGATGTTGAGCATTTTTTCAACATCATTAGTGAAAAAATTAGTGTTGGCCATTCGTATGTCTTCTTTTGAGAAATGTCTATTCAGATCCTTTGCCATTTTTTAATCAGATTATTTGACTTTTTCCTATTGAATTGTTGGAGATCCTTATATATTCTAGTTATTTATTAATCCCTTGTCAGATGGGTGGTTTGCAAATATTTTCTCCCATTCTGTGGGTTGTCGTCTCTTCACTTTGTTAATGATTTTCTTTGCTGTGCAGAAGCTTTTTAGCTTGATGTGATCCCATTTGTCCAATTTTGCTTTGGTTGCCTGTGCTTTGGGGGTATACTCAAGAAGTCCTTGTCCAGACCGATGTCCTAAAGTGTTTCCGCAGTGTTTTCTTTTGGTAGTATCAAGGTTTCAGGTCTTAGATTTAAGTCTTTAATCCATTTTGATTTGATTTTTACAAATGGTGAGAGATAAGGGTCTAGTTTTAATTCTTCTGCATGTGGATATCCAGTTTTTCCAGCACCATTTATTGAAGAGACTGTCCTTTCTTCATTGTATGTTCTTGGCATCTTTGTTGAAGATAAGTTGACTATAAATGTGTGGATTTATTTCTGGATTCTCTATTCTGTTCCATTGATCTATGTCTCTGTTTTTATGACAGTACCCTGCTGTTTTGGTTAGTATAACTCTGTAGTATAATTTGAAGTCAGGTAATGTTTTATTTACGTGCCTTTGTATGGAGACTACATAGGAAAAATTTTGTAACATTTGGAATGAACACTTTGTAAATAAAGGTACATTTAGTTATAATTTCACATTTTCCCTATGTATGGCGACTTTTGGGACACCTTGTATTCTCCAATTTGTTGACAGAGAGTGGATAATTGTTAACACCCCTAAGTCGGAGAAAATGTTAATTTTTTAGCTTCCTCACAGGTTATTTTTGAGGCCTGTATATAAATACATACACAACAGCATGAACACTATAAGGATGGGGTGATGAACCCCAGGTTTTCTTGCTATCACTTTTCTTCTCCCCTCTCAGACACAAACAATGGAGTGGAAGAGTTGGTAATCTGTTCAAGGAGGAGATGAACAGGCCCTAGTTCTGTAGGAGAGTGTAAGAATCCTGTAAGGGGAAAGGTTTTACAACATAGGTGAAGAGCTTCTGAGGCTCCCTTTCAAACACATGTTGACATTGGTCAAAGGAAATGATATTTGAATAAGTGTTGATTGTAATCATATGTTTAAATGGATCTATGAGAGTATTCATTAACTTTAAATGTAGATTTTGATTTGTTTTGTTTTTAGAAAACTTGCAAAATCAATATATTATA
>NW_012138640.1:0-503 GCF_000956105.1 Propithecus coquereli
TAAATTTCCAAAGATGCATGCACAGTAATGTTGCTCACAGCAATGTTTGTAAAGCAAAAGTTGAACCCAAATATGTATAAACAGAATTGGTTTTTAATTCAGGTAAATATTAAAAATTATGACGTAGATCTGTAATTATTAATATAAAAAGTTATTCACCATATAGTGATTTTTTTAAAACATTACAAAAGCAGACTATAAATTAAGCCCCTTTTTTTTACATCTTGTGTTTAGAAAAGAGTGTAGGAAGAAATATGTCAAAATGTTAACAGTTGTTTTCTCTGAGTGAATTTACAGACCATCTTCACATTCAACTTTCTATCTTATATATTGTCTGATGTGGTTTTTTAAGTTATTAATTATTGTTTTTAAATTTAGATGTATAACTTTACAGGTGGAAAAATATTTTTCTTTTTAAAATCAAATTTGAAAAGGTAAAAGAACCCTGAAAAAAATAAAATGTTACTTAAACATGCAAAAAAATTTTTGCACAGGCCGGGCGC
>NW_012138640.1:9817-17297 GCF_000956105.1 Propithecus coquereli
AAAAGAGTGAGACTCTGTCTCAAAAAAAAAAAAAAGAATAGAAATTTTGTCAGAGTGGTAATATTATTATTTATGGCAAGAGATTGAGAACATATCCTCCACTTAGAGAAGATGAACAGGGAACTATAATTCCTTCTGAGGCAGAGTCTATAAATTATCCCTAATATCCATTCTCCTTTTCTTCCCTTTATAAATAGAAACACTGGAGTTTAGCTGGGCACATGGCCACCCAGCTAGAAACTAAATTCCCCAGTCTCCCTGTAGTAGGTTAATTTCCAAAAATGATTCCAATTCTCCTTCCCAATATCCACATCCTTTGCAGCTTCTTCCATGAAAAGGTAGAGTCTTTTTCCCCCCTGCTCTTGAATTGGGCTGGCCTTGCGACTGGCTTTGGCCAGGAGATTGGTGGAAGGGATCTTGTGCCAATGTTAAGCCTTGGCCCCCAGAGGCCGTGTGCACTTCCCCACTTTCTTGGAATCCTTCCACACCTGGAGAGTAAGCCCCAGGCTAGCCCACTGGAAGCTGAGAGATCATGTGGAGAAGAACTGAGACAATCCTAGACCAACTGATCTGCCACTATATGAAGGCACCCAGCCAAGATCAGCAGAGCTGCCTACTGGTAGCAGAAGCGTGCATCAACCCAACCAGGACCAGCTAAACCGCCCACCCGATTCTTACATTTGTGAGCAATAATACATGGTATCGATTGATTTAAGCCATTCAGTTTGAAGTGGTTTGTGGCACAGCAATAACTAATATACTTCCTTACAGCTAGGCACAGCCAAGGAAAAGAATTCTGGCCCAAAAAAGTGAACAGAACTGACAGGAGCAAATTCCCAATCTCATCCTGTAGAATGAACCTGCCCACCCTCCCCCGCCTTACGCTTTCCTGTGGTCTGAAACGTAAGCGAGTGCTAGTGAGCCAGGTGTGACCATGTCGACAAGGGCAACACCTGAGAGAATGCAGGGCAGCAAGACAGAAAAACTGCAGTCTTGAACGTGTTAAGATTGAAGTACCTTGAACTCATCCAGGAGGAAGTGTCCAGCCATGGGATGGACTAGTCTTGCATTTGGGAAAGCTCAGTATCCGACTGTAGCTATGAAGTTGGGAACCATCAGAGTATGGAAAGGAATGGGATTATAGGGCAGGAAGAGATCACCTGGGGAGAGTGAGTGCAGAGTGAGGAGAGAAGGCCAGAACCAAGCCTTGCAGGTGAATCACAGGGCTTGCCATCGAGCCTACCAAATGTCCCGAAATGACATGTTAGCACATTTTAAAATGTTTATTTTTAAAATAACATGTCTATACTGTTGATGAAAAAAAAGAATGTCATGAGTAGATGAAATACTCTGAGGGATTATGGGAAGACAGAACAACTGGAATTACTGCCAGAGTCAAAGCAGAAATGTACAAAGTAAAACTCACAGGAGGGAAAGCAACAGAAGTAAGAGCTGTTCCAGGTAAACCTCCTCTCTGCTGCCGAAATGCAGGGACTGGAGCTGCTGCCTTGAGCTATGAGATGGTGGAGCCACAAGATAGTAGGAGCCTGGGTCCCTGATACTAGAGCACCCTGGACACCTCCCCCAGGCCTTCATGTGAGAGACAAGTCTATTTTTATCTTCTTTAAGCCACTGCTGTGTTGGAGTTTCAGACACTCACAGCCGATCTGAGGCTAACAAATGCACACACCAACTTCATGATGGTGGTGGCCTGCAGAGCAGAGGAAACAGCACTAGGTAGGCACACAGAAAGTATCTCAATTTTATCTCTAACATTTTATTTCTTTTTTTACAAAGATATAAAGCCAATAAATATGACAAATATTAACACATTCCCTGTGGTTGAATACACAGATGTTTGTTATATTATCATCTGCACTTTTCTAAATGTAAATATTTTTCCAAATACATTTATTTTTTTTTTGAGACAGAATCTTACTCTGTCGCCCCAGGTAGAGTGCAGTGGCGTGATCATAGCTCACTGCAGCCTCAAACTCCTGGGCTCATGTGATCCTCCTGGCTCAGCCTCCCGAGGAGCTGGGACTACAGGCATGCCACCACCACGCCCGGCTAATTTTTTCTATTTTCGGTAGAGACAGGGTCTCACTCTTGTTCAGGCTGGTCTCAAACTCCTGAGCTCAAGCGATCCTCCTGCCTCAGCCTCCCAAAGTGCTAGGATTACAGGCGTGAGCCACCGCGCCCGGCCAAATTAAAAAAATATATATTTTAAGGTTAAAAAAATAGATCATAAGTAAGCCTTACTTAAGAGGCGATAGAGTTTAGTTTCTGTGTGATACGTTCTGGTAAGGTTAAGTTTTTATAGTGAATGTGTATTACTTTTGTAATCAGAAGAAAGGTGAAGACGTAACAAAAAGGTAAAATTTGGAATGAATGAAGGCAGCCTTAGAAGAAAATGTTTTCAATGAGAATTATTTTAAAAAGAGAGAGAAATTGGAGTCATAGTTTGAGAGAGATGTTTGCTCAAAGGAGGAGTTTTTAAAATGGCAGATTGCTAGAGCCTACTTATGATGATGAAAATGACCTGAAAAAGAAAGAAGGGATGGGAACGCGGTCTTGCTACTCAAATTATTGGCATCACCTGGGAGCTCGTCAGAAATGCAGAATCTCAGGCCCCTGGCCCAGACCTGAGAGGCAGACTCTGCATTGTAACAAGCCCCCCAGGCAACTCACATTCACATTAAGGTTGGAAAACAACTTTGATGGAGCACCTTAGGGAGACAGGCCTAGGTAGGCAGGGCAACTGGTCTGTCATAGCGGGAAGGAGGATCCTGGGGACGACTGCAGGTGCAGGGAGCTTTGTGGATTTGGAAATGGAAAGATGAGGGAGTTGCCATGACAGCTTCTATTTTCCGAGTAAGGAATAAAGCAACATCACCTTCTAGGAGGCAGGAGGGGAATGTGGGAGGTTTGAGAAGAGGCAGCATGAAATGGTCATGTCAGGAAGGCGAGAGTGACCTCATTATGGAAAGATGGTAAGATTACCAGCCGAGGTCGAGCGTCCACAGGGAAGTGTGAGCTCATGAGCTAAAAGAAGCTGAAACTACTTGGCCAGGTTGTGTGACTTGGTCCAGCAACATTCAGCTGCCCGGGGCACAAGCAAGAGAAAGCAGACAGGCTACCAAGAATGGCTTTGCCAGGCCACGTGGGCAGGAGGCAGAGAGGCAGACAAGAAAATGAAGGATACTTGATTTAGTGATGGAGCCTGAAATCCATCCTGGTGGCGGGGGTCTAAAGGCAAGGAACGAATGGAAGGTGGTGCTTACAGATTAAATAATGGGCAGTCGGGCATTAATACATTTCACTATATGACTAGTCTTTGAGGCTTAGTTATTGACCCAGAACAGATCTCCTTCCATTCTGAATACAAGAGTTTCTCTCCACATAATTCAGGCTCTGTGTGCACTTTGGATATGTGTGCTAGTGTCTCTCTCTGCTAGTGTTGAAATGGAGGGAATTCTGTAGTCTGAATTACTGGTAAAGGTATTACTGAGTGTCCTGAAAAGGGGAAGAGAAGAATCACCAACATGCTGTCCGCGCCAGGTCCTTTACATCTTCTTCTAATCCCTAGGACGAGCTCGGTAAGAGAGGCGTGATCACCCCCCAGTTTATAGGTGAGGAGACAGGCACGGAAAGGTTAAGTAACTTACCCAAGGTCCTCCAGCTAAGAAGAGCGGCCTTGCCAGGATTCAAGCCCTCTGGGGTTCCAAGCCCTTCCTCTTACACCTCCTGTCACTCTCTGGGAAGGAGTGACTTGGGTGATGATCACATGTGCAAGCGAGCGCACTTGGGCCAGCACACACATTCCACAGTTCTGGCCACATTTTGTTTAGCCATCAAAGTAACGAGACACCCTGGGCGGTACATTCTTGGGTGGTGATGTGACTTGCTGAGGGCGGAGGTTCTTGAGCATATGGTAGCATTTCTTATCTGTAGATTAAAAAAAAAAAAAATCTTGGCCTTCCAACTGGGGGAAAAATTCTTTTAGAACTACAAATGTAAAAGGCTTGAGATTCTAGAAAGCTGTGAAAATTGAGTGCCTTTGGGTAACAAAAATAGATTTTGGTGGCAGAACATTTAGGGCTTCTTTTTCTCCTTTGTTGGCTCATTTTCATTTTATGATTAATGAAGAAAAAAGGTAGTCTACTGGGACAGGATTCTATATTTGTATTGTTATTATTATCGCATCGTCATCACCATCATCACAGTAATTACTACCCCTGCTGAATATGTACCCAGTAAGTGTTCAGCACAAAGTATGGAGCACATTATGTGTATATACACACACACACATATGCGCGTATATGTGTGTGTGTGTGTATATACACATGTAATTTCATTTAATCCTTTCTGTAATCCCTTGAGAAGCGTATTATTATCCCCATCATATAGCTGTGGAAACTGAAACCCAGACACTTTAATAGATCCAAGCTCATGTAGCTGCTGAGGGGCAGAGCTGGGTTTCAAACCCAGGTCTGCATGGCTCGAAGCCCACATGCTGAAGCACCACCCCCAGTCCTGGTAAACTTGATATGCGAAATTGTGAATTTACTAATTGACAAGGTAGGAAATTACTGAGTTTATGCAACCAAAACCCTTGACCCTAAAGAATGTTCGGCTTTGTGTTAAATGGACCTCAGGTAAACAAAATACCACATGCAGCTCCACTGGGCTTAATAGCCCCTTGAAGGGAAAACAGTCTGGGCTACTTGGAAGAAAGCAACACAGATCCGTCCCAGAAAGCATGGAGTCACCTCTGTACTTCTGAAGCCAGCCACAGTCAGCCCTGTAGTTACGTCTCCTCTTCCTTCTGGCAGTAGGTTTCTCTGTTTTTCTTTCCTTTCCTTTTTTCTTAATCCCCATGGAAAGATTTCCAGTCATTTTATAGCTGAATTCAGTGGAAAAGTAATGTTTATTCACTTCACAGCCAATTTGGGCACAGCACATTTCTATTCCATAAAATAAGGCATTGATACATTTATGATTCAGAATCACAGGCACATTCCTTGCGTATGGTTGTGTTTCAGGCTGGATAAAATTAAAATGTCACTTTCCTTTTTCTTTCCTGTGGATTCACTTGAGCTGCCCTCATTAGGCAGAACTGGCACTCTTGGGAGAAATGCCAGGCTTCAGAATAACGGCCTGGTAAATCTAACCTCATAAAGTTGCAGTAGCCCGAAAACAAGACTCCAGGCGAACATCAACGTTAAGTGCCCTTCTCTGCTCTCTCTCTCTCTCTCTGTCACACACACACGCACAATCTGCCGTCCTTCCTACCACTTCACTGAATCCACTCACTCAAAGATCACCAGTCACCAGAACCAATAGCATCCTCTAGAAGCTGATCTTCAGGCCTCCATAGCATTCCATGCGTCAGTCCTCCTTCCTGAACTTCTTTTCTCCCTTGGCTCAGGTTTGAATCCCATGTGCCCCAAAGGCGACCTCTCGTACCTTCTGACTGCGTCCGGTGCTGCTTTCCTGTCCTGTCCCCATCTCTCTCCTGTGATGACTTGGGCACTCAGTGTGCTCTCATGGCCTCCTAGACTAGGTGCAGCTGCAGGAGAACCGCAAAGATAAAGACGAAGCTCACCTTGTAAGGAACCAGACCTGTCTGATACCATGTACCTTTGTTCTCCCGAGCAGAAACAGTTCCAGAGCTGACCCACCACAGTTCCCCACCCCGAAGGGAGATGCAGGCAAGAGAGCACGGGCTTTGGAATCAGACCAGCTGGGATCTCGCAAGTTACGTAACCTCCCTCAACCCTGGGCACCTTCTGCAGACTGGAAATAAAGACACCCACTTTATGAGGTTATATTTTAAAGTGCCTGTCAAATAGTCGGTGCTGAATGAATGTTACTATCCACCTCTTTCCTTTCCCACATTCTTATTCAGACAAGATTTACTGAGCCCCTAGTATGTGCCAGCCAGAATCTCCTTTACAAGCCAGTGGTGGTGGCTGGAGCTGCCCACCTTACTCCTATTCTGTATTCTTAACCCAGAAATGTAAAAGGGCTAACATTTAATTAAAAGAGAAAGAAAATGAGTTAAATAGGGGTCAGGGTAGAAACACTGAATCAGTGGAGATTGAGGGGTTGTTCCCAAAAGTTATATAATTCCAGTAAAATTTGTTTCAGCTATTTCATTGGTACCTATGTCTGCGCTACCACTCCACCTTCATATCTCTAGAAGGATGCACAGGAAACAGTAGCAGCGGGTGCCTGTAGGGAGGGGATTTCAGGTGTTGTAAGTTAGGACGAGAAAGAAAACTTTTACCACATACCTTTAGCATTGTGTGAATTTTAACCATACGCAACTACTATATTTTCAAAAAATAAAAGCTGCCAGCTGGGCACAATGGCTCATGCCTGTAATCCTAGCACTCTGGGAGGCCGAGGCAGGAGGATCGCTTGAGCTCAGGAGTTCGAGACCAGCCTGACCAAGAGCGAGACCCCATTCTACTAAAAACAGAAAAAAAAATTATCCAGTCAACTAAAAATAGAAACAAAAAATTAGCCAAGTGTGGTGGCTCGCACCTGTAGTCCCAGCTACTTGGGAGGCTGAGGCAGGAGGATCGCTTCGACCCAGCCAGGAGTTTGAGGTTGCTGTGAGCTAGGCTGACTCCATAGCACTCACTCTAGCCCAGGCAACAGAGCGAGACTCTGTCTCAAAAAAAAAAAAAAAAAGCTGCCAACCAAAAAACAACACAGAATTCTCTTCAGCAAACAGTTCGAGGACACCAAAATTAGCTCAGAAAGATGCACCATTGCCCAGAGTTTGTCAGTGCAAACCTCATCTTTAATCTACTGTGGGATGCAAAGAATGCATACTGTGGATGCTTCCTCCAGCCCTGGGTGTTGAGGGCTCGAGAGAACCAAAGGGTGAACTAACCAAAGTGGAAGTGGAAAGCCAAGGGGTCGGGCTGCAGTCTTTGCCCTGGTGCTGCCTGGCCTTCACCTCTTTTGGTCTAATTTTCCTCTTCCGTAAAATCTGATTTATAAGGTCACTCTCTGATCCTCTGATCTGTGATCTATGTCGGTAGAAAACTTAGACCTTACTCTCCCCTCCCAAGCCCCGGCAGACCACAGCCTCTCTCTATTCCCACCCTATCAAGGGGCCTGGAATTCTTGTGTTGACAGTGCCATCTTGGCTTCTGATGTCATTTCTAGAAATGCCTCCCAGGCCCCATTAAGATTAAATATAGTGTTTTCCAAAGGGAGTTTTCAGCCACAGGGACAAGAAAATGATTTGGGGTAGTAGGTTGATGAACACATATTTTAATAGTTATGTTTTTATGCTTATTACGTTAGCTTATTTATGTTTTTAAATGTATTTTATATATTATGTTTACCATTAACTTCCTTATGCTATGTGATGCTGGTTTTCTGTTTGTGGTGTAGAGCAGTGGTCTCCAACCTTTTTGGAACCAGGGACCAGTTTCACGGAAGACAATTTTTCCATGGA
>NW_012138641.1:0-1479 GCF_000956105.1 Propithecus coquereli
GTATGTCACAGTAATATAAATCCAGCCCTGACAGCTCTTCAGCATCTTGTCCTTTTTCCAGACTCCAGATTGCTTCAGTGGATCCTGTCAACATTCCTATTTTTTGTTCTTCCCATTAGGTGAACTTATAGTTGATTATACCTGCACCGGTTTCTCTGAGATATAATACCCGCTTACCCCAAGCCACTCAAGAGTCTGAGAAATGACTGTTACAGACCTCACAGAGACTTCTTTGCTTAATTACTATCTTTCTGCGTTTCCTGGGGACTTTACCTTGGCAAAATACGTGATGCTAAATTTTAATGAATCTTGAATGGTCACTATGTAATAAATGCCAAGAAAAACAATGGATGATATAAAGAAAGAAGTAAAAATCCCTATCTCGGCCTTTATCCCAGCTCCACCTTTACATCTTTTAGCATCAGTTCCAGGGATTTGGGGTCTTCTGTTTGAAAATGAGATCCGTTCCATAGCATCACTGCTACCAGGGTGCCCAGAATTCCAAGTTGACCACCCCTTTGGGACTAAGGCCTTAAAATCACATCTTGTCTTTGATAAGTGACATCTGGAATAGTCACACGTCAAAATGTTACAGTCCTGTAGTGTGTACACTAGCACAATGCCATCTAGTGTATCTGATTAGCCAGACGGGACACCTCTCAAGCACTCAAGGAATGGAAGAACTCAAGGGGGTGGTAACTATAAGCCTCACTCCTTCACTCAATAAGTGCTGAGAAGCTACAGAGAATGGACCAAGGAGAGAATAAGGCCTGCCCTGGAAGGGCGTCCAGCAAGGAGTCACCATGGGAGGCCTGGGGCACTCAGACGAAAACGGGGGAGAGGGTGCACCAAGTACACAGGGAATCAGGTGGAAAAACAGTAAAATCAGCATAGGAAAGGCTCTGTTCCGCTCAGCCCCAACGTCCTCACAACTTTTCCTTGGGAAGCTTCTGTGTATAAAGTGCTAAACAGAAGAGAAGAATAGAACTTCGGTTACCTACCTAACATACCCTGAAAGTACACATTGCAGTGTTGTGAATGGAATATTAAACAGAATGGACTTCTTAGGAAGTAAAGATACTTCCACTCTTGCTAACAGGTTTTTCCACTCACAAATCTGCATTACTGATTAAAAGAAATTTGAAAAGAAAATTCATATTCACAGATGTTAGGTTAGTTGGGCAAAATATGCTAAAAACTGCCACTTAATTTATAATAGTGAAAAACTGAATGCCACCTACATTCATGCTCATGAATGATGACTAGTTACATACGATGGAATACAGTGGAATTCCATGAAGTCATGAAGATAAGGATATATGTCTATATTTATTGTTATAGAAAGCAAGCCATGGACTATCGTTGAGAGAAAAGGCAGATTGCAAAACTGAATGTATCATTTGATCATGTTTCTGGAAAACTATATCCATATGAATACATGCAAAGAAATATTTTCAGGGATATTCGCAAACAGGTAGC
>NW_012138641.1:5309-6727 GCF_000956105.1 Propithecus coquereli
AAGGAACATTGCCCCACATTTCAAAGGGTAACAGCGTGAATTTTTACAATTCCCCCCCTTAGCAGGGGGGAATTACAGCATTAACTGTAGGAAAACTTTCTCTTGAACAATAAACCAAAGCTTTATAAATATAAAAGGACAATTTTCACTAAAAGGCGCCTGTTTACTTTTGGTATGGCCAGTCCATAAAGGATAAATATATTCAGGCAGAGGAAGAACTGGCCATGACCTTTTCCTGACAACTCTGGCTACAGTTTTCTCCAGGCAATGTCAGGTTGCATATTTTTCTGGAGGAGACGAATGGGAATGCCTCACAAGTTGTTCCCTTAGGTTTTTAGTTCGATACCACATGATACTTCTATACGAAGCTCCAAAATATTCATACTATGTGTGATTGTAACACAACAACAGTGGTAAGAATCGCTTACCCTTAAATCAGATCACACTTGAATTAATGTCTTTTCCATCCACCCACTTTATTGGCTCCTCTTCCTCTGACCTGAACAACTGTCTCCCCTACTTCTGGGCTCATTACTCCCACTAACAACCCAGTGGTTCTCAGCTGGGGACAATTTTGCCCCCCAGGAAACATCTGGCAATGTCTAGAGGAGACATTTCTGGTTGTTGCAACTAGGGGATGCTCCTAGCATCTAGTGGGAAGAGGCCAGGGATTTTGCTGAACATCCTACAATGCATAGGACAGCCCCTCACGACAAAAAGGATTCCACTTCTTAGTATTTACCTAAGAAAAATGAAAACATACGTCCACATAAAACTTATACGTAAGTGTTCTTATCAGCTTTTTTCATAACTTTCAAAAACTGGAAACATCCAATCTAAATATTCATCCATAGATAAACTAGATAAGAAAATTGTAGTAAACAGAAATAATCCAATGGAATAGTACTCCACAATAAAAAGGAACAAACTACTGATACATACAACATTGATAAATCTCTGAAGCATGTGCTGATGAAAGAGGCCAGAGATAAGAGTATATTGCTATGAAAGCATTTTTATATAAAATTCTGGAAAATGTAGAACTACTCAATAGGACACAAAGCAAATCAATCATTCTCTGGTGCCAAGAGTTGGGGTTGGGGTTGTTGCAAAGAGACATGAGGGAGCTTTGGGGAATGATGGAAATATTCTGTATCTTGAATATGGTGTGGTTTTATTTGTCAAAATGCATTGAAAGATGCACCGAAAATAGGTGTGCTTATTTTATGTTAATTTCATCTAAATAAATTTCATTAAATGAAACTACTCATAATTCTATATACCCTGTGGTCATCACCATTAATATTTTGTATATTTACACTTAGATCTATTCAGATACATATGTTTTATGTTATATAAATAAAAGTATTCCCTCTTTACAATGAAAAAAATCAAATAATAGTTCTGGAGTGGTGGCA
>NW_012138642.1:0-564 GCF_000956105.1 Propithecus coquereli
ATTAGAGATATAATAAGAAAGAAAAGTGGTATACATTTTACCTTATTATATCAACCTTTTTAAATTGTTGAGAACACAGAATCCTATTTCATAAAATTTTATTCTGTATGCACAATCACGTTAAATTTTTTTTTTTTTGCTTAAACAACTCATTTATCGAAGTGTTAAAGAAAAATACGTTTTCTCTTATATCTTCCAAAGCCTTTCAAGGCCAACTTGCAAAATTATAATGGTGTATATGCAAAGTGTTATTTCCTTCTATGTGAGAAAAACATCATCTTAAACAGTCCCATGAATCTGACATCAAAATAAAAATTAAAGAATTGTTTCAAATTGAGTAACCATGCCGAAAATACTAACTGCTATTAACATCTAGTCTCCAAAATAGTTTGTGTTGGATTAAATATGATTCTTGCCCTAGGGCTGTATGTCACATTCATATTATTTTGGTGGGGAGAGAAGGAAAAGTTAATTCTCACATAAGTTGAAGTAATATTGTTATTATATTAAGAGAAATTTTATTTCAATGAAATGGATATTGGATTTTTAAAATTGAGTTGGTAT
>NW_012138642.1:1810-3216 GCF_000956105.1 Propithecus coquereli
AAGTGGCTTCCAGGTTTATGTCTGAGTCATGAGTATATATATAATGTATCAACATATATGCATCCAAATTTAAAATTTTGTTTTTAAAGTAAAGCATGTCTACTAATGCTCAAGTGTTTTCCAAGGGTTTAAAAAAACTTTCCTTTGATGAGGGATTTATATCTAAAAGTAAACTAGTAAGGTTAGTCAGATGATAATTTTTTTAACAGTTTTTATACATCAGTATTTTCTTTAAAAATTAGATAGCATTTTCAATTATGCAGAATTATGTATGTGCCAAATTCAGTTTGTGATCTTTTTTCACATTCAATTTCTCTATTGTTAATAAAGACCATGCATTTGTGAAATATATTTTTCCCTTCTGAAAATTCTGCTACTATTTCTTGAGTGCAATTTATCACAGTGAAAAGGCTACTTAATATACTAATACTTGGTATGTAATAATTCTTAGCCATGCTTAGCAATGTAGATGGGTGTACTCTAGAATATTTGCTCATAACTGAATGTGTCTTGCCATTCTGAACTAATTATTTCAGTAGAGAAGATTAAAGTGAATTCAGGTTACTCAATCTTAATTCAGCTGTGATGTCTTCTCAGGGTGTTAACCCGGATGCAATGTCTTAAGTTTCAGAAACATCTACTACCACCATCTCTGGAAGACACCCAATAAGAAATAATAAAGGTGATGACCATAAAGAACCGTATTAAGCACAAGTTATGAACAGCATTACTCTCTGACTGATGAACATATTGTCTTTTGTGTGGCTAATTGATATTTTTCTTATGTATCATATTACATTACTAAGGATTTTTAAGATTGACTACAGTTTCTCATTCAATCACTGGTGTTCTCTCTCAAAAAAATCATCGTTTTTAATTTTTGTTGCTCTGAAATTATTCTTTGAGGTTATATTTTCACCACATAGTTAGTATATTATGTTTTATTTGTATATTATATCATGACTTAGAACTTAGAAATTAGTTCTTCCAAGCCTTTCTTCTTAAACAAAAAGGTTTTTTTTAAGTGAGTTCTTCCTCCAAATTTGGCTGCAGTCCTTGGGGTCATATCTCTTTTGCTTTGAATAAGAATCTAATGATGAATCTTTTTAATAGCTCAGGAAAAAAAAAACTCTATAAAACTCCATTTCTGATAACTGTAATTTATAGATTTCTGTGGCACATTCAGTTCAGAAAAAGAATGCTGGGTAGTTTGAGAAAAATGTTCAACAGCAAAATAAGATAGATCTTTGCTTTCCTAAAATGCTGAAATAACAAGTACACTTATTCAGTGATTAAGACAAAATTGGAGAATAAAGAGTGGGAATGTGGAGACATACTTTCCCTAGAATATTGGACTTATCCTGAAGAGAGGATACAGGAGGGTCATCTGGAGCTTGCGGATGGTA
>NW_012138643.1:0-253 GCF_000956105.1 Propithecus coquereli
CCATGAAAGTCACAATGCAACCCCGTATCTGGGGGCTCGCATGGAAGTTGGGACTCCATTTCGATGTTTTCTGACCTACAGCTCACAGACTCACAGAGTTTATGCAAAGCTTGGCAAATGTGAAGCTCTTGCAGAATTGTTCATAGACTGAGTAATACTTGAAAAACAATTTTTAAGTCTACCTTTGTGATAAATAAGATAGAAATTTATTTTAAAGTGTTTCTAAAGTCATTCTTTCATATATTCTCAGCAA
>NW_012138643.1:3919-4809 GCF_000956105.1 Propithecus coquereli
ATAAGAAAACATATAGAAATAAAAAGGAAAAAAATGTGCAGAATTCCACTATCTCAAGCAACTGCTATAATTTTTCTGGTGTCCTAATTCCTATGTGTTCTGAGCATAGATCCATGATTCTCACTTCAAATACCCATATGTGTCAGCAGGGAAAAGGTGAAAAATACCCACGTCTGGGCTCCTCTCCAGAACTGTGGATTCATTGTCTCTAAAATAAGATCCCAGAATCTGCTGTGTTCTGGTTGCTTTGTGAGAGTCATCCACAGCCAGGATTGGGAACCACAATAGAATATAGAACTTTTTTCTTCAACTTTCAATTTGTAGGTCCGTTACCTAAAATTGACACGTATTGATCATCTACATTGGTAAGAGATGATAGAAATATTTTTTAAATTTTTGTTTGATAACCTTTTAGTATCTGTGCCCTCTTTTTATATCCTCCATCTATGTGCAATCCTGTGAGATAGAACAGTGGGTGACCTATATGGAGAGCAGGGAAGTGATTTTGTACAGGAACTGGGACGGAGCAGAGTGGGAGGGGGTGAAGGCAGAACAGAAGGCTGTCTTGGGATGACAGTTTAAATTCCCTTTTAACTCTATAGAAAAGTTACCGATTTTATTTATGAAATAATTAGAGATGATAGAAATATTTTTTAAATTTTTGTTTGATAACCTTTTAGTATCTGTGCCCTCTTTTTATATCCTCCATCCATATGCAATCCTGTGAGATAGAACAGTGGGTGACCTATATGGAGAGCAGGGAAGTGATTTTGTACAGGAGCTGGGACTGAGCAGAGTGGGAGGGGGTGAAGGTAGAACAGAAGGCTGTCTTGGGATGACAATTTAAATTCCCTTTTAACTCTATAGAAAAGTTACCGATTTTATTTATG
>NW_012138644.1:0-334 GCF_000956105.1 Propithecus coquereli
AGAGTAAAGTCTTCTGCAATAATGTAGACTGAGAGCCAAAGTAGTTTGATTTGTACATAAGTTGGTCATATAATAGCAAAATATCTTTTTGTGCTGTAGCTGTGAGTTCTGTCCAGTTACCTGTTGTCATCAGTCAACATTTCTAGAAAGAGTGTTTTTTTTAGTGGCAGTTAATATTCAGTACAATATTTACAAATATCCATTCAAAAATAATTTTGCTATCTCAACTTATTTGACAAGGGCTGTAAATTATAAATTGACTTCCAATATGATTCAGTCCACATAACCCTTTCTATTGAAAATATAAAGTGCATTCATGCAGATTCACATTATT
>NW_012138644.1:1464-2654 GCF_000956105.1 Propithecus coquereli
GAGGATTTGTAGAAATACAAATCGTGATTGTATTTGACATAGGTGACTTAAAAATAGATGATTTTTTTAAAAAGAAAATCATACCTTAGTAAGTACAAGAGAAAATTCAGATTAACTTCATTTTAGATGTTGTCTTCCAAACCTTTCCTGGTATCTGGTTTGTGCTGATGCTGTGGGCACTATGTAAATAGTATGTTGTAGTGCTCCTTCTCTCCTTGTGCCCCCATTTCCCTCTTCATCCCAGTAAATCCTTTGAAGGTTTTATTATTCTGGGGTGGGAAGATTGGAGTGAAAGCTACAGAATGATTTAACACTGTGGGAACTTAATCAATAAGAGTGTTGCTCGGAGCTCCCAGGAAAGGGTGTTGTTTTCCATCCAGATGATAATGAGGCCGAGTAGCAGCAACCTCTGGAGGAGGAGTGCTGGGGCAGCGATTCTTTGGTGGTGCTTTTGCTGGTTGCTAATTAATAGTTTTGAGGCCAGTGGGGCACCTTTTGGCCTCTCTGACATTTGCAAGCTTTTCTGTGGCTTGTCCCACATGTCTTTCCACCATCAGGGGTCACTCTCAACTGGATTGGAGTCTGACAAGTCTAATTGGCTCGAATCTATGCAGATTTAAACATCTAGCCCACATGCCAAAAATCTGATGTTTTCTCATGCTGCTTCTGAGTTCCTGGCATTATAGGATTGGTGCATGCCTGAATTATTATGTACCAGCTTATCCTTCTGTTAGCATGTTAAAGAGCAATTAGCTGGATGTGGTGTAAGAAATAGGGGAAAGAACTTCAATGCAGTTCAGTTGTAAATGCCTTTTATACTTAAAAAAACTGTCAGACCATTGAGCATTACTGGTTGGAAAGCAGATTGAATCGTATAGTCAAATTTTTTAAAGGGTGAATAATTTTTTGAGAGTTGGTTAAAAAAAAAAAGATCCTTGCTGGGCAAACATACAACGATGATATAATGCAAATCACCCAAACATTCTGATTTACTTACGTTGTCCCACTTCCTTTTTCCCAATCTTACACTTTCTTCAAATTCTCAACTTTTATTTTTTTTAAATTTCAACTTCCTTATATCTGGTTAGTGGCCAACTTGCTAGATGAATTTTCTTGTAGATGTTTGTCATCACTGCCAGTGTATAGCATTCTGAATTAATGGCAGAATGCTGATCTAGATGCACTCACAG
>NW_012138645.1:0-406 GCF_000956105.1 Propithecus coquereli
TTGGGTATTCCTTCAATAGCATAAGGAGATATTATGGAAAATATTGTTCAAGAATGATGAGGCTCAAAAAAGTTATTAATTATTTGGTTGCTCATTAAATTCATTCTTTTCATACTTATTTATTTTGTCATCTAGTTTATTCTTTCTTCTTGTGGTAAAGCAACCAAGTTCTCCCTTTAGGTAAATACTCACTCCCCATTTTCAGTATGTGGCTAATAGCTGACATGCCACCATCATCTCTAGGGATGTGTCTAAATTGGGTTAAGACTATGGATATAATATTCCCATGACAATAATTGATTCAGGGATCTGGCTGTGGCTCAATTCAGAACAATGAGAACAAGGTTCATGAATTTTGTTAGATATCTAGTGAATAGAAGTTCTCTTTTTTGCAGTTGATAGGAGG
>NW_012138645.1:2716-3455 GCF_000956105.1 Propithecus coquereli
CCAGAACTCTGAATATGTTACCTTACATAATAAAAAATAACTTTGTATTAATAGGTGTGACTAAGTATCTTGAGATATTGAAATTATCTTGGGATATTTGGCAGGCACAATGGAATCACAAGGGCCTTGATAAGAGGGAAGCAATTGGGTCAGGATCAGAAAAGGTCAAGTAATAATGGAAGCAGAGAAAGGAAGAGTGAGAAAGAGAGAGAGACTGCAAGATGCTCTGCTGCTGGCTTCAAAGATGAAGGACGAGCCCATGAGCAAAGGAATGCAGGTGGCCTCTAGAGTCTAGAAGAGACAAGGAAAAAGATTCCCCCCTAGATCCTCCAAAAGGAACCAACCCTACCAACTCATTTTAGACTTCTGGCCCCCAGAACTGCAGGAGAATAAATATGTGTTGTCTTAAGCCACTACGTGTGTGGTCATTTATCCCAACACCAAAAGAAAACCAATATGCCTGGTTTGCATATGATTGGTCTCAGGCACTTTAATCATCTTTTCTGTGCCTCAGTTTCCTCATCTTTAAAATGGAGAACAAAGCAGCACCTACCTCACAGCATAGTTTTTTTTTTTTTGAGACAGAGTCTCACTGTGTTGCCCTGGCTAGAGTGCCGTGGCGTCATCCCAGCTCACAGCAACCTCAAACTTCTGGGCTCAAGCAATCCTACTGCCTCAGCCTCCTGAGTAGCTGGGACTACAGGCATGCGCCACCATGCCTGGCTAATTTTTTCTATGT
>NW_012138646.1:0-336 GCF_000956105.1 Propithecus coquereli
TGGTCCTTTTACGATTTCCCAATACTTGCATTCCTGGAAAGTACCCCAGTTGATCATTGCACTTTATTCTTTCAATGATGTTTTAATTTAATTGCAATTTTTCTAGGGTGTTTTAATGGTATCCAGAAGTAAGATTTGTTCTTAGTTTTTGCTTTATATTTTATTTCCTCTGGGTTTGGTATCAATGTTTTAATTGTTTTGTTAGTAATTATATAGAAGCTTTTAAAACAATCTTCCCAGAAGTTTGTAATTTTTAAAGTTTTGAAAGAATTAACTTTCAAATCGACTGAGCTTCCAAAATTTTTACTGGGGATGAGCTATTGTTGAAGAATTCTT
>NW_012138646.1:2901-3668 GCF_000956105.1 Propithecus coquereli
TAATATTTAACTATAAATACCTTTCTGCCAATAAATTTCAAAACATAGGATAAAATAAATAAGTAGAAACATTTTTGGAAAGAAATTAACTATAAAACCTGTCTAAAAAAGAGATAACCAGAGCATATTATAAATATTTAGTCAATTGACTCAATTATTAAACAAACAAATACCTGGCGTAAGTAGTTTTTAAAAAGAGTTCTAAAATAATATGATCATTACATGCATTTCTAAGAAAAAAGAAAATGAGGGAACACTCTTTGAATTTATGAGGTTGATATAATCTTGACACCTAAACTTGAAAAAGGCAGTAGAAGAAAGAAAAATAATAGACTAAATGAACTGATGGAGATAAATGTATGTGGTGTTATCAAATTTAGAGAGGTAATAACTGGCAAAGAAAAGGAGCCCTGGTGATCTTAAAAGGCATAGAACACAAGATTACTATTACATACTGATTTTCAAAAGCTGATACCAACTTTCAGACAATTCTTAGCAAGAAGATCCAAGTAGACTTGGTAAAATTTCCATGTATTTCATTTGGTGGAATATATGTGCAAAAGACTGCATGCCCATGGGCACAGGAAATCAAAAGATATTGGAAAAGACTACACCTTTCATGGCAAAAATAAGCAAAACAAAGCAAACAAGAAAAACCAAGTTCAAGTAAAAATTACTTCCGGAAAAATAGAAAATCAGTCTTGGGGGAATATATTGGGAATAGAAACCAAATTGAACAGCACAGTAATAAGAATGCTGGGACAAAA
>NW_012138647.1:0-1056 GCF_000956105.1 Propithecus coquereli
AATTTCACTGCAAGGGTTTCTGTTCCTGTTTTTAAGAGCTTTAGTAAATGTCAAATATAGAGCACTATTTTATGCCATTTACAACATGAAGAAATCCCTCCTGCCCTGTGCCTAACTACTTGATAGACTGAAGTTGTTCTAAATTACTCTAAGAGCTAAAGGCAAATAAAATTTTATAATGTAATTACTCTAGTTATTTTGAAGCTTGCAGTTATTTTGAAGCTATTTTGATAGCTAGCTACTATCTACCACTAAGTAGATATGAGTATATGATACAGTTATATGAACAAACTCATACAGAATTCAACAAATCTGCTAATATCGCAGTTATTCAGTATTGCAGTTCATTCCATGTACAAAGCAAAATTGGTTTGAGAAATATTTACATGACCTGGTGTTTGGCTTAAAGTTGGACTCACAGTGGGCTTGAAAGTAATAAATGACTTCACCGATTTATTCTCCTGATACAACATGCCAACACGTATGGTATAGCTAGAAATCGGAGCTCACAATTCCAGTTTTGATGAGGTTTTTATCTCAGTAAAGCAGCTCTCCGAGTCATACAAGTTGATGGACTAGGTCTAGTGATCTCTGACCCAGCTAGGTGAAAAGCATGAGACAGAAAAATAGCTGTTGTCGCTTTTGTACACCTAACCTCTGCTTCATTTGGTCAGATGAGACAGCGGGCACTTGTCTTATGGAATTGAAACAACCTTATTTTGAAAAAGATACCAGATATTTTAAACTTTGATATAAGTATAATGATCTTTAAGTATTTATCAAAGTGAAGTTTCATATTACTTCAATGATAAAAAATGTTGGATATTTATCAGGATATCATGCAGTAATTCGGATGACAAGGCAAGATTGAATTATCTGTTCTTCGAAGAATGTTGAGATATAAGATATATCAGAATTCAACAAAATAAAAATAGTCAATTAATTTTCAACTTCTATTAGTAAATAAGGTTTAGAATCTTAACTGAATTCCCTGCAGGATCAGTTTTGAGTCAATCACATTTCCACTAAGAAAATCAAGATATTTTGTGGGGATAT
>NW_012138647.1:4236-4872 GCF_000956105.1 Propithecus coquereli
AGGAAGTATTTTTTTAACCTCAAAGTAGGTTATTTACGATATTATAATTCAACTAAAACCGGCATTGGTTGTTTATTAATTACAAATGTTCTCCTTCTCAAAGTTTTGTGGGCATAAAATATAAAATTCTTTGTTTTTTTTTTTTTCAATCTTCATAATGAAGTTTTGTAGGAAACTAATAGTGAAGCAGATCACTGTATTTAGATTCCTGATTTTCTTCATTTTTATGTCTTCATTTTGTTTGAGCCCATTGAATGTTTTCACTAAATCTCTGCTTAGCATAGTTGGGGGGCCGGTGAAATGTAGATAGGATACTACTATGAAGAACTTTGGTAAAAGTGATTCTGTTAGAGAAGAACATCTAGAATATGACCAGGATGGTATTCTTGACCATCTGTCATGGGATTACGAGTGTAAAATAGATTTAAGAAAACTTTATTATTTTTGCATGTAAGGTAAAATTATAACATGATGTCTTTTAAAATGGTCAGCCTTAATATTTATTACAATAATAGCAATGACCCATGACTGCTAACATTTATTGAGTATTTGTTGTGTGCCAGATACCATACTAAGAACTTTGACATGGATTATTTCATTTAACCTTCAGAACATCTCTATAAAGGATAACACTGA
>NW_012138648.1:0-343 GCF_000956105.1 Propithecus coquereli
GAGCCAAATTTTAGCCATTCCTAATGTGCAATTTTGCAGACTCAGGTACTGAAAAGGTTGACAAAGTGGTAGGGAATAAAAGAGCTCACATCAAAGCCCATATCTAATGATATAAGCTTTGCCCTGTGGACTTGCTTGCCTCTAAGGGATAACATCACGGTAATTGGAAGATTTTTGAGGTACAGTATACTATAATGAAAATAAGAGACTGATCTACATCAGTGTAATGCTAGGTTTTCTACTTGGTGCATTCTTTTTATAGCAGTGTGTACTAACATAAAGCATGGTCCTGAGTGCACTTGTTTGCTTGTAAATTTTTGTGCTGGATGAAAATTTATAACTC
>NW_012138648.1:393-1080 GCF_000956105.1 Propithecus coquereli
AAAGGGAATATAGCCAATGACCAATACTTTGCTATGGTTTGCAGCGTGATGACTAGTGGTGGGCGTCATGCTAAATAACATTTCTTTTTCTGTACTGAACCACAGCTTGTGGATTCTTTTTGTAGTGATAAAAGTGAATCCACAGAGCATGCTGTGAACTTTACTTGAAACTAGAAATTCCAGAAATACCACTCCAGGACAGAATTCCTCTATCCACTGCCCACACCATGGAGTCCTATCATTACTGTGATATACAGCATGTTGATCTCTAAAGCAGAATCTATCCTAGAGGCAATAAGCATAATAGTTTCATTTTGCAGCATCTCTCTGGAGCCAAATTTTAGCCATTCCTAATGTGCAATTTTGCAGACTCAGGTACTGAAAAGGTTGACAAAGTGGTAGGGAATAAAAGAGCTCACATCAAACCCCATATCTAATGATATAAGCTTTGCCCTGTGGACTTGCTTGCCTCTAAGGGATAACATCACGGTAATTGGAAGATTTCTGAGGTACAGTATACTATAATGAAAATAAGAGACTGATCTACATCAGTGTAATGCTAGGTTTTCTACTTGGTGCATTCTTTTTATAACAGTGTGTACTAACATAAAGCATGGTCCTGAGTGCACTTGTTTGCTTGTAAATTTTTGTGCTGGATGAAAATTTATAACTCTGGGAGTTTGACCT
>NW_012138648.1:14060-16554 GCF_000956105.1 Propithecus coquereli
TGTGATGGAGTAATCCACTTTAGGTAGGAACTGTGATTTCTCCCCCTTTCTCTCTTGACTTCCTTTCCTTCCCAAACAGATAGGTCACAAGCACTGGCCAGGACCATGGGCATGTGGCAGAGTAAACTGTGTGAGGGATGGTTCTTCCCCACCTCTGCCTATCTGGAATTTCTGAAGCACTCCCCAAACCCTGGCACAGCCTGTGGGACAGAGTTGCCTCAAAAAAAATTGGTTAAAGTTTTTTAACAACTTGATCAGATACAAGGCTAGAAAGAGAAATTAAAGGTAGTTTCAAAAAGATGTCTATTTATGCACCTAAATTGGTGGTCTGTGATTCATGGCCACTAACTCCATGTATTGCCAATAAATCTTGGAGACACTTAAATTTCATGTTAGAACAGAATGATGTGTTGTTTCTCTCTCTACACCCACCCCCATTCACAGTGGCCAGAGTGGTCTTGCTGAAATGTGCATTTGTGCAATGGTGCGGGGCGGTGCATCATCTCGGAGCAAGGTCTGCTTTCGTGCCAAGAGGAGCAGCATTTTCTAATTCATCCTTTTAGTGGGAATTATTTTATTTTAGGTTGTTGTTATATTGGCACTTTAATTACAGGCTTCAATTCCCGTATTAGTCGTCCATTGTTATGTAATAACCAACCCAAAACTTGGTGCTTTAAAATAATGGTTTATTATTTTTTCATGTTTTTGCAGGTTAAATTGGGCTCAGCTGGACAATTCTGTAGATTTTCTTCAGGGTTGGTCTATTATGCAGCTCCATTCATCTGGCAACTCAGCTGGTGTGAATACATTCAAGATGGCTTTTGTCTTTCAGAATCCCACGTATGTGGACTCTAATCACTCAATTTTTAGCCTGATCTTCCTTATGCAAAGAAGACTGAACTCAAGAGGGAGAAGCAGAATCCTCTAGGGTCTGGGCTACAGAGCTCCAGAATGTCATTTCCACCACATTCTAATATAAAAACAAGTTTTAAGAATAACTCACATTCCAGAGGACAGGAAATAGAATCCATCTTTGATGTGAGGAACAATTTGCTCACATGGCCATAGAAGGAATTGTGGGTGGCTGTAAGGGAAATTACATTTGTATAGGCCACAGGCTTCTTAGGCCAAACTAAGATGACCGCTGCAGTGTTTTTTCCAGCCCAGCCCTACTAGCTAGCCGGCCTTCTGGGGAGGCATAAGTCAACATACTCATGTAACCAAGGTGTTATCCCCTGTGTGAGCCCTTGTGATCGTGCTTTCCTATGGCATGTTGCCACTATTGTTCAGAGCCATATATAAGCGCTCACCATATTTTTGGGCATGCTTTTTGCCACTGCCGTATCCCCCTGACAATAAAGAGCATGTCTCACCTGCCTGCTGCCACTCACCTTTTCTTCCAATTCCCAAAGCCTGCGCTGGAGCGTTCACTAGCGACAGAGTATCCGCCTCACACTTGGAGTAGACTGGCAGGATCCGGAGAGGTAAGTGTACCCTCCACGGCAGCAGAGGAGGACATGTGGCCTCCTATGGGCTTGTGGCAGCCAGTGGTAGCGGTCCTCATGTCGCGGGCCCTTGCCATGGGGTGGAAGCAGGTAGAACGTACGCCTGTCACATTCAAGGCCTGGAAGAGGCCTTGAAGGCCCTGGAGGAGTTGCTGCAGCCTAGGGAGCGAGCAGCAGCTGGTCAGCCTTACAGCCCTCCCGGAGCAGCATAAGGACATGCTGCGTCATGAAGCCCAGATAAGGGAGTTACAAGAGACAGAGGAAGATTTGGAAGCCAGCCTGCAAGAGCTGGAGAAAGAGTTAACGAGTGGTCTCACATTGGACGCTGAGGAAACTGCAAGTATGCAGGAGACTGAGGGCGGGCCCCGCTGTGCTGAGAGTCTGCCCTGTCGTAAAACAGACAATGGAGCATGCGCCACCCATGAAGCCCCGGGAGGTGGCGCAGGGCGCGCCTACGGTAAGGGAGCGTATCTCTTACTCTGCCTACACGCTGTGGGAGCTGTGGGAGCTGGGAAAACAGTTCGAGCAGCGTCCTGGAGAGACTGTGCCTGCCTGGTTCTTGGGCTTATGCGATGAAGGGGCGGACAGTGTCCTGTGATCCCCAAGGGAGATGGCGCAATTGGCATCCATAACTACATATCCTTCCCTGAGGTAGATGCTACAGACAGACAAGTGGTCGCGGGGGCGAGGGTCACCACTCCTTGCTTGAATGGCTTATGGCTGCTGCCCATACAGTATGGGATAACGCCAGAGAACTACCCAAAACAGTGAGTAAGTGGTCTTCATACACATACTTAATTCAGATTCTTCAAGGGTTTGGAATGCACCAAGCCATTTTTGCAGTAGATAACTGGCAGGGCTCCGATGAGGAGCGCTTCACTACACGCATGCGTGACCTAATCTTAGCCACAGCTCCCCCGGGTTCGTTTGGCTCCCTGGCAGCTGTGCTCACTCCCTATGTGGGGAAGCGGACACATGAGGTCACCACT
>NW_012138648.1:19674-19982 GCF_000956105.1 Propithecus coquereli
GATAGATGGGATGGTACTAAGATGAACACCATTTTAATATAATAAATCACTTGAAATGTATGTTATGTAAAGCATGACAAATACTTTCACCACCCGTAAAACACAACCAACAAATAGATAAAACAAAATCCAGTGTACTTGTGTTTATGGACTACATTAGAAGATACTATAATGTAAATCAATAGTTTGTTGCTTTGGTGTCTCTAGCGTGTCCACTTTTTTTGATGAACAATTCTTTGTCATTCACTCTAAGCTCCTTTTCTGACATCCCATCAGGCCACCAGAAACCTATGTTATTTTTCCTCATA
>NW_012138648.1:22402-22767 GCF_000956105.1 Propithecus coquereli
TCCTGTTTACCCCTCACCCCTCCACACAGTTTCTAGTATTATTAACATTTTGCCTTAGGTTGGTACATTTGTTACAATTGATGAGTCAATATAGATACACGGTTATTAATTAAAGCCCATAGTTTACGTTAGGGTTCAATCTTTATGTTGCATATTCTATGAGTTTTACCAAATGTATAATGACACGTATCTACCATTATAGTATCATACAGAATAGTTTCACTGTCCTGAAAATCCCCTGTGGTCCACCTATTCCTCTCTGCCCCCAGTACTGGACCTCGGACAAACACTGATCCATACCGTCTCCACAGTTTTGCCTTTTCCAGACTGCCATATAGTTGGAATCATACAGTATGTAGCCTTTT
>NW_012138648.1:24990-25507 GCF_000956105.1 Propithecus coquereli
CGTGCGCACCACGCGCCGATCACGTGTCCATCACGTGCGCACCACGTGCCGATCACGCGCGCACCACGCGCCTATCACGTGCGCATCACGTGCCGATCACGTGCACAACATGTGCCCATCACGTGCCGATCACGTGCACAGCACGCGCACACCACGCGCCGATCACGTGCCCATCACGCGCTGATCACGTGCCCACCACGTGCCGATCATGTGCCCATCACGGGCCGATCACGTGCCAATCACGGGCCCATCACGGGCCCATCACGTTCCCATCACGCATCCATCGTGTGCCCATCATGTTGTTACAACAGATGTCAGTGACTGGTCCCAGGGGAATAACCGAGCAGCACACAGAGAGTTGGAGGGTCAGAAAGTTTTATTGCCGGCTGCCCAGACGGGGGTCAAGCCTCCCAAAATCTGAACACCTCTTCCGGGTTTTAGTCAGGTTTTATACTTTTTTGGGGGGCGGATGAGGGGGGTTACTCTTAACAAATCACACACAAGTATAAATGATTAA
>NW_012138648.1:25557-25850 GCF_000956105.1 Propithecus coquereli
AGGCCACCGCACCAGGCTGCATGGGAGGCGCATGCCCATCACGCACCCATCACGTGCCCATTGTGCGCCCATCACGTGCCAATCACGTGCGCATCACGTGCCGATCACGTGCACACCACGTGCCCATCACGCTCCGATCACGTGCCCATCACGTGCGCACCACGCGCCGATCACGTGCCCATCACGTGCGCACCACGAGCCGATCACGTGCGCACCACGCGCCGATCACGTGCCCATCACGCGCCGATCACGTGCGCATCACGCGCCGATCACGTGCGCATCACGCACCGATC
>NW_012138648.1:25900-26228 GCF_000956105.1 Propithecus coquereli
CTGAAAGATGATGTATTGGTTGTGTCTAAGTTTCTGAAATTATGAATAAAGCTGCTGTAAATATCCATGTGCAGGTTTTTGTGTACATATAAGTTTTTAATTCAAGTAGGTAAACATCAAGGAACATGATTGCTGAAACATATGTTGGGAGTATGTTAATTGTATAAGAAACTGCCAGACAGTCTTCCAAAATGTACCATTTTGCATCCCCACCAGCCCAGCAACAAATGAGAATTCCTGTTTCTATACATCCTTGCCATCATTTGGTATTGTCAGTGTTTTGAATTTTTGACATTTTTACAGGTGTGTAAACATATCTCATTGTTTT
>NW_012138648.1:26278-27507 GCF_000956105.1 Propithecus coquereli
GCCCATCACGCGCCGATCACGTGCGCACCACGCGCCGATCACGTGCCCATCACGCGCCGATCACGTGCGCACCACGCGCCGATCACGTGCCCATCACGCGCCGATCACGTGCACACCACGCGCCGATCACGCGCCCATCACGCGCCGATCACATGCCCATCACGCGCCGATCACGTTCGCACCACACGCCGATCACGTGCCCGTCACGTGCGCACCACGCGCCGATCACGCGCCCATCACGCGCCGATCACATGCCCATCACGCGCCGATCACGTGCACAGCACGTGCGCGTCACGTGCCGATCACGTGCACAGCACGCACTGATCACGTGCCGATCACGTGCGCACCACGTGCCCATCACGCGCCGATCACGTGCCCATCACGTGCACACCACGCGCCGATCACGTGCCCATCACGTGCGCACCACGCGCCCATCACCGGCCGATCACGTGCCAATCACGGGCCCATCACGGGCCCATCACGTTCCCATCACGCATCCATCGTGTGCCCATCATGTTGTTACAACAAATGTCAGTGACTGGTCCCAGGGGAATAACCGAGCAGCACACAGAGAGTTGGAGGGTCAGAAAGTTTTATTGCCGGCTCCCAGATCGGGGTCAAGCCTCCCAAAATCTGAGCACCTCTTCCGGGTTTTAGTCAGGTTTTATACTTTTTTGGGGGGCGGATGAGGGGGGTTACTCTTAACAAATCACACACAAGTATAAATGATTAACCAATTAGCAAAAAGATTTAAAAGTTAGCCAATAAACAATAATTCTTATCAGCAGTATAATTATGATAGGCTTATAACAAATAGTATAGTTATGATAGGTTTATAACAAATAGTATAATCATAACAGGCTTGTAGTTTTGCTCAACTGTTCTGTGGTTTCAGCTTACAAGGCTGACAGGTATCAGTGTCTACTTTAGCTGCTTTGTGGTTTTAAGCAGATTCAGCACAGAAATTCCCCTAGTATGTATGGAAATTTCCCTAACAATGTGCCCACCACGGGCCGTTCACGTGCCCACCACGGGCCGTTCACGTGCCCACCACGTGCCGATCACGTGCCCACCACGGGCCAATCACGTGCCCACCACGTGCCGATCACGTGTCCGCCACGTACCGATCATGTGCCCATCACGTGCCCACCACGTGCCGATCATGTGCCCATCACGTGCCCACCACATGCCGATCACGTGCCCATCATGCACCCATCACGTGCCCATCA
>NW_012138649.1:0-814 GCF_000956105.1 Propithecus coquereli
AAAAAATCACCCATAATTCCACTGCTCTAACACAGCCACTCCAAGATGTATATGCATAAAGATTTTGACACAGGTATAATCATACAATGCATGCAATTTTGTGTTTCTTTTTTCCACTTATAGCTACTTTGCCATGTTATTACATGGTCCTTATAATTATCACTTTTAATGGTTTCATCACCATCTGCAACTTATTGCTTGTGGCAACACAATTTTTTTTCCGCTGAAAACTGGTAACAATTATGTAAAATAATTGAAGAAGAAAAACATGATTTAAGCATGTTCTAAAGCAGTGGTTTTCAAATTGTGATCCTTGGTACACCCCAAAGTTTACCATGGTAAGGGTAATTACGAGAGAAATCTGGGACCACTCGAACTTCCTTCAATCAAAGCACTTCTCCGTTAAGTTTATTTATTTATTTATTTGAGAAATAGAACTCCTTGATCTAAGAAGAAAATAAGGTATAACATTAAATAGTGCAACTTTTGCAGTAGAGTATGGCATTTAACAAGTATGTGACATGCGACAAATGCCTGAATTTCCTTATCTATAAAATGAGGATATTAATTTTATCTAACTTATTGGGTTGTGGTAAAGATTAAGTAAATATATATGTGATATGCATATATTGCTAGAACATTGCCTGCCACCTAACTGTTGTATAAGTGTTAAAGAAATGTTGAGGAAAACAGCATCTGGCCAACACACCTAGGGTGCATTTAAAGCAAGAAGTAGAACGATTAGAGACAGTGATAGATCTGCCAATGGCAGTGATATTCCCAAATCAGAAAAGGCAGGAGTTTGAATCCAGCC
>NW_012138649.1:864-1288 GCF_000956105.1 Propithecus coquereli
TTTCAGCCACTGATTTGTTTATTTATTTATTTATTTGAGAAATAGAACTCCTTGATCTAAGAAGAAAATAAGGTATAACATTAAATAGTGCAACTTTTGCAGTAGAGTATGCCATTTAACAACTATGTGACATGCGACAAATGCCTGAATTTCCTTATCTATAAAATGAAGATATTAATTTTATCTAACTTATTGGGTTGTGGTAAAGATTAAGTAAATATATATGTGATATGCATATATTGCTAGAACATTGCCTGCCACCTAGCTGTTGTATAAGTGTTAAAGAAATGTTGAGGAAAACAGCATCTGGCCAACACACCTAGGGTGCGTTTAAAGCAAGAAGTAGAACGATTAGAGACAGTGATAGATCTGCCAATGGCAGTGATATTCCCAAATCAGAAAAGGCAGGAGTTTGAATCCAGCC
>NW_012138650.1:0-607 GCF_000956105.1 Propithecus coquereli
ATGTTATTGGGGTGTAAGCATTCTACAACTTCAACAATGCATTCTTTCCCAATTTCTACATCACTTCCCTTTTTTCCTGAGTATATAAGCTACTGTATAAGTTGCTTCAGTGGCATTATTTCCAGGTCTTATTGCTGCTTGAAAGAATCGTCTTTGCTTTTGCTTTTCATCTTTTAATTTCTGCAATACAACCTTTCATGCCTCTCCCTCTAATTTAAAATATTTCTAGTCCTTATGAGTATTATAATATTGATGAGCACTGAATTTCTGTAATGTTGATATTGCAGTATCATAAAGCAAGCAAATCATCTTATTGTTAGCAGAAACAAGATAATACTGCAATTCTCAATCCTCATTAAAAAATATGTTTTCTTCCTTAAGCATTCTCTTGGTTTTCTTTGACATGATGGGCTATTAAGCAGAAAGAATTTAAAAATACTATAGAGCTGTGCAACTATACACAAATCCCACTTCAAACAGAAACACAGTGCACCCTTGTCAAAAGCTGATAACAGACTGGTGTCCTCAACCCCCACCAACCAGCCTTGTGCGGTAGTGGCACCAGTCAGGCGGGGGAAGTTAGAACTAAATCATGAGTGTAGCAACC
>NW_012138650.1:12497-13034 GCF_000956105.1 Propithecus coquereli
CAAAGGTTTACATTATACCTATTTAACTTGTCACGTAGACTTGTCACAGTCAACTTTTAAGTGTTTTAAAACTTACATATAGTGTAAGAAATTTACAACAGTATACTTCAACTTCCCTTCTGTCCTTTGTACTATTATCTTCATACATTTTACTTATGCACATGTGATAAACCCTATAACACTGTTATCTTTTGCATTAAGCAGTCAACTATATTTTAAAGAAATTAAAAATGAGAAAAAAGTCTTTTATATCTACCTACTTGTTATTCTTTGTGCTCTTTTTTCTAAATTTTTATCTAGAATTATTTTCCTTCTGCTTGAAGAACTTCTTTTAACTTTTCATGCAGTATAAGATTTATTGGTGATGAATTTTCTCAGCTTTTGTTTGTCTGCAAAAGTATCTATCTCCATTTTGGAAAGAGTTCACTGGGTCTATGATTGCAGATTGACAGTATTATTTTCTGTCAGCACTTTGGTGATATTATTGTATTGACTTCTCTAAATGGCTTGATGACAAGTCTATCATTTTTATCTTTG
>NW_012138651.1:0-756 GCF_000956105.1 Propithecus coquereli
TTCTGCATCAATTGAGATGATCACATGATTTTTATCCTTCATTCTTTAAAGTGGTATATCATATTTATTGATTTTCATAAGTTGAACCATCCTTGTATCCCAGGGATAAATCCACGTGATCAAGTCGAATGATCATTTTAGTGTGCTGTTGAGTTCAGTTTGCTAGTATTTTGTTGAAGATTTTTGCATCTACGTTCATCAGGGATATTGGCCTGTAGTTTTGTTCTTATAGTGTCTTTGTCTGGCTTTGGTATCAGGGTAATATTGGCCTCATAAAACAAATTTGGAGGTATTTCCTCTTCTTTAATTCTTTGAAAAGGTTGAGAAGGATTGGTGCTAATTCTTCTTTAAATATTTGGTAGAATTCATCCATGAAGTCATCTGTTCCTGGGCTTTTCTTTGTTGGGAGATTTCTATCACTAGTTCAATCTCCTTACTCATTACTGGTCCGTTCAGACTTTTTGTTTCTTTATTATTTCATCTTGGTAGGTTGTGTGTTTCTAAGAATTCATCCATTTCTTCTAGGTTATCCAATTTGTTGGTGTATAATTGCTCATCATAGTCTCTTATGGTCCTCTGTATTTCTTGTTTTGTGGTATGGTATAGAATGTATCCTGGAGAATGTTGTATGTACACTTAAGAATGTATGTCCTGTGCTATTGGATGGAATATTCTGTACATGTTTGTTAGGTTCATTTGATTGACAATAATGTTCAAATCCACTGATTTCTTATTCATTTTTTGTCTGAATGATCT
>NW_012138651.1:2656-3044 GCF_000956105.1 Propithecus coquereli
TTTTTTTTTTTTTTTTACTCTTTTTCATTCTTTTTTCTCGACTGACTGGATAATTTCAAAAGACCTATCCTTAAGTTCATATATGGTTTCTACGGCTTGATTGAGTCTGCTGTTGAAGCTCTCTATTTTTCATTTCATTCATCGTATTCTTCAGCTCCATGTTTTCTGTTTGGTTCAATTTTATGATTTCTATTTCTTTGTTGAATTTCTAGTTTTGTTCATGTATTGTTTTCCTGATTTTGTGCAGTTGTCTATCTGAGTTCTCTTGTAGCCCACTGAGTTTCCTTAAAATAATTATTTTTAACTCCTTTTCAGGCAATTTATAGACCTACATTTCTTTGAGGTCAGTTACTGGAACATTATTGTGCTCCTTTGGTGGCATCATATT
>NW_012138652.1:0-479 GCF_000956105.1 Propithecus coquereli
ATGTAATGTATTTATTGAAATAGGACATCAAAAATATTCAAATAAAAAAGTCTCCCTATAATATCCTGAAATAAAAATACAAATAAAAATGCAAAGATGTGGAAACAACCCAAGTGCCTATCAATACATGAGCAGATTAATAAAATGTGGTATATGTATATCATGGAGTACTATTCAGCTATAAGAAACAATGGTGATATAGCACTTCTTATATTACCCTGGGTAGAGCTGGAGCCCATTCTACCAAGTGAAGTATCCCAAGAATGGAAAAATAAGCACCACATATACTCACCATCAAATTGGTTTTAACTGATCAACACCTAACTGCACATATAGGAACATTCATCGGGTGGCAGGCAGATGGGAAGAGGGAGGAAGGGATGGGGATATATATACATAATGAGAGTGATGTGCACCGTCTGGGGGATGGACATGCTTGAAGCTCTGACTCAGGGCGGGACGGGGGAGACAAGGGCAAT
>NW_012138652.1:10138-10452 GCF_000956105.1 Propithecus coquereli
GGTAGGGAAAACAGAGGATAGGAAGAAAGAGACCAAGTACAATAAAGGAAACAAGACAAATGAAAAACTTAAGTATCAGCAAACAGGAGAAGGATCCCATTATTTCTGGGTGATATGATAGAAAAGCCAAGAAAAACGTTAACAATTAATAAAATGTTATTAATGTGACCAGTACAAAAATGTATATACACACATATATACATATACATATAAATGTAATAGAAGTTTGAATATGCATCATTTTCAATTACAAAAATACTTTTGGCTAAAATAAGGAGGAAAGAACCAAGATTTTTATAACAAAATATAGGACT
>NW_012138653.1:0-964 GCF_000956105.1 Propithecus coquereli
TAAGAATGGGCAAGGGACCTGCTCATTTCTCCAAAGAAGACATGGAAATAGCCAACAGGTATCTGAAAAGGTGCTCAACATCCTAATCATTCAGGAAATGAAAATTGAAACCACTGTGAAATATCACTCCACATCTGTTAGGATGACTATTATCCAAAATACAAAAGACAATACATGCTGGCGAGGGTGTGGGAAAAGGGAACTCTTGTACACTGTTGGTAGGAAAGTAGGTTGTTACAGCCATATGGAAAACAATGTGGAGGTTCCTAAAGAAATTTAAAATAGAACTACCATATGACCCAGCAATCCCACTTCTGGGTATATATTCAAAGAAGATGAAATCACCACCTCATAAAGATAATTGCAATCCCATGTTTATTGCAGCATTTTTCACAATAGCCAAGATATGGAAACCATCTAAGTGTATGTCAATGAACAAATGTGTAAAGAAAATGTGGGAGATAGACACACACACACATACACACGCACATAATGGAGTGTTATTCAGCCTTTAAAAAGGAGATGTAAGAATGTAAGAATGCTTAAAATCTACTCTCTTAGCAATTTATCATGACTTTGATATTTTTAATTTGTAATAATTAGTTATTTTGTGAAGTATCTCTTAAAATATGGGTTTGTCTGATGCTTTCTCATGATTATTTTTTGAGGTTTGAGGTTATGAATTTTTGGCAAGAATAACAAAAATGTGATATATTCTTTTGGTGCATTACATTAGGGGTATCTGATATCAAAATGTCTTATGGATGACGTTTCCCTTGATCACTTGGTTAAGGTGGTGTCTGTTGGGCTTTGTCACTATAAAGTTAGTGTTTATCATTTGAAATTGATAAATATCTCGGGATAGGTAGTTTGAGAATATTGATAATATATTGTTTTTTAATCAAACTTTCACCCACTAATTTTTGTATACAATTGTAGATATCGCCTGCAATAATTACTACTG
>NW_012138653.1:3304-4166 GCF_000956105.1 Propithecus coquereli
ATAGTAATGTTATTATCATTATTATTATTATCACTTACCAAATAATTAAAATATCCCATGCAATATACTAAGCATTCCATAGGCATTGCCTCTGTGCATTGATCTTAGACACAGCTACTGTTATAATTTTCATATTTCATGATGACATTCAGATTCAGAAAGATTCAGTCACTTTCCTACAGTTGCATGATGAATGGTTTCCTCATATGCAAACTGGGAATAATTTCATCTCCCTCATAGGGCTGTGATGAGTTTTAAATTGTAAGAGTTGCTGGGAAATTTTCTGGATGAAATGAAAAAAAAAAACTATCAGTGTCAACTATGAGGAAAAGAACTGGGAGTTGGGATGAAAAGAAGATTAACATTTCCTTGTATATTATTTAATACTTTGTGAAATTTGTGTGAGCTTTCATTATATTATAAAAAAGAATTGGAAAAAATAGGGGATAGCAAGGCAAAAAATATATATTGGAAACAACAGAGAGCTGCTACCGTCCCTAGGCTGGAGGGAGAAAGAGAAGATACGGCGTTACCAGGTTCCAAGAGTCAGAGTCATCCAGCAGAAGCTGGAACCAAAACATACCTGTCAAGGGAAGCTGGAGTCATTAAAGAGAGAATATTCCCACCCCATTGATTTTAGGCTTGACCATAGAACTTGCTTCGTCCAAGAGATATTATCAAACATGACATAAGAAAAGGCTTAAAATATGCATGTGTAGTTAGACTTCCCCATTTGCACTTTTGCCATCGCAATGCAAAGAACATGCTCTGGGAAGTCAGCTAGTCCCAGAAGAATAAGGAACATGTGAAATAGAGATGTCCCAAATAACTTGCAGAATTGAAGCACAAGGCATATTTCCTC
>NW_012138654.1:0-1376 GCF_000956105.1 Propithecus coquereli
TCTCTGGTATCTGTTAATAGTACTTGGAGGAATAACTTTTTGAGCTGATATAAATTATTTATGCATAAATAAATCGATAGTTGTGAGAGCAGATTTTGAGAGTAGGTAAGGAAAGGGAGTAAAGGCAGTGGGCCGCTGAGAAGGAGAGAAAACCCACTAAAAAGCACAGAAAATAAACTTCCTCTTACCTTGCAGTTGGGGTAAGCCCAACTTAGAGTCTTAAGAGTTGAAAGAAAACTCAGAGGTCACTTAGCCCAACTGTGACTGAGGGGATTACCAGGACGTGGAACTTACAGTTTTAAAACTGGGAAAGTCCCAGCAAACCAGGATGAGTTAGTCATGTAATCTCTGACCTTCTGCACATGGTAATGTGTCAGAATCCCTTCTGACATGGTAATATAGGTTATTATTATTCCCAATTTCCAGATGACATAAGTAATTTACAGATGAGGCTGGGTAGTCAGCCAAACCTACTTGAATACTCTCAGTGATGGGCAGCTAGCTAATGGTTCTATTGGATGCTTCTGCCTTATACAGAGGTATTTTCCCTGTCATTTACATGCATTGGTCCTTTCTTACATGAAGATCACACAGGGCTTCTATCTGGTAAGTCTAGAAAATCAACCTGTTGAGAAGCCAAAAAAAAAAAAAAAAAATCAACCAACAACCATACTTCTCCTTCCCCTCCAACTCAACATATTCATTTCTTTCTCAGCCTCCCAAGTAGCTGGGACTACAGGCATGCGCCACCATGCCTGGCTAATTTTTTCTATATATTTTTAGTTGTCCAATTAATTTCTTTCTAATTTTAGTAGAGGCGGAGTCTCGCTCTTTCTCAGGCTGGTCTCAAACTCCTGAGCTCAAACAATCCGCCTGCCTCGGCCTCCCAGAGTGCTAGGATTACAAGTGTGAGCCACCGCGCCAGGCCACAAAGAGCTTTTAAGATGAGAAGAACTATGAGCCAAATGCAGAGCGCTTTTCTGTTGGCTTTCTCACTAAGTGTCTGTGCTTTGAATATATTTTTATTCATTAAAAGAAGCTAATGAAGTTCAATATATTTTGAGAGAGTCTACTGTGCAATATATTATCACTAAATTAAAGTGAAGAATCCATGTTCTCACACAGAACAAGAGGAAATATAGTATATTGAAGGAAATGTACAATTATGTTAACACACGAATGTTAGCAATAATGGGCCTTTTGTGTTTTATTATACCAAGTTGTTGCTGGCTCTATCTTATTAAAATATTCAATTCTAAAGACTGAAAGATTAAAAAGAGACAAAGATGTATTACTGCTTATCATTAACTAATCAATAAGTATTTATTAAGCTTCTTCTATGGGCTTCGCAATGTACTAATTGGGAACATGGAAAC
>NW_012138654.1:2588-5024 GCF_000956105.1 Propithecus coquereli
TCTAATACACTACAGTTTCTAATACACTACACTTGAGTATTTTTGCTATGGGGAACTATTAAAGGTTTTTAAGTAGGGGCATTACAATCAAATTTTGTGTTTTGGAAATATCACAATCATGCCAACAGAGTGGAGAATGAATTTGAGAGGAAGACTGGAAGTAGGGAGATGAGCCAAGAGACAGGTTTTTAGATGAGAGATGAAGACGGAGTGTCTTAAGATCCAGTGTCTGTGGAGATGGACAGATGGATGGAGGAGATGAATACGAAAGCTATGAAGGATTTGGAATTTGCAGGACTTGGTGCCTGACAAGATGTGGGTTGCAAAAGAGGGAGGAATTAAGGGCGACTTCCAGGTCTCTGACTGTGACCTCTATATTAGTTGTGATGTGTATAATAGTATAGCCACCAACTGAAATTATTCCCTACAAAAGCCCCTTTTTCTATCCCTCACACTACCCAGAGAAAGTGCTTAATGACCACTGAATCAAATGTGGCTGAAGGCAGTCAAGGCCTCCAAGACCCTTTTCTCCAAACAAGCTTTCCCTTTATTCCTTTGTGTGATGGCTGAAATTCCAACTTTAGGAAAATCTTTTTTTCATGTCTTATTTACTGTTACAAATTCTTGGAATTTAACCTCCACAGTGGCTGTGGAAAGGCTCTTGAAATATTTGGGGTTTTGTCCTTTTTTTTGAGATGAGGTCTTGCTGTTTTGTCCAGATTAGCCTTGAACTCCTGGGCTCAAGAGATTCTTCCACCTCTGCCTCCTGAGTAGCTGGGACTACATGGGCTTGCCATCACGCCCATCCAAAAGACGTGTTCATATTGAATAGAAAGTGGTAGACTTTCAAAATGTTTTATTTAGCCAGTTTCTTCTTTTTTAAGTGTATACATATGACAGTGGGAAACCCTTAGCAGAAACATGCATTGGATGCCTGTCCTAGGATCAGACTGTAAATTCTTTTCATTATAGAATTGCAATTAGGGAAAGGACAAGAGGAAAATTGGCTTTTCTGCTTGTCTTGGGCTGCCTTATTCAAGATACTGTGGTTGGCAGGCAACACAGTGAGACTCTGTCTCAAAAAAAAAAAAAAAAAAAAAAACCCTCAATAGCAATATTAGGCACTATTCTTGGATTTATGTTTTTAGGCTGTATCCAAGTACCTGATACCTTGTGCATAGTAGGCATTCAATTAATAATTGTTGGATAAAAGAATGTCCATACTGTCTAAAATAAATCATCCTTCTAGGAATTAAAAAAAAAAGATACTGTGGTTGTATTGTCTTTTGGTTATGTATCACTTGTCATGATGATAAAAGGTTATGAAGCTTACAAAGAAACTAAGGCATTTCTAACATTGGTTTAGTGCTTTTCTTGACCTGAGGCAAAAGTAAGCAAAGACACCATGGGGATAATTCTCCCCCTTTTCGTCCCATCTCCCATTTTTTTTCCCTCTAGTTGTGGCACACAGTTGAGCTGTAGAAAAAAAAAACAAAAAAAGCAAAAAAAAAAAAACTTCCAGGGTTTTGGTTGGTTTAGGCCTTTATGGGAACTTTTCCCTCCATTTGGAATAGCTGTCTCCCATCCTCAAATGCTTCTGAACCCAGCTTTATGGCACCTTCCTCTATGATGCCTTCTCCAAATTCCTGCCATTCATTCATTTATTCAGTAAGTAAGTATATATTAAACATCTCCTGTGTGCCAGGCACTGCCACAGGGGGCTGGGGATTTAGTGGTGAGCAAAACTATAAAGGAATAAAAATCCCAGTCCTCACAGAACTTATGTTGTTGCTAAACAGTTCATTTAAACAGTTCAGTTTAACAAGTATGTGTTATGCACCTAAATGTGCCTAACACTATGCTAAGCACTGGGGGTACCAAATTGAGTTATGACTTAATCCCTAGCCTCAAGGCTATAGTCTGGAGAGAAGAGACCCCGAAACAGATCATTTCCATGCATGTGGTAAGGAGTCTGATAAAGTTAAGCCCCGAGGTTTGTGAAAGCACAGAGTAGGGGCACCTAGCCCAATCATAGGGAAAGGGACAGTGGGGAAGACTTTTGTGGAGAAAGTGATAGAGCTGAGTCTTGATGGAAGGCTGAGTCTTTAAGGTAAAAAGCACAGTTGACCACTGAGCAAGACATGGTGTATGGACATCTGTAGACAATTTGGGGTTGCTGGAGTTTAACACTTAAGGTGTAGAGTGGCAGGAACAAGGCGTAAAGAAGTAGACCAGGACCCGACTTTAGAGGACCTTATGTTCCAACACTAAGGAGTTGGAATTTTTATCGTATAAAGTCATTTTCAAACTTGGGTGTGCATCAGATTCCCTTGTGGAAATAATTTAAAACCAACTAAAACCGATAAATCTGATGCCCAGGGCCCATCCCAGAGCCCCTGGGTCAGAATCCTTGCTGATCTGTATTTTTAACAGCTT
>NW_012138655.1:0-1147 GCF_000956105.1 Propithecus coquereli
TTTCTCATTTTTCTGTCTACCGTCTTCTAATTCAAGTTTATTTTGCAGTTATAAATGTCTTAATTTGTGTTCACTCTATTTTATTATAAAAAAATTTATAGGCATCTACTTCCCCATCATATTATAAATATTTCTTACCAAGGTGTGCTTCCAAAAGGAAGGACAGCACAGTGGTGTACGTTATACTACTCCAGTTCTCCTCTTTCCCCTCACCTCAATGTCCTGCCATTTCTACCCTCAAATCCCCAACCTTATGCAAATTTACCTGATTACTTGGGCCATCTATGACTCATGAGAAAAGGACAGATATCTGTATATTTTTTAAGTGTGTAGACTAGGAATCTATAACAAATTTACTATCAGTGATATAAAAATCTCAAGCTTTCTTTTGTTAACAAATGATTTCTTTATAAAATAATGCATGATAAGCTAAAAATGATTGAAATGTCAATTATTCTGTCACTATGAATATATTACCATTAATACTTCCACGGAAGTTCCATATAATCCCAGTTATACCATAAAGTGTGAAAGAGGACATTTTAGGAGAGGGGAGGAGTTTGTTCATTGAGGTAATTACATAAATAATATAAAATGTAAATCATATATTTTATCATTGAGAAAATAAAATACGAGCCAAGAATATATTTCTTTACATCTTTAGATTTAACTAGCATTGAAAGTTTCAAGGTTTATTTTGACTAGTGTCTGGCTTTTTAATTGACAAGCTAATTAGAAGGGTATGCTAGACTACTTGTCCATACCAAGTTCAGTGTGCAGCTGTCCTGGGGGAAAGACGTACAACTGAACTTGTTGACACTTGAAATTAAGCAGCACTCACCCGAAAAACTGTCATTTCTTCCAGCAGAACCTCTTCTAAATCATGCCAGGTCTCCTTAGGAATTGAAACTACTTTAAGAACGGTCCCAACATCTTTGAAAGAAAGAGGGGGAGAAGACCACGACTTAAATAGATCTGAACAGAATTTAGTGCTAATGCATGAAATTAGTATTTGCCCAAAAAAGAATATTTTCACATCAATTTTCCTTTGATTTTTTGGTCAAAACATGAGTAAAATATATATTTAAATGCATTTCATACTATGAGACAAATCATAAAGATAAACAGTAGAGATAGCCTTGGAACG
>NW_012138655.1:5432-5781 GCF_000956105.1 Propithecus coquereli
AAACATAACACATTTATAATGGTAAAATATTCATGGTAGTTAGTTATTTATTAGAGGTGAATTATACCTTGAAAGTAACCATAAAAACTACCTTTGGTTCTTAGTATACATTTGACACTTGAACAAGACAGGTTTGAACTGTGCAGGTCCATTTATCTATGGATTTTCTTCTGCCTCTGCCACTCCTGAGACAGCAATCCCAACCTTCCTTCTCTCTCCTCCTCTTTAGTCTACTCAACATGAAGATGACAAGGATGATTCAATTCCACTTAATGAATAGTAAATATACTTTCTCTTTCTTATTATTTTCTTAATAATGTTTTCTCTGGCTTACTTTATTGTAAGAATA
>NW_012138656.1:0-1295 GCF_000956105.1 Propithecus coquereli
TTAACATTCCTTCTTAATATTATTTGGACAAAAAATAGAATCAGGCAATAAAAACAAGAATCCTCTTGTTTTTTAATTTACTCTGCACAGGCCATTTGTAGTATTAGGTAAGGTGTTGGCTACTCTTCATACCGCTGCCTTCCTGACTTCCACAGGTCGGCAGGTGGCTTGGCTCTCAGGGCTGACTTGGGCCCTTCTCAGTGTGGAAGTAGCATCCCACACTCAACATCAAACCAATCAAACTAATCCTCTTTTCCACCTGGTCCTTTCCCTCTCATATCATCCCAGAACTCACCATCAAGTCAAGTTGATCCGTTATCATTAACTAGCAAACTTTGAGTAGTTTTTAAATTACTAATAATTAACTCATTTTGACCACATGCTTACCAGTACAAAGCAACATGTATGCCCTGTGATCTCAAAACGGGTTCCAAGTAATAGGGTTAGGGCCAGCGTTACGTGAGTTAATTCTATTTGGCAACAGTATGGGCTTGAGCAGCTTACAGAGATTTTTTTTTTTTCCTTCTCCAGGACTCCCAAAGACATTCCTGGTTTCTAAGAACAGAAGAGTTTATTATTCAAGCCTGTGTTAGCACCTTGGAAACCAAAGAGATGTATTAGATTGCCCTTTATAAATGCATTTAGCAACCACTATGCCAAGATTTACGTTAGATTCTCTTTGTTATGGTGATTTCTGCTGATACACATAATGTGTTAGGATGATTCCAGTCCGTGATTGTGAAATATCTCCCATCTTACTTGAATTAAATAAGCTATGCTCCTGACTCAAGTCTTGAAGACACGTATGTCTATAGACAGACACATAGATACAGATACAAATATAGATATAGATAGAGATGTATATTTTCCTTTGTAAAGGAAAACATTCGTATTTTATTGTTACTAACTCTTTGAATCACTAAATGTCTAAGGGTGTGAGTTTACCCTGTCAAATATACAAAGGCAAAGATTTCTAAGGCAACTAAAAAGGTATGGGGGTGATATTTATTAAGCGCTAAGTACTTGGTTTCATGCCAGGTGCTTTATACAAATTACATCATTTAAAAAGTCACAGTGTTCCAAATGTTGCCCTGTGAGTCGGCGTTCACGTAAAGCTGTTGCATCACTAATCCAATCTTCTGTGGAAAGACAGGCACCCGAGGCAGCAAGTCATTTGGAAGCGTCCTATGAGGCCAGACACACATTCTGCCTCTGTGATGTGTCGTTGAACTCTAAGCCCTTGTTTTTCATTTATAAACTGATTTTAATAAAACTACCTCGTTGTGTTGGGGAAG
>NW_012138656.1:4815-5207 GCF_000956105.1 Propithecus coquereli
ATTTATCATCTTCATTGACTATAACATTTCACTCTTTCGGACTTTTCTGATTTTCAAATTAGAAATTGTTTGTCACTTTTCAGAATTCATGTTTTCCTTCTATTTCCCTCTGTGACTTCTTGTAACATTCAACCTTTTGGCCTGGATTTGAAAATGTAGATAAGTAAGCATTTTCCCCCATAAACAGTACTGTATAGCATTATTCATTTTCAGCATTTCAGTGTACTGAACTGCCTGCCAGCTCCCATCCTGAGAGGGACTCTCAGCTGACTGGTTTCAGAGTGGGTGGCACGGCCTTCTGCGCACCATGCAACTTCCACGTACGTGCCACCAAACACTAAACAAGACAGCTCAGTGTCAGTGAGGGTGTGTTTGTTTTCATTATGTGTTTA
>NW_012138657.1:0-418 GCF_000956105.1 Propithecus coquereli
GCTCATTTGCCAGGTCAGGTCAAATATTTCAGGCTTAAAAAAGGAGAGTGAAAGAAAGAAACAACTTCTCAGTGAAAATTGTGTGAACAGTTAAAGTTAATAGGATCTTTTGACCTAACTCAGAACAAAGTAGAAAAGAACTTTAGTTTCACATGGATGAATGTCTATAGATGATCCCAAACAATCTGAAAGAATAATATGTGTTATATATTAAATTGTGTGATAATATATATTAGATTCCCAAACACTCCCTATCCATGAAGCCACACTGTTACCAGTAGATAGGAGATGATTTTTGAAGTTGCCTGCTTAATCAGCTAATACACAAATTATGCTTCAAAACCAACTTGTGAGGTTGTCATAAATTCACCTTTTTATGGTTAAAATTCATTTTTCTGTAATGTTTATTTAATCAGAG
>NW_012138657.1:2513-3290 GCF_000956105.1 Propithecus coquereli
TTTGTTACAGGAAGCAATAAGAAAATACTTACTAAGTAAGAAAAACTTAGCCTGAAAATCAATGAAAGGAAAAGACACAAGAAATCTCTAGTTTAGCACTTTAATCTAAGATGAACCAACATCCATGTTTGGAAAGTTCAATGTGTTTAGAAACATAGAATAGTCATTTTGACTAATAATGACCAATTAATACCAACCAATACAGTATAGGGGGAAGATACTATATATTGGCAGTTCTGTATTGCATTGTATTTCATACATTTTCAAAGACAACTTCTAAGTAAAGCATGAAATACACAACTGAACTACAGCATTTGGACTAACCATGGTAGTAAATAATTTTGTCTGAAACATTAAAATCAGTTGCATCATTTGCATCTTACATATAAATGACTTGTCTGTTCAAAGAGTTATTCTTTCAACAGATATTTATTATACCCTACTACTGTGACAGGGTATCATATATTAGAGTTTTATGTTCTTCCATAAATTTTAACATAGAACCTCAAAAATTCTAAGTATGCTACTAATGCACAAGGAAAATAGGAAAAAAATGCAGAAGGAAAGATACTGTCCATCTTTAGATAAATATAGATTTGCTACTAGATAAAGATTATAAAGTTTCATGACACTTTAGTATTTCACTTGAGTGGAAAGATCTGGTTTTTATTAGGGAGTTTAGTGAAGAGTTCTAAGCTAATAAAATATTCTGTTTCACATTCTAAGATAGTTTTATAACATTTTAAAAATCATTCTAGAACTCTGGCAAGTTTTTTT
>NW_012138658.1:0-376 GCF_000956105.1 Propithecus coquereli
TATGTCACTGGATTGTGTGAAACTGAGTACAATGCATAATTGTAATAAAACACATCAACCAGGATTCTGGAAAATAATCAGTTACTATTCCTAAACATTCAAGCAATGTCTGTTGATTCAAAGTGAATTAGGGTTTCACCTTTATTGCAGACTGTTATCATTCCCTTACAAATTCACTAGCTTTAAACCAAATTTAAATAGGAAAGAGCTTGTAGTAGACAAACATTGATTTATAACAAGTCTTTTCATGGTGGAGTACCTTTCACTGCCTTAAAATCATAACTCTAGCAAAACTTAGGAATATTAAAGACATTTGAAATTCAGAAATTTATTGAAGTATTCATTCAATCAGTAAATATTTATTGAGGAGCTATAA
>NW_012138658.1:2511-3240 GCF_000956105.1 Propithecus coquereli
AAGAAAAAAGAAAGAGAGGGAGAGAGGGAAGGAAGGGAGGAAGGATGGAAGGAAGGAAGATAAAATGTAACAGAGACAATATGCACCACAAAGCCTAAAATATTTATTTTCTGGCCCATTGCAGAAAATGTGTGCCAACCCCTGTTCTAGAGGACGGTTGGACAGGAAGTTAAAAGGAACCTGGGTCTCTGAGTCACCACATGGAGCAGAGCAATTCTACCATTCCTGACTGCTGAACTTTGGACTGTTGTGACAGATGAAAATAAATTTCCATCTTGTTTAATCTATCACATTCAGTGTGTCCTTGTTGTAAGAGTTATTAATCTAATTAATCGACTAACAAACCTTATTAGTTTTGACAGTTTTTCAATTGATCTCTTGCAATTTCTAAATAGACTATCATGTCATCTGCAAACAATAATAGTTATATTCCTTGGCAACAAACATATTACCTCCTCTATCCTTTTTTTAGTCTTATTTTGAATAGCCAGAGCTTTCAGAACAATGTAAATTTATAGTGGTAATAGCATACATCCACATTTTGTTCTAAATTATAATAGCTATGCCTTTAGCTCTTTACTGCCTGGTAAACTACTGCCCTTTGATTGTAGATATTTTTCATTATTTTAAGCATATTCAGGAGAAAAAAATATGCAATGGTTGTTCTCCTTTTTGATCTATCTCAGGTTTTGGTATCAAATTTATTCAGTTTTATGAAAGGACTTAGAA
>NW_012138659.1:0-630 GCF_000956105.1 Propithecus coquereli
TTAAGTTGAATTATATAATAAATAACTCATTTCACATATAGATAATTTCTAAGATAGAATACTGAAAAGTTGGTGCCTAATTGGTAGGCATAAGTTTTAGTTTATATACCTTTGCTTAGATCCTATGGAAAAGTGCTTGTTTTTAGGTCCTGTTAATGCAAGTGTTCATTTTGTCTCTTTATGAAGGTACGTGTGTGGCTATTGGAAGTTGCAATATAAACTTTGCTACTCCGTAAAAATGCTAGTGGAAGATAGACAGTTATTAATTGTTGGCTTACTGTTTTCTCTATGAAATAGAAGTTATTTTGGTTAAAAGTCACTCTTAATAGGAATGGTTGAGACTATATTGGGAGAATAAGGACAAGCTAATATCACTGTATACGTGCTGTTGTGTTTCAGAGAAAGTAGTTCTGTCCTGTTGTGGTGGTTTTACAGTGGTGTATAATAGTGCGCGCACACACATGTATATTAGTGGTTTTTAGGGTGCTGCCTCCTTTTTCCCCACCTCCTGACCTCTGTATAATTTTGAGACTTATTGAAGACCCCCAAAGACTTTTACCTATGTGGGTTACAACTATCAAAATTTTCCACATTGGAAGTCAAAATTAAGAAATATAAAAATACTTAGTT
>NW_012138659.1:3483-4663 GCF_000956105.1 Propithecus coquereli
CTTACTCCACCAAATCCCAGAGGAATTACAGATTTAGATGTATGAAGGAAATCATAAACAAATTTAGAAGAACATATACGCAACCATTTTCCTGAGCTTAGTATGGGAATCTTTTTAAACATAGAAACAACATAAGCAATCAGAAAGGGAAATTAGTAGTTTGGACCATAGAAACATTTTAGATTTTTACATGCCAAAAAACATTAAATATGTTAAAAGACAGATATCTAAATTGTAGCAGTCACTAAAAAATATGGTAGCCAAAGGTTTTCTATCATTTAGACATAGAATACTTAAAAATTAATTTTAAAAATCCACTAAAACCCTACAGGAAAAAGGGTAGAAGGCAACAAGAATTTTAGGAAAAGCAATGCAATATACTAACATGAATAGGAAAGAAATGTTTATTTCTAATAATAATAAAAATGCAAATCAAAATGACCCCATTTTTAAAGTAAGTTGCGTTTCCCAAAAGGTGAAGAACTTACCCCTTGGAGCAACCTCACATGCTTACGAGGTAGTTTTCTAGGCTACCAAGTTGGGGCTGCCACTGTTTTATTTGTTTGTTTGATTATGGGTTTTTTTTTACTCTTGCTTCAGCTATTTGAGGCAATGTACACGGCCACGGCCACCAATGTTTATGATGAAGATATCCCTGCCACCAGTAATCAGTTAGAAGTTACCAAAATGAGACTTTTTTTCTCTTGCTAATAGCCTTGATCACTATTCACGCTGTTGTGCTCCACAGTCTAATAAATAAACTTCAACATCTCCCAACCCTGCTTTGGGATTTCAACGCGTCAGAAATCGAAAGCATTTGCTGGGGTAGTGAGTGTTGAAGAAAGCGTCGTAGGCGGACTATTTGTTCAACTGTGTAGACCCAGAAGAAACCACACTCTCTCACTGATTCAGAAATAATCTCTTAGCTGAGGTCTTGCACTTGCAATCATACTGAGCCTGTGTGTTTTCTGATGTCTGCTTCTTTTCCATTAAGTATCAGGTTTTTGATATTATAGAAGAAACAATTATTTTGTTCTTAATTATTTCATCCAGCCAGGAAACTAACTTTCCACTCTCTCCCATATTTTGTGAAAAAGTAAGCATGAACCAGGGCTAAAGCTCTCTTCCCCAAATCTCTCCATCCTCACTTCCCTGGGCCATGTTGGTCCCTCGTGGCTTT
>NW_012138659.1:6013-8515 GCF_000956105.1 Propithecus coquereli
ACGCACCTAACACTCGGCCGCTATCCTAGACACCAGGATCAGCGCTCCGAAGTTCAGCCAAGAACTCAGGATTAATTCACCTACCGAGGAGAGAAAGGCACCAGCGTCGATCACTCTGATAGTTTTCAGCCCAAAACACCTTTAGCTTTATCTATGTTATGGTGCCCTAAGATCCTAATATATTTTAAAGTTAACCTCAAAAGTTTCCAGGATAATTTTTAATCCTACCATTCATTTCTTTAGCAAACATTTAAAATTAAATTTCTTTATTCGCAGATGTTTACTGAGCACCTCCCATGTGCAGGCAATACGATGGTAAGATGTCCAGAAAGGGTTCCTGCCCTAAATTGAGACTGTTGAATTAAAACTTATTTTGAAGGAATGACGTTTGATGACTTCACGCACATACACTAAGGTGAAGCAACAGCTAATAAAATACTACTGTGTACAACAGCGGCTAGCAAATCCAGCCAATCTTCAGGGTCACCTGGGGAGAATTTTAAAGATATAGATTCCTGAGCCCCAACACAGGTGGATTCAGTTTGAATATCTGGGGGTGGGGCCCGAGGGTCTCCCAATTGGCAAATGCGAGAAGGAGAGTAGATGAGGAGACACTTCACCCAATTGACGGGAACTGCCCCTACTCAAGCCATGGTGGGCTGGGTGTGATAAAAAGCTCTTGGGATAACAGCTCGCGTGGCAAAGTAGCTCCCTGTTACATGAGAGCAATTGTGAACAATTTTCAAAAAGAAGAGTGTCTGATGGTGAGTACATGTGGTGCTTGTCTTTCCATTCTTGGGATACCTCACTTAGTAGAATGCGTTCCAGCTCTATCCAGGAGTATACAAGAGGTGCTAGATCACCATTGTTCCTTAAAGCTGAATAGCACTCCATGGTATGCATATACCACATTTTATTAATCCACTCATGTATTGATGGACACTTGGGTTGTTTCCACATCTTTGCAATTGTGAATTGTGCTGCTATAAACATTCGGGTGCAGGTGTCTTTCTTATACAGTATCATTTGCTCTTTTGGGTAGATTGGTATTAACTGATCAACACATAAGTGCACATATAAGAATAACATCTATTGGATGTTGCGCAGGGGGGAAGGGGGGAGGGGGGAGGCAGGAGGAGGGGACGGGTATTTGCATACACAAAGAGTGCAATGCGCACCACCCAAAGGATGGACATATTTGAAACTCGGACTTAGGGGTGGAGGGGGGGCAAGGGCAACATACGTAACCTAAACATCTGTACCCCCATAATATGCTGAAATAAAAAAAAAAAAAAAGAAAGAAGAGTGTCTGGGCTCCTGTTGCACAGCAAAGGGTATCGATACATGAAGAAAAAAGAAGCACATCCTGCTAAACCAACGCTCACAATCTGCACTGCACACGCCTCCCAAGCCCTGCGACACTTCGAATGCCTCCAGAAAGGTCCATTCTGTAAATAGTGCCTTTCGTTTCACCAATTTCCTACAGCTAATGGAAACCACGCATCGCACTGAGATTTTTTTTAACATGTTTTTGGTTTGCTTGTTTTGTTATCGGCCACTTATCAGGCAACAATATTGAGATGGACTCTAGTCAAAACAAAGTAACGGAAGGAGATTCTGTCCTGTAGAACTTCGTATGTTTCATCGAATTGATTTTCTTTTGCATTCTAGAAGTGCTCCAGTGCAGTTGTGCCGACAGAAAAATAATATCTCCTTTCAAAGTGACTTATGCATTTTCACAGTTAGAAATTTTGATTTTCAGTTGCCATGACACAAATGGTACAGATTCTCATTGAGGTGTGCAGAATGGTTAAAAAAAAAAAACAAAAACCAAAAAACATCACTGGATTTGGCTTCCACAGCTGGAGTCAGTTATTCTCCAAAATTTCTCTGCCATGATTCTCCCTCCTGCACCTTGGTCTCAACCACGGATACCCACTCAAATCCCCTGGGGAATTTTTAAAAAGTACCAATGCCCAGGACTTCCACCCAGACCAGTTAGACCAGAAGCATCATACGTTCTAAATATTCCTGGGTGACGCTAACAGCCACTCTCCAGCCTAAAGGAGGTCCCCTCCCTCCCCACACAGCCCTGTGCTCTGTGCTTCCACGCCTTTGCGTGTGCTGTTCCTTCCCCTCGGAACACCCTTCCCTGCAGTCCCCATGTCCTCACCATACACACCCTCGAGACCCAGTTCAGATGCTCTCTCTTTCATGAACTCACTTTAGAAACCCTTTAGGTCCATAGTACATCCTGCCTCCTCTGAATTCTCACAGAGCTTTTCCTATCCTCTCGAGCTACTTTCTAGACGGTCATTTCTGGATCGAATGATTGTCCATTCAGTCATTTATTCAGTGAATATTTATTCACTGCTTACTGGCAAGGCATTTTTCCAGGTGATGGGCGTTCACAGGGCTTCACCATTTAGTGACTGGACGGGGAAACAGAGAAAAGCTGGTGTAACTAATGGAGATTTTTTCTGTTTTAACTATTGAGTATAA
>NW_012138659.1:12002-14091 GCF_000956105.1 Propithecus coquereli
TTCCTGGGCAGCGAGGACAGTATTTATGTTTGAGTGGTTACTGTGGGCCAGACGTGATGTGATCTATTCCATCGCACCAATACGAAGCTGCTCTCATTTCATGGACGAGGCAAGGAGACTACGGGAGGTCACCCAGCATGGTTGAGATCCCACAACTAATATGCCACAGGGCTAATATTTTAACCCAGATCTGTGTGTTTCAAAGCACACATGTGCACTTTCTATTATTCAACATTGCCGTTGAGCATTTTATCTTTTTAAAAATCTTCTGTGGAAACTTCCTGTTTTTTTCTATGTCTTGTTTTGCACCTACTTGTCAAAACTAAATACGATATTGTCATATGAGTTGAAAGAATCCTCAAAATACTTATTTTTATGTATCTTATTCCTGCTAACACATTTCTAATATTATGTTTGCTTTTAAAATGACAGTCACAGAGATGATATATAGAGCTTATGGACCAATCCACCTCTCAAATGTTTGTAGTATTTATTTTTAGTGAGTTTCCTCTGATCGTATTTCTGGGTTGTTTTGCCCTCTATTATTCCCTTTTCTCTTTTTGAAAGTGTGGAATTCATTGATTAAACTCACTTTGAATTATATTGTTGTTTTCTGAGGCATCAATATACCACTTTCATGTTATTACCTGAAAATGTAATATGTTTACCCTCAAATTTTTCAATACTCAGAAAGGATTAATTACATAGATTATATATTTATGTCACCGAGAGGAGGGTATATTAGTGAAAACTACTCTCTCTCTTCCCCAAGGCATAGGACACCTGCCCTACCTGAGGCACACAGTAAGGAAAAGTGGTTTTCCAACCATCTCTGTCTGTTGAGTCAGCCCTCCCTAAGAAAGCAGGAACATCCAAATGGGGGCAGAAGAGATCAAACTCTCACTCTTTGCTGATGATATGATATTATATCCAGAAAACCCTAAGGATTCAACCAAGAGACTCCTGGAATTGATAAATGAATCCAGTGCAGTCTCAGGATACAAAATCAATGCACACAAATCAGTGGCATTCATATACGCCAGCAACAGTCAAGCTGACAATCAAATAAAAAAACGCAGCACCTTTCATGATAGCTTCAAAGAAAATTAAATATCTAGGTGTAAATGGGATAGCCCACCATCACAGAATAAAGGATAAAAATCCTATAATCATCTCCATAGATGCAGAAAAAGCATTTGACAAAAGTCAACATCCTCTCATGATAAAAACTTTCAACAAATTAGGTATAAAGGGATGTACCTCAACATAATAAAAGCCATATGTGACAAATATCCAACTTAAATAATATTCAATGATGAAAAGCAGAAAGCTTTTCCTCCAATATCAGGAACAAGACAAGGAAACATACTCTCACAACTTCTATTGAATATATTACTGGAAGTCCTAACCAGAGCAAGAAAAAAAAGGCATCCAAATCAGAAAGGATTCGCAAATGACATGGTCTTATATATAGAAAACTTTTATGACTCCACCAAAATACCATTATAATTAACAAATCAATACAATAAAGTTGCAAGATATAAACCAACAATCAAAAATCAGTTGCATTTATATATGCTAACAATGAACTCTCCAAAAAAGAAATTAAGAAAAGGTCCCATTTACAATAGCCTAAAAAAATAAAATACTTAGTACTAAATTTAACCAAAGGGGTGAAAGATATATACACTGAAAACTATAAAACATTGATGAAGGAAATTGATTTAGACACATACAAAAAATGGAAACATATACTATATTCATGGATTGGAACAATTAATATTTTTAACATGTCTATAATACCCCAAAGTGATCTACAAACTCAATGCAGCCCCTGTCAAAGTTTCAATAATGTTTTTCAGAAAACATTCCAGTGGTGCTGGGAAAACTGGATATCTAAATACAGAAGAAAGAAATAAGACCCTCATCTTACATCATATAAAAAATCAACTCAAAATGGATTAAGGACTTTTACCTAAGATCTTAAATTATAAAATCACTAGAAGAAAACACAGGGGAAAAGCTCCATGACGTTTGTCTGGACAATGATTTTTTGAATATGACCCCCAAAACACAGGCAACAAAAAGC
>NW_012138659.1:14256-15128 GCF_000956105.1 Propithecus coquereli
AAGAAATTAAGAAAAGGTCCCATTTACAATAGCCTCAAAAAATAAAATACTTAGTACTCAATTTAACAAAAGAGGTGAAAGATCTATACACTGAAAACTATAGAACATTGATGAAAGAAATTGATTTAGACACATATAAAAAGTGGAAACATATACTATGTTCATGGATTGGAACGATTAATATTTTTAACGTGTCTATAGTACCCCAAGTGATCTACAAACTCAATGTAGTCCCTGTCAAAATTTCAATAATGTTTTTCAGAAAAATATAAAAAACAATCCTAACATTTGTATGGGATGACAAAAGACCCTGACCTCAAATAGCCAAGCAATTTTGAGCAAAAAGAAAAACACTGCAGACCTCACACTACCTGATTTTAAAATATACCCCAAAACTATAGTAATCAAAACAGCATGACGCTTGCATAAAAACAGACAGGTATGTCAATGGAACAGAATAGACAGTCCAGACATAAATCCATGCATTTTTAGCCAATTAATTTTTGACAGAGATGCCAAGAACACACAATGGGGAAAGGAAAGTGTCTTCAATAAGCGGTGCTGGGAAAACTGGATATCCAAATACAGAAGAAAGAATAAGACCCTCATCTTATATCATATAAAAAATCAACTCAAAATGGATTAAGGACTTTAAGATCTGAAATGATAAAATCACTATACGAAAACACAGGGGAAAAGCTCCGTGACATTTGTCTGGGCAATGATTTTTTTGAATATGACCCCCAAAACATAGGCAACAAAAAGCAAAAAGGAAGAAAATAGACAAATGAGATTGCATCAAATTAAAAAGCTCTTACACAGTGAAGGAAACAATCAACAGTGAAGAAACAACCTATAGATTGAGAGAATAT
>NW_012138659.1:25893-26304 GCF_000956105.1 Propithecus coquereli
CTGTATGCCGCTTTGTATGTACACTGAGAGACAAGGACACAAAAATTTAGACTAAAAGGGGACAAATGTGCCTTTAGCAAATACGAAAATGATTCTTAGTTCATAAAGAATAGAATAAAAGTCAGGTTAATAGAAGGAAGTGTGTTTTTTGTAAGGGCTAGGTTGAGTAACCCCCAACAGGAAAATAATATTTTTAGTGGCAAATTTGGCTTAATTTCAGTTTCTTTTAAAAAAATCAGCCACAGCCTAGAATAGAAGTACTCACCCTCACCGTAACCACATCTGAATCTTTCCTTTGCAAAACCTCTACCTGCGGTCCAAAGGGCAGTAGAAACTCAGACCAGAGCTCACCCTTCCTGCTGCAGAAAGAAGTCATCGACGTTCAGGGGGCTTTGAGCATCACATGCGATC
>NW_012138659.1:28014-29844 GCF_000956105.1 Propithecus coquereli
GTTAGAGAATTGTGTGGCAATTCAACATGGCTATTAAAACATACGAAGGTTAAGATACTGACATAATATATTGGATTCTAACCTGAATTGTGGGATCTGGAGACCATTCTCACTAGGAATATTCTGTTTCGTGATTTGCTGACCTCGTAGCATGCGTTAGAACGGGCACTTAGAACCAAATGTGTATTTATCGAAGTAGTAAGAAGAAAATAAATTCAGGTCCTCGGGGTTGTAGGTTCAGTGCCAAATTGCCTGGGGAGGGGTGGGAAAGTCTCCCTTTCACTCTTCGGTTTGGAAAGAGATAGTATTGGCAACAAATATTAGAACTTGAAAAACATTTTTTTTTTTTTTTTACATAAAACCAGTACTATAAATGAAGTATAGCTATTAGGTTGCCCTTAAAATTTAAACACACACACACACACACACACACACACACACACACACTCCCTAGAAGTAATACTGTTATAAAATCTACCTAATTGCAACATCAACACTGTTGGGAAAAACCAATAAGTGTCTCTAATAGTCAGCTTGCAGACTTTAGGATAAAAATCATTTGTAAGTTGAGGTCTACAAGGATAAGGTAGATGTGATTAGTTACAAATCAGAAAGTATCATTTGTTAACTTCTGCCACCATTTTAAAGTGGGAGAAATTTCACTTTGTTATTCACAGCCGTGGAAACTAGAAGTTTACCTTATAATCAGAGTCAAGGCATGTAGTAACAAAAAAAAGATACAAGCACAGTGCTTGTTTCACGCGTGTTGTGAAATCAACTGAATCACTGCGGGTCAGCTGGAGATTTCCGGGTGTTAACCAGCTGCTTTGTGAGTGTAATAGAAAATGAGGACAACATAAGATACCGACATTTCAGGAGAATAAATCAAAGAAATCATATTTGATTGGCATCTTATCTTAAGAGCATTTATAAAAAATGTTTTCAAAAGAGCAGAGCTAATGGTAAGCAAGTAGCACTGAGTTAAACCAGAAATTTAATTGTATTAATTGTTCTAACTATGCCATTAATCTGGATAGGTAATTACGTCATTTCACATCAAATATTTCTACATCTATTCAATAAAGCGTTTGGAGTAGGTGATTTCTAACATCCCCTGGAATATTACAATGCATGTCTTTGTCTAATGATCAATTTAGAGTAGCAACATTGAATGCTTTGCTACCCTAGTAAATTGTAGAGAATAGACAATTGTGAGACGGACCCTGGCAGCTGTCTGTTATCATGAAATGAGCAAAATAATAATCTGCTGTGTTTCGAGAGCCTATTTTTGCCGTATGAAATATTTCCTCAAAATACAAAAGGCTCATATTTTTTAGGAAATGTGCCATGAAAGGAAATGAAAGTATTAACCTGGCAACCGCTGGTGGTGACTATAGAACTCTTTGCAGCCTTGTTTATCTGAAGGTTAGCCAAGATTCTGGTAAAGAATATGGCCTGGAGTTCCCTCAAACACAACATTTGATGTGAGGCTTCCAATACTTGTGTAAGTAATTATACAGAAGAACAGCTTTCCCTGCACTATTATGATATTTTTAATTCCTTTTCAAATCTAGAAACCCAAAGGCATTCAAAATCTAAAATAGAGAAAATATTATTAGTTTTTCTTTTCCTAAAGTAAGATTGACCTGAGGAGAGAATTTTGAACAGTAATACATTTGAAAAACAACTAAACTCATCCATATTGACTGTGTCTTTTTTCCAGATTTATGTTCCTTGCCCAGATCTATTATCTGTGAAATACTATGTTATCTTTCAATTGCCTTTGAGACATTTTTGTTTGGAAACACTGCCTTCATCATAAAACAAAAG
>NW_012138659.1:41074-43336 GCF_000956105.1 Propithecus coquereli
ATAAGTCTTCAAAATCGGATGTGTGTTTTCCACTCACAGCATATCTTGATTCAGGGTTAGCCACGTTTCAAGTGTTCAACAGTCAGAGGCAGTAGTAGCTACCCTACTGAAGAGCACGAGTACAGAGCACGCTTCTCAACCTTTCACATTGCTGTGGTTTGAATGTGTCCTTTCCAAAATTTATGTTGAAACTCAATCCCCATTGTGGTTTATTAAGAGGCAGGGTGTTGGGACGTGATTGAGTCATGGCGGCTCTGTCCTCATGATTAGATTAGTGCCTTATAAAAGGGTTGTAGGGAACTAGCAACTAGGTCCTTTTTTGGTGCCATCTTGGAAACAGAGCAGCCCCCACCAGACACCAATCCTGCTGGCACCTTGATCTTGGACTTCTCAGCCTCCACAATCACGAGAAATAAGTTTCCATTGTTTATAAACTACCCAATCTATGATATTTTGCTATAGCCTCGCAAACGAACTAAGACAAAAATGCATATGGAAATTTCGAGGATCGTGTTAAAATGCCAATTCTGACGCAGTGCCTGGAATAGAGCCTGAGATGCTTCACTTCTTACGAGCCCCCAGGTGATAGCGATGCTGCCACTGGTTCGTGGACCAAACTGCATAGCAAGGTGCTAGGTGGTTGTGGAAGTCTCCTTCGATCAGTATGCTTTTTCACCCAAAGCATTTCCCCTCTTTCAAATTCAGCAAATATTATTATCTGCTGAAGAGAATAAACTGACATTCTAATGATTAATCACCATATTGAATTTAGAAAAGCATTAATAACTTTAAAAACAGGCATGATTTTATACATCATTTGCAGAAGCACTGTGTTCATTGGCTGCTTTTTATCTTTTTTAAACTTGAGAAACTGCCAATATGTTACCAGAACGCTTTCATAAGAATGCACTTAAGCACGGGATAAGTGCTTATAATTCTAACTTCAGGGGTTTGGAACGTTTAACATTTTAATAAAACAGACAATGGGACTGCAAGGGAAATTTCACGACAATACCTTCCAAAGCTTTAGTATTTAAGGTCATTCTCTGGTTAAGGGTATGAATATTTCATGGAATCTCTAAAGAGAAATGCAAAGAGAAATTTTTCATTTCCTCCTGATCATCCTATCTGAGGGATGAGTAGAGCTCTACAGGCAGACCTTAGGTCTTTATTTGACAAATACGAGGGTTCTGGAGGTGAGCAGTGAATCAGGATGTTTAAGAACCCATCCTTTCTCATCACTCTTTGTCTTGTGAGCTTTGGCAAGTGGTTTACTCTTTATTTTCTCCTTTCTCAAATGGTAAGAATAATGCTTGCTGTACCTAGAGCATGAAGTTGTTGGAGGAGAGTGTGCAAGAACTTGGTAAGCTACAGCATGCTATCCACTTACAAATTATTCAAATTATGTGGAAGAGAAGGTATTGAATCTTAAAAACACAGTCAAGATGGAATCTGAACTGACAAGAGGATCAAGTTCTCAGGCCCTTTCTCCTGCTGCATTTCATAACAGGTCTGTAGGTCTGTTAACATTTGTATTTTCCACTGTAAAAACGCAAGACAGGATTCTCATCACAGAAATAATGTTTCTCTCTACGCAGAATAAAATAGCATGCCAAAAGGTAAGTAAATAGAAAGAGCCTTTATGAAATCTTTAATTTTAAAATGTTAGCTTCAGTTCTGAATCAAACTAAGTATGGAACTACATATGCCAAAGGGATTTTTCCCTCTAGTAACAGCTGCCCAACCATCATACACTAGATTATTGATAATTCTGGGTAGGTTAAAGATATAAAATCAAAAGCAAAACTATAACATTCTTCAAAACATTATCGTTATGACCTCCAGAGAGGTAGGAATTTATTAAACAAAACATGAAAGTGCAAACCGCAGAGGCAAAGGTTAACATGAATTAAGCTATCAAAACTTCCAATTTCTGACCATCCAAATCAATGTAAAAGAAATGAAAGAAGAATCACACACTGGGAGATAATATTTTTCAACACACGTAAGAGGAAAAGGATTAATCAATACCCAAAATAAATAAAAGAATCCTATAATCTATAAGAAAAGGAGGAATAACTTAATTGAAAAAAATAGGAACCAGTCTTACTAGGTACTTCACAGAGAGGAAATCTGAACGGCCAGTAACAGATGCTCAGTCTGATTAGTAATCATGTAAGTAAGAATTAAAACCACAATGGGAGATCATTTATAACTCACCACAGTAGGGAAAAACAGTTCGTTAATATCTTGTGTTGGTGG
>NW_012138659.1:53226-53689 GCF_000956105.1 Propithecus coquereli
TTTAAAGCTGGGAAATAAAAAAAAAGAATGAAATGATATCTTCACTGCATCCAGAAAAAATAAGATTATACCAGAATTACACATTGTACATTCAGAGAAAATTTTTTCCAGTGAGCAAAATATAGACATTCTTAGACCATAAAAAGAAAAAGAGGGATTTTAACAACAGACTCTTGATCAAAGAAATTATGCAGGACATATTACAGGCAAAAGGAAGTGATTCTAGCTGGAAAGTCAACAATGAGAAGTAGAATCATAATCAAAGAAAGTAGTAAATATATAGGTAAAAAAAATAAATGTTGACTGTATAAAACAATAAAATAACAGCTTTTCAAATGAAAAAATGTTTGCATTAAACATGTATGTTGGGAAGGAGTGATAAGAGTTAAAGTGTTGCAATGTCCTTGAATTTTTCAGAACAAGAGCAGATATATCCATTAATTTTAGAATTTGATAAATAAGT
>NW_012138660.1:0-1172 GCF_000956105.1 Propithecus coquereli
TATAGCATTGTAAATATATAAACCAGTAACATAGTCATTTATTATCATTATCAAGTACTGTGTGCTGTGCATAATTGCATGTGTTATGCTTTTATATGACGGGCAGCTCAGTAGACTTATTTATACCACAACATTGTGTGATAGACTTCTATACTGTGAACTTCATAATTTAATTCTTAATTGTCAGTTGGTACATCATTGAATAATGAGAAGATGCTGCAAAGTTAAGCAGAAAGTATTAGATCTATATTTCTGATTTACTATATATGTAAATTGGCCAGGCATGGTGGCTCATGTCTGTAATCCTAACACTTTGGGAGGCTGGGGCAGGAGAATTGCTTGAGGCCAGGAGTTCAAGACCAGCCTGAGCAAGAGCCCGTCTCTACAAAAGACAGAAAAATTAGCCAGATGTGGTGGCACATCCCTGGAGTCCCAGCTACTCCAGAGGCTGAGACAAGAGGATCACTTGAGCCCAGGACTTTGAGGTTGCAGTGAGCTATGATGATGCCACTGTATTCTAGCCATGGTGACAAGTGAGACCTTGTCTTAAAAAATAAAATAAACAGCCTTGGACTGTATCATTTTCTTAATGATGGTTATTATCCTGTGGAACTGCATTGTCCACAGAATTGTTTGTGACCAATGGCAGTTCATTTTTTAAATATTTCACTTCTATAGTAAGGTCCACATGGCCATTTCTGTTTAAGTATCTTCATAACTTAACACTAATGATAATCTAAATTTTAGAAGTTTCCTAGAGGTTTGAAAATGTATTTTGTTACCATTCATGTGGAGTTTTTATTAATGATTTGTTTTAAAAGCCATCCTAGAATAAAGAAGGTATTAAAGATAAATTATTTCTTCCTGATATACTTAACACTTATTTTTCAAAACCTTGATTTATTTTTACTAATTACTTTTAATTTCACAGATAATCAATATGCATTTCCAAGGCTTTTCGCTATGTTTGGGTCTTCTGTTCATCTCAATTAATGCAGAAGTTGTGGACGATGGTGTTGAGATGGAAGACTTTGATGAAAATTCAGAAGAGATTGATGTTAATAGTGAACTTTCCTCAGAGGTAAGGTTATTAAGAAATGAGTTACAAATTATTCCTTTCCAAAATACAGTGGAGTGACTTATCTTTTAAGATTGATTTGTTCTTATAGTCT
>NW_012138660.1:3312-4269 GCF_000956105.1 Propithecus coquereli
CAAGAGAAATGTGTCATGAGATCGTCTCTAATTACTTCCTGCCATTACTGCTGTGTTAAGAGGGGTCAGTGTATCCTCTGTTTGCACATACAGTATTTTTGTCATCGTGGTATTTCTTTTCTTGTGTCTTATCATTACTAGGATACAAAGTTTTATACCCTGTTTGAATTTGTCACCTTATATCTATATTACCTGTATGTGCATTGTGTACTAGGTTCTCCACTAGGGAGATTATTTAAGATGAATAACTTCAGATTTTTAAAAATCTATTTTCTAGATTAAATATAAGACACCAAAACCTACAGGAGAAGTATATTTTACAGAAACCTTTGATAGTGGAATGTTGGCTGGGTGAGTATTCATTCACGAACATGTTTTCTTTGATTTGATTAGCTTTTTTTGAAGTTAATGGGTTTTAGCCTATGAAAATTACCTCTACTAGAGATCTACAGAAAATTTTAAAGTACTTTATTTGACAATCTAAACCATTTTTGCTATTGATAGAAATGTTTACTTTGAATAGTTATTCATTAATACAAAGAAAATATGCAAATTCTGAATTAAAGAGAAAACGTAGAACATTTCTTCATTGTCTAGGACAGATATTAACAATCTCATATGTACAAATTTGAGTTACTCTTCCATTCTAAATAATGGTAAAAACAATAAAAGTTAGTATGATTATTATGTGCCAGACACTGTCCTAAGTAGGCAGGTGAGTACTATATTTATCTCCCTTTCACAGGTAAAGAAACTGAGGCTCAGTGTGCCTTAATGGTGATCATACAGCTAATAAATCACAGATTCTAAATTTGGTTTAACTCTAGCCTTGCAGTATTATTTATAAGCATCCTTATTTAGCCATTAAGTGTTAATTTATTTTTGAGTGAAAAGCAACTATGTTGGGTAATCTTTTGTTGTGTTTCTAATGTGCATTGTACCTATAAATCGCTAGTT
>NW_012138661.1:0-394 GCF_000956105.1 Propithecus coquereli
TGCCTCAGTCTTCTGAGTAGCTGAGACTGCAGATGCCCACCACCACACCTGGCTAATTTTTTCTATTTTTAGTAGAGACTGGGCCTCGCTTTTGCTCAGGCTGCTCTCAAACTCCTGAGCTCAAGTGATCCTCCCTCCTTGACCTCCCAGAGTGCAAGGATTATCTTTATTGTATTATTTTAATTTTAGAAGTAATATGTACTTATTGGAAAAAAAATCCTCCAAGTGCCAGAAAATATTTAGAGAAAAGCAAAGATCTCCTACAATCTTGTCACCTAGAAATAACCACCATTAACATTGATGTCTACCCTTCTAGAATTTGTTCTTTGCACACATAGCATGCATTTTAAATAGAAATGAGGGTATGCTGCATACATTTCTGTAACCTGACTCA
>NW_012138661.1:2104-3192 GCF_000956105.1 Propithecus coquereli
GATGTAACCATTCCCCAAAACCCTCCTGTGTCCTTCTCTTCTTGCTTCTTTCTTCCTTCCAACCAGAGGTAATGTTCTCCTAGATTTTATACTAATTATTCCCTTGTATCTCTTTATAGTTTTCACTTTCTGCTTATATATCTCCAAATATATTAATTACTTTTGCCCATTTTTGACCTTAATATAAATAGAATCATATTTTTAAAATTCATCAGTACTCAATTCTTACATTGAACTATGTTTTTGAGATTCACCCATATGATTTGGGTAACAGAAATTAATTTATTTTTATGGAGATACACTATTTTATTGGATGATTGTATCATACCTCATTTATGTATTTTTCTCTTGGTGAACATTTGCATTGTTTCTAGTTTTTAATTCTTTCGAAGAATGCTGCCATGGACATGTTGTCTGGTGCTCAAGTGCATGAGTTTTTTCAAGGTATATTCTTAGCAGGAGAATTCCTAGGAAGGAGTACTAAACTGTTTTCCAAAGCAATTGTGTTAATTTACATCCCCACCAGCAGGTTATGAGAATATTCCATCTTATAGATCCTCACCAATGCTTAGTATTGTCAGTCTTTGACAATTTTGTCGATCTGATAGGTATTAAATAAAACCTACTGGATTTTATTGGGGTTTTAATTTTAATTAATCAATTGCTAATGAAATTGAACACCTTTTCGTATGTGTATTAGTCAGAGTTCTGAACCAACAGGATTTTTATATACATAGAAACATACAAAGAGGTTTATTATAAGGCCTTGGCTTGCATGATTATGAAGGCTGCAAGTCCAAAATCTGCAGTGTGGGCCAGGAGGCTGGAGACCCAGAAGAGCCGATGGTGCTGATGAAGCCCAAGGCCACCTGTTGGAGAATTTCCTCTTGCCTGGGGAAATCAGACTTTGATTCTATTTAGGCTTTCAGCTGACTGGATGGGGCCCACCCACATTATGGAGAGCAGTCTACTTTGCCCAGAGTTCACTGATTTAAATGTTAACCTCATCCAACAACACCTTCCACGTTGACACACAAAATTAACCATCATAATATGTTTTGGACCCATTTGCTTCCTCTTCCGTGAAA
>NW_012138662.1:0-1571 GCF_000956105.1 Propithecus coquereli
TTATTTAATTAACCTTCACTTAAAAATAAAAAACTTGGGTTGAGACAAATCAGCTTTACTTCAGGACAATTGTGCCAATATATGCATTGACGAAACACTTTATATAAGTATGAAAAGATATTCAATCAATAGTTGTTTGTGAATATACAAACAAGTTGGGATAAATTTCTTACTTCCTTAAATATTTTAGAATTACGTGGTTTTGTTAGATATGAACAAAGTAGCAAATTAAAACAATTATCTAACCATTTGCACCAAAAAGCACATTTCTAGAACGTATATAAATATTCTAATGCCTAATATCAAGTGGATACCCACCCGATAGGTTGCGATTATTGTATTTTGAGTTCAATACACCCTCAAAATCAACTTTCTTCAAAATTTCATTATACTTTGCTATCAATTATTAATCATCATAATAATCATCATTATCTGAGTGCTATTTTAGTTTCAATGACATTAATATTAATCCAGACTGAAGAAAAATTATGCCCATTAATTTCACAGTAAGATATGGAAAACTGACAGAGTAAATAATCAATATCCTCCAGAATATAAAACAAACATGACAAGTCACTGTTGAAAGAAATCAAAACAAAACAAAATGTTTGAGATAAAACAAAATAAGTGATTACAGGTATTAAAGTGTCAAATAACCAGGGTTTGGGCTTACATTGTACAGAACAACACCAAAATACAAACTGTGAATGAAAGTTTTATAAATTATATAAGAAAGTTGCTCCTGGGAAGGAGAGCTATGTATGAATGATATGAGGTAGGAATTAAGAAACTTCAGGATAGCTGCATTGTAATGGAAAAAAAAATAAATATAACAATTATTGGGAATGATGATGGATAGGGTAATTAGCAACGGGGATGAGATTCAGAATATATTTTGATGATAGTGTTGTCAGGATTTGCTGATAGATTAGATGTGTACTAAGAAAGAAAAGAGTCAAAGATGACATCAATACCAATATAGTACTAGAAATAAATATAAAAATGTCCATACCTAGAAATATATATTCTTCTAATTGGATAGTAATAACAAGATCTAATTATACTCATTTAATTTAACCCACCACTATAAGGAAGGTACTATTACTGTTTTTAATTTTCAGATGAAGAAAACTGCAGTGCAAAAAGGATATAAGTAGGTTTGTATTTTAGCTACTGTTTTTATCTGATACTGAAATGTTAATCACATGTTAGTTCTGCTATTGCAGATGTTATCTCCACATTTGGTAATAGCAATAGCAATGAGAGAAGAGTGTACATGATTATAGATGATTTAGAAGGGCAAAGATAATTATTAAAAAATTGCTGAGATTATAAAATGAAAAAAAGCTGATTTTAGGATGATGGTTTGTAGCCTAAGAATCCTTTTTTCCAAATCTTCTTTTTCCTTTTAAATGCTTATTTTAGCACTACAATATAAAAAATGTATAGCACTCTGAAGATACCCCAGATGGGATGCCTATTACGTATTACAAGGGGGAGGGAAGTTATTGAAAGATAAGGAAGATAATAAAAAGATGCATATGAATATAATGAAAGATTATTCTATAAAT
>NW_012138662.1:11776-15126 GCF_000956105.1 Propithecus coquereli
TGCACCAACACTGTATCTGATGAGCTTCGAATATCACATTTAAATCTTTCTGTGATAAAATCACAGGTTGGACATAATGTATGCTATGAGATACTCAAGCATAAGACATGCAAAATAAAAAGAACTCTTACCAAGTTCATGATACTCTATGCACAGTATTAAGCACTTTCAAAGATTGTTTTATGTAACACTTGCAACAATACTATAAAGTAAGTACTGTTATTGCCATTTAAAATTGGGAAAACTGAAGTAAAAAGAATTTAGGTAACTTCATGAAGTCTCAGAGCTAACAGGTGAATGGTAGAGCCAGGACTTAGACCCAGCAGCAAAGTCTTCAAATTTCAATCACTATGATCACTGTGTGCCCCTCTAACTTTCACAAAGTGGCTTACAAATAACAGCAGATAAAAAAAATCCTGAATGAGTTAACATTTTGGAGAGGATTCAAGTACAAAATAGGACTTTTGATAATTTTCCTTTCAAGGCTAAGATTATTATTTGAAGCGATCTCCAACTGGGACGACTTTTATTTACCAAGTACCTATAGCTCCCTCATATTTTGGAAATGGACTAGGTATAACTTACAAATAAAATAAACAAATAAAATAAAATTAAGAAGTCACCACTATATTGGGTGCCACAGGGTCTAAAAAAATCAATTTTAATACAGGAACTGGACATAGACCCTCCAGCTGGACTACCAAGTTCAAATCCTGACTCTGCCTTATAAATAAGACTTTACACAAAATACTTACCCTGACTGTACCTTACTGACCTCATCTATATGGGGATAATAATACTCCTTCCCCACACATTGTCTTGAGAATAAGTTAATACATGTAAAGTGCTTAGAAGAGTGTCTTGAACATTGTAGGAGCTGAGTCTTAAATGTAAGCTATGATAATGTCCTTGTTATTTCTACTATGTTTCTCTATAAACCTTGGTCATCTGTTAGTAAAACCATCATGTTACCTTTTATTTAATTCTGAGCTTTAGCCCCCTCCTCATGTTCACTGTGCTCTGCTCAGAATGGGTCCCCAAGAATTCCTCCATTATCACCACTCTTCTCTTTATAGAAAGGAGGGCAGCAAGCTCTCTTTCTGCTCCAGAGACCTCCCTCAGAGAACCCAGATTATCATCTTTTCCCACTTCCTCTTATCATACTTACCTCCCAAGTGACCATGCTGCTCTAACAGGGAATTCCATTACCTGTCTACACTCTCTCAAGACCATCACCTAAAGCACACTACACAACCAGAACATCAAGTTCCTACTATTTCATAAAGTGCTCTTTTCTTTAACTAAAATGACAACTAATATTCTATATCTTCTGTGAAACTTTCCTGATATTGATACTACTACCTTGGTCACTTTTCCCTCTGACAAAACTCGAAGTGAGAAAATCCTGTCACTCACACTAGTTGAACCCTCTCCTTTGCCTGTGCATAAGCAAAGCAATTTATTATATTTTTCCCTCAATATTTGTTCAATGGTATATTTGATTTTTGTATCCATCCACATGTATCAGTGCTTACCATTAGTTGTGGTTTGCCACCTAGGTGCCTTCTGGTAGTTTTATAACAAAAATTTTGACTGGCACAATTGGGATGGTCCTAGTGGTAGATACTGGGCAGAGGCTAGGGATGCTGCTAAACATCTTACAATGCACAAGACATATCGCTACAACAGAGAATCACCCAACCCAAAGTGTCAATAGTACTAAGGTTGAGAAAGCCTGCCACCGACTAAAACTTCTAGAATGGGTCTCATTTAAATATGTTTGATTGTATATTTTACCTATCACAACATCCTGGAGAAAAAGACAATCAACACATGATTTAATGTATTTGCTTTTTTAGAAATAGTAAAAATGCATATTATCTACGTACAGTTGCTCCTCAACTTATGATGGAGTTACATCCCAATAAACCTCATTATACGTCAAGGAGCATACTAAATGCTTATTGCTTTTGCAAAGTAGAAAAATAGTAGTTAAACCATCCTAAGTCAGGGGCTGTCTGCATAAACAGCATAAACATGTACAAGGTATTAATAAAATGTTTAAGAGCCAAAAAGAATATCAGAGGACATCTAATTTAAATTTCTCAGAAACTTGATGCCCAAAGAAATTAGGTAACTCACCTAATAGTACTCAGCTAATAAGCGTCAAATCCAGAAGTCTAAACTCATTGTTTGTTTCGCATTATCACATACATATCACATTTAGCAGAATAATAGTATGTATGGTAGGCAGAATAATGGACCTCCAAAGATGCTCACATGCTAAACCCTAGAACCTGAGAATGCTGTGTTACCTGGTAAAAGGGACTTTGCAGTTGGAATTAAGAACATGAACCATAAAACAGAGAGATCAACCTGAATTATCCAGAGAGACATGATCTTATCATACAGGCACTTAAAAGTAGAAAAGGAAGGCAGAAGAGTCAGATATGAGGGGGGAAAGGTAAGGGAGATTTGAAGCACGAGTGGCATTCAACCCTCCTTTGCTGGCTTTGAACATGTAAGAAGAGTGCCACAGATCCAGGAATGAGGCACCATCTAGAAGCTGGGAACGATTATCTGCTGACAGCCAACATGGAAACAATGACCTTTGTTTCTACAACCGCAAGAAACTAAATTCTGAAAACAACCTGAATGAGCAAAGAAATGGACTCTATCCTGGAACCTACAGAAAGGAACACAGCCTTGCCAATATCTTGGTTCGATCAGAGAGAACTATGGTGGACTTCTGACCTACAGAACTACGTGATAATAAACTTGAGTTGGTTCAAGCCACTATCTTGTGATGATTTGTTACAGCAGCAATACGAAATTAAGAAACTAAAACTACACTCATTGAGCACTATGTGTCAGATAACATTTTCTCCAATTTACATTTCACATAGGTTATTTCAAAAAAATCCTCAGAATATTCCAGTAAAATGAGCATTTTTACCTCTGAAATGTTCTACAGACTGTAAGTTTTCAAATATCAAAAAACACTGAAATTTTATCTTGAATAATACAATATGCAATGTAAATGTGAATTTTTAAAATATCAAAAAGAATTTGCATACCTGCAACAACCCTGATAAATGTGTCAGATCCTTGAACATTGCTTCTTATTCTAAGTACTGTGATGTTATATATTCCACCAGGAGAAATATTTGTAACTGTGTGCTCAGTCATCATTCCCCAAATAAGATATTCTTCTGCAAATGTTCTGTTTGATATATAAATCTTGTAATGAGTGAAGTTGGTCTCTGTCAGATTGCACATTAAATTTGCAGAAGTATTCACAGCTTTTAAGTTTAAGGCACAAATCCTAGACGGTTCTATTAAAAAGGTAA
>NW_012138663.1:0-367 GCF_000956105.1 Propithecus coquereli
GGGGTAATACAGTAACCTTCATTCACACACAGGATTGAGGGGTAATTTGTGAGGATAGGGAAGCAAGTTTGAGGGTTTTCAGAGAATCATTAGGACGATACAGGAGGGAAGAAGGCATTGAGCACTGTACTTAACACCTGAGAGTTTTTATTAATCAGAGACTATCCTAAACTAATTTCCCATTCATCAAACTGTAAAGAGCAATTTGTCACTTAACCTTCATTTTTATCATGTATTGTTTTATAACCAAAAGCATAGGGATAAAGACAGTATGAGTGGTTATTTTGTGCTCCACAGCAGCAGATGTGTAAAATCCGTATTTTTACTTAACTTCCTTGCATAATGCAACATTATTTGTGATTATGTA
>NW_012138663.1:3592-4607 GCF_000956105.1 Propithecus coquereli
TGTCTTAACCAACTCTTTTGGCCTAGTTTGTTGTTACTATTCCTCTTGAGGAATTTACAAATTGTAAAAACCTTGTTCTGCTGTATAAGCATCATGCCCTGCTATCTCCCTGATGGATGTTAGAGAGAGGATTGGTTAAGATGGAGCATTAAGCTTCTGTTCTTTATTAGGTCCTCTTTCCTTTTTTAAATTTCAAAGTATTGTGGGGGTACAAATATTTTGCTTACACGGATGACTTTTGTAATGCTTGAGTCAAGGTTAAAAGTGTGCCTATCACCTAGATAGTGTTCATTGTACCTGTTGAGTAGGTTTTTGCCCATCCCCTCGTAAACCCTTCCCCTCTTTTATTTCCATTGAGTTTTACTTCCCTCTATCCACATGTGTGCTCATCAGTTAGTTTCAATTTAATAGTGAGTACATGTGGTGTTTGTTTTTCCATTCTTTAGATACTTCACTCAGGATAATGGTCTCTAGTTCCATCCAAATTGTTGCAAAAGACATTAAGCCATCCTTCTTCATGGCTAAGTAGTAGTCCACGGCACACATATACCACATTTTGTTAATCCACTCATGAATTGATGGCACTTGAGTTGATTCCACATCTTTGCAATCGTGAATTGTCCTGCAATAAACGTTCAGGTGCAGGTGCCTTTGTGATAAAATGACTTCTTTCCTTTGGGTAAATACCCAGTAGTGGGATTGCTGGATCAAATGGTAGGTCTACTTTTAGTTCTTTGAGGTATAGTCATACTGTTTTCCATAGAGGTTGTACTAATTTTCAGTCACACCAACAGTGTGGAAGAGTTCATCCATGCCAACATATATTATTTTTGGACTTGTTAATAAAAGCCAACCTCACTGGAGTTAAGTGATACTTCATTGTGGTTTTGATTTGCATTTCCTGATGATTGGGGTGATTTGAGCATTTTTTCATATGTTTATTGGCCATTTGTCTACCTTATTTTGAAAAGCTTCTGTTCATGTCTTTTGCCCACTTTTCGATGGGGTTGTTTGA
>NW_012138664.1:0-574 GCF_000956105.1 Propithecus coquereli
ACTCCCTTTCCTAGAGTTTGAACAAATTCTGAGCCAAAATTTCCCCACCAGAGCTCCACTGCAAGAAAAGCTGGAGGATGGTTGTTGCCTGGGATTTATGCCTCGCTTAGCTTCTTTTCCTTTCTTCTGCAGTCCTATGTGCATGACTTACTCTTCTGGCAAACTTCCCGGTAGATTCTCTGGTAAGGATCTCCTTCTGAGAAGCTAAACTTAAGACAAAAATTTTCCTCTGAATTTTCAGAGAAATGCACATCCATGTTACACTGTATGTTTTTACATAGGTCATGCTTACTCCTTTTTATTTGATTTAATTTCTTTTTTAAGTGATATATACACAAAATTCAGAATGCTAGTAGTACAAAAACGTATGTTATTAATTAAATTTCCCTCTTCTTTTTTCTAATGATGACCATTTTCTTTCAGTTTCTATCTCTCCAAATATGGTCTGTAAATATAAAATATACATATTGTATTTACCACACAAACATGCCATACTTTATGTAGTATTGAATTTTGCTTTTTTCACTTAAGCCTCTATTTTGAAATTTCTTATCACATTATTTATAGAGCTATT
>NW_012138664.1:2294-2794 GCF_000956105.1 Propithecus coquereli
ACTCCCTTTCCTAGAGTTTGAACAAATTCTGAGCCAAAATTTCCCCACCAGAGCTCCACTGCAAGAAAAGCTGGAGGATGGTTGTTGCCTGGGATGTATGCCTCGCTTAGCTTCTTTTCCTTTCTTCTGCAGTCCTATGTGCATGACTTACTCTTCTGGCAAACTTCCTGGTAGATTCTCTGGTAAGGATCTCCTTCTGAGAAGCTAGGCTTAAGACAAAAATTTTCCTCTGAATTTTCAGAGAAATGCACATCTATGTTACACTGTATGTTTTTACATAGGTCATGCTTACTCCTTTTTATTTGATTTAATTTCTTTTTTAAGTGATATATACACAAAATTCAGAATGCTAGTAGTACAAAAACATATGTTATTAATTAAAGGATCTCCTTCTGAGAAGCTAGGCTTAAGACAAAAATTTTCCTCTGAATTTTCAGAGAAATGCACATCCATGTTACACTGTATGTTTTTACATAGGTCATGCTTACTCTTTTTTATTT
>NW_012138665.1:0-599 GCF_000956105.1 Propithecus coquereli
TGAATAAAACATAAAAGATTGCTGATATCTTGTTCAAATCCAAACTAGACTTTGCCCACCAATCTGCATATTCAATAGACAATGTGAATATAAATTTTGGCAATTTTCATTCAACCGTAGAGTTCTTAAGAAATAAAATGAAAAGATCCAATGTACCAAATATCCTCCAAACTCTGTAGTCTACACTGCTAAAAAGGTATATGATTTGCATATGTGTGATATTAATGAGGTTGTAATGATAATTTTTGGTGACCTTTTGGTTTCCTAAAACTTGTGGAATCACTTACTGAATTTTTCTATGTTATAAAAATGAAAAAAGATAAACTTCTGGAGATATGCTTACAAAATTCCTATAATGGTGACCAGTGATAGAAAATATAGTATTAACACAAAATCAACCTAATACGAATTCACATTTTCAGAGTGTGGAGCAAGAAGATTGCTCTTCTCTAATTTGGTAACACATTGAGAATAAAAATGGAGAAAAAGGATATAATAAAACAGACATTTATATATTATTTCTCCAAAACTATTCAGTGATCTTTGAAACAGCCATATAGACCTAGGAAAGGAAAAATTGATTGCACCTGAGCATTTCA
>NW_012138665.1:10854-11443 GCF_000956105.1 Propithecus coquereli
TGGAAAGACCATTTTGATCATCACAGACAAAATAAATCTAGTGTGGAATCTCTCCACAAAAAGAAACCAACCAAAACCAAATGTTTGGGTGACATGTGTACAGAGTATAACGTGAGCCATTAAGGTACTGCTGCCCAGTTCGAGTTCACTGGCTAATTATTATAAATCATTTCTCTTTTCATCATGTATAAGTGGTTTCCAAAAGGGATATAATGTATTGAAAACAAAACTGATATTCCAAAATAGTATGATAATCAAAGTATTTTAATCTGTTTAAGTTGTTCGTTTTTGGAATAGGAAAGTTGTTACATTTCTTTAAATTATTTCATTTAATACAGAGAAAAGAAGATTAGCACAAAATAGAATAGCAAAAATGACAACAAGAAAGAAAATAATTTTAGCCAAGTCCATAATCTTTCTCATACATTATTTTATAACAGCATTGGCAGTTGTAATATGCTACATTTGCTGAGCAGTAATTTAAATCTCAAAAGGAACTAAAGTACTTTGTGAATTTAAATGCATTTCTTCAGGGACCACTCTAACCACCACAAAAATAGCTGCTGCATTTCATCCCTAGGTAGTTACA
>NW_012138666.1:0-715 GCF_000956105.1 Propithecus coquereli
TAGTAGAGACGGGGTCTCGCTCTTGCTCAGGCTGGTTTCGAACTCCTGAGCTCAAACAATCCGCCCGCCTTGGTCTCCCAGAGAGCTAGGATTACCGGCGTGAGCCACCGCGCCCGGCCTAGAATGGCTTTTGTTAAAAAGTCCAAAAACAATAGATGCTGGTGCAGATGCAGAGAGAAAGGAATGCTTATATACTGCTGGTGGAACTGCAAATTAGTACAACCCCTGTGGAAAATAGTATGGAGATTTCACAAAGAACTTAAAGTAGACCTACCGTTCAATCCAGCAATCCCACTACTGGGTATCCACCCAAAGGAAAAGAAGCGATTTTTATCAAAAAGACACCTGTACTTGAATGCTTATTGAAGCACAACTCACAATCGCAAAGATGTGGAATCAACCCACATGCACATCAATTCATGAATGGATTAACAAAATGTGGTATATGTATACCATGGAGTACTACTCAGCCATAAAAAGGATGAATTAATGCCTTTTGCAGCAATTTGGGAGGAATTGGAGACCATTATTCTAAGCAAAGTATCTCAAGAATGGAAAGACAGACATCTCCTGTACTCTCTAATAAATTGGAACTAACTGATGGCCACACAAGTGCACAGAGGGAAGTACAAGTCATAGGAAATCAAGCAAGGAGAGGGGGGAGGAAGGGAGAGGCAAAACCCACCTAATAGGCACAATGAGCACTATTTAGGTG
>NW_012138666.1:2520-4244 GCF_000956105.1 Propithecus coquereli
TGTATCTGGGTTAGTAGAAAGTATATTTGTTGTAACAGAGCATCCATTTTTTCCTTTCAGTGTTTCTGAAAATTCATTAGCTGTGGTTGATATGGAGGTAGAGGCTACATCAATATCTTGCTCTATCAGTGACATATCTGTGCTATAGTTTGCTGAAAGTAATGCTCTGAATTCTTTTTCTTTTTTTTCCTGGTATTCCTTCAAAATTTTATATAATGATATAGAATGGTGTTATTATTATAGTTCCTCTACTAACAGCTCTGTTTTTCTTCAATCCTGACATCTGCGGTAGAATAACACAGTGTGAAGCAGGTTCACCGTGCCCCGTTTCCCAACTTGTCTGAGTGTGGTGAGACACAACACCCACAGACACAAGTCATGTGAAGTAGGTTTATTACTTACAGACAGGCAGCAAGAGACAACAGAAACCCAGGATTCATTGCAAACTGGTACCCCAAGGTTCAAGAAAGCTGCCCAGGGTGGATGGAAGGTCAGCTGTTCATGCTCCACTTGCACCATGGCTGAGGACTGTGGGAAGCAGTCTGCCCTAGCTAGATTTTACATCCTGGGACACTGAATTCAATGGTCTCAGGTGTTAGAGCACATCTTGTTTCTGAGGTGGGGAGACTGGAACAGAGCCTGGGCTGTTCTAGCCAGTTCCCCACCTATCTCAGGATGCCATATGCCTAGCACATTCTATAGTTGTTCTTGAAAACTACACGTGAGAAAGGAAGAGAGGACTGGGTCGGTTCAGGGCCACCCAGAGAACTGTCCTGCACATAGCAACTCAGGATTTTATCTTAAATTATGTAACATTTTAAAACAAAGTAAAATGGAGAAATACAAAAGAAGGAGAATGTGGAGTTATTTGAAGATCGAGTGAAAAGACTTGTGTGTTTATGGATTTGGAAAAGGGAAAAAAAGGTTGTTCTTTGGTTTGGAGTATGAACAGCTGTGTAGATTGTGTGCTATTGACTGAGACTGGGAGATTGGGAAGGAGTTTTGGGGGATATGTGGAATAAAGAATTCTGTTTGGGCACTTTATGTTTGAAGTATCTAGGAAACAAGTATGTACAGATATTTTGAGTAGGCAGTTGTATGCATGCATGAGAAATTCAGGGGAAATGCCAGAGGTAGGTAAGTTTTGGAGTTATTGGCATACAAGCAATGTTAAAGGCACCGGCCTCTGTGGGAGTGTTTAGACGTGCAGGGAAGGCACAGGAACACTGAATTGAGACATGCAAAAATCGAGGTTGAAGAGAGGATGAGAAACCAGCAAAGGAAATTGAAAAGGAAAAGGCAGGTTGGTGGAAACCCAGGAAAGTGGAGCCAGGGTAGAAGTGAGAGAAGTCAGTGTTGCAGGTAGCAGAGATCAGCTGTACTGAATGCTGATGTGTGGGGAAGTAAAAGGAGTCAGGATGGGGCCATTGGATTTGACAACATGACAGTTTATTGTTCTTGGTGTGAGCAGTGTCAGTGGGTGGTAAGAACAGAAATCCCAGCTCAAGTGCTCTGGAGCTACCGTAGGATACTATGTCATGGTTCCATTCCTGTAGATACTTTTAATGTTCTGGCTGGAAGAGAATAGCACTATGATGATTGGAAAGAAGATATCTGGAGAAACCAATCCCCCCAGGATGCTCCAGAAAAGTCTCTTTTTGTGTCCTAGCTGGGAAAAGTGATGATATAATTACTCCATCATGAATTTCATAAAACAGAGGCTT
>NW_012138667.1:0-352 GCF_000956105.1 Propithecus coquereli
AAAAAATGCTAAACATCTCTAATCATCATGGAAACACAAATCAAAACCACAATGCTCAACTCCAGTGAGAATAGCTTTTACCAAAAAGTCTCAAAACAACAGATGCTGGCTTGGATGCAGAGAGAAAGGAACACCCATACACTGTTGGTGGGACTGCACACTAGTATAATCTCTATTGAAAGTAGTATGGAGATACCTCAAAAAACTAAAAGTAGACCTACCATTTGATCCAGGAAGCCCATTACTAGGTATTTACCAGAAGGGAAAAAAGACATTTTATAAAAAAGACATTTTCACTCAAATGTTTATAGCAGCACAATTCGCAATCCCAAAGATGTGGAAACAACCCAAG
>NW_012138667.1:402-1816 GCF_000956105.1 Propithecus coquereli
CAAAGATGTGGAAACAACCCAAGCACCCATCAATACATAAGTGGATTAATAAAATATGGTATATGCATCCCACGTAGTATTACTCAGTCATTAAAAAAATGGTGAACTACTACCTTTTGTAACAACCTGGATGGAACTGGAAACCATCCTTTTAAGTGAAATAGCACATGAATGAAAGAACAGAAACCACATATACTCACTACTTAGTTGGAACTAATAGATCAACACCCAGGTGCACACATGGTAGTAAAATTCAACAGAGATCAAGCAGGTGAGAGGGGGGAGAAGGGGATGTGTAAATTCACACCTAACAGGTACAATGCACACTATCTGGGTAATGGATACATTTATAACTTTGACTCAAACTATACAAAAGCAATTTATGTAACCACAATGTTTATGCCTCCATAATATTCTGAAATTTTTTTAAAAAATGAAATTTGCAGTCTTAAAAAAATTGATATTGTAGATTTTTATTCATGTCAGATCCTTGAGGGAAATAAACAACTTCTACACAGCAATAAACGAGCCATCTTTGGATCAAGATTTCAAGGCTAGAGAAGAGGATAGGGAGGACTTAGGTAATATTTGTTACAGCTGTTATTCCTATTGTTTTGACTTGTTATAGCTGTTAATACTGTTATTTCTAACAAATAACCAAAGTATGAAGACATGAAAACACATTTAAAATTATATGAAAAATTGAATTTCTGCCCCACATTTTTCTGCCTGCCTTGGAGTCAATCTATTGCTATTATTAACATCAGTTAAACTATTTCTCTATTTATTCATTTGTTTTGCCTGTAGTGTATAGCAGGCATACCATGTTGTCCCACAAATAACAATCTTTCTAAATGTCATACAAGTCATACAAGTTCACCGTAGAAGGGACCCATAGCTTTTCACACACACAAAGGCAAAGGAACACACACACACTCACACACTTTCTCCCACACATATCCATATATGTTTTTCCTTTTTCTTCCTAGAAACAATTAGAGGTGTTAAACAAGGATTAACCTACATTTTGAAAGAAGGGCAATGGAAATCTATTTGAAGTACAAAATGTGTTTTGATTATACCTAGAATTGTTTACACAATTTTCAAGAGGATAATGTCCCAAGAGGACATGGAAGTTTTATTATTCTTTTGTAAATATTGTATCACATAATTTTCCATCAAATATGTTAAATGTTTTACTTATATTACTTTGTAGCATAATTGTTTAGTAGGTACATCATCTAGTATTCCACTTACTAAGAAAAAAAATGATTTAATTACCAAAACTAATGCTACCACATGAATTATGTAGTCTTTAATTATGCTTTAAAATATTGGTATAAATTCCTGGCAGAAATCACAAAGACATTTTCTGCTCTTGATAAATTAATCGAATAATGTTAAGTAATTGTCA
>NW_012138668.1:0-4516 GCF_000956105.1 Propithecus coquereli
ATGGATGGACGCACAGATATAGGTACATAGGTATGTATGCACAGATGGATGATGGATAAGTGAATAGGTGGGCAGGTGGGTGGATGGATGGATGGGTTTGTGGTGGAGCCCAGATTCCTTCTGTTGCTAATAGCTCAGCCACCTCTGCACTGGGAATGAGTCCAACAAACAAGATGAGATCTTGAGCCAGGCTGGAGCTAGAAAACCAGCCAGACAAGCTGGGACAAGCCTTTGTGTCAGATGTAATGGCGGACGGGGGGAGGGTAGTGCCAGGAGGTGGGAGGTGGCTGCTGGCCAGGAGACACAAGCTGTCTCCTGAAGGCCCTGCAGGAAAGCCTCCCAGCTCTGGAGCACATGAGCAGGTTTGGATCATGGCTCCTTCCCTTTCAAGCTGGCTGAGTAACCTTGAAAGTCACTCGACTTCTTTACATACAAATGAAGATACTAGGAGTTCCCACCACTGGCCACCTCTGCCACAGCAGTGTCCTCCTAGGGGGAATTGTCATCATGTGCTAAACCTGGAAGCCCCTTCTCTGGGTGAAGAAACTAGACGTCGGAGTGGAGAAAGTTCTCCAAGATTCCAAGATCCCATCCCAGACTAGAACGTCTGGTCACAGTGGCAGAATGAGTGGCTCCAACATGCACATGGGGGTCAAGGGAGACCCCCAGGCCTGCTCCAAGATTGGCTCTTCTGCATTCTGAGGGCACCTCCAGATGTTAACCGTCTACGGGTAGAGAGGGTGGCTGCCTGCCAAGGGCACAATTCGGGGTGTTCTCAGAAAATGGGGCTAGCTATCCACTTCCCAAATGAAATATGCCAAAGGCACTTGGGAATTGGGAGCACTGCCAGGGGAACGAGATCTATCCCCATTAAGGCAGGGAGGGCGCAAGGCGGGAGGGAAAGAAAGGGGAAGAAGGAGGGGGAGAGGGAGGGACAAGTTAATTGATTGGGTATTTTGTGTGTTGGTTAGTTGGTTATTTACTTAGTTGATTTGTTAGTTAGTTGGTAATATAATTGGTTAGTTGGTTAATCAATCAGTCATTAAATTAGTGAATGACCAGTTTGCAGCCTGGCCCCTGGCAGCCTGGACAATGACAAGCCGCTACCTGAGGTCCCACGTCCAACAGCCCCCTATGGGTCGTTCTCCCCCAGGCCAGATCGAAACGCGTACATCACTGCCCCACTCAAAACTTTCAACAGTCTGCACAGAACGACGTCTGTGGATGCCTCTCTCTTCGGCACTCACAGCTTCCCACAGTTGAGCCCCAAACCCCCCTGCCAGCCCTGCTCCAACAACCCTGGGGGCCTCCCTCTGCCAGACCCTGCTTATACCGGCCCCTCACCCCTGCACCCTCCCCTCCATGCACCACGTGCTCAATCCTCCTTGTGGAACAAAATGCAGCCATCAAAAGCCATGTCTTAGGCCAGGCGTGGTGGCTCACACCTGTAATCCCAGCACTTTGGGAGGCCAATGCAGGAGGATCACTTGAGGCTGGGAATTCAAGGCTGCAGTGACCTTCCATCAAACAACCGCACTTCAGCCTGGGTGACAGAGCAAGATCCTGTCTCTTAAAAAAAAAAAGTCACGTTTTTGAGGGCTACGTCAGGATAAAGGGGACATGGTAATCATGCCATTTTTACTGAAAAAAACAGCAACATATTAAACTGCATGTGCAGTTTGTCTCCATTTTCTGTTTTTCAATGTGTATGTGCATCGTCGACTGGAAGGTTAGTGACCGTGGTCCCCAGAGCTTGTCGGACTGGCTCGTCATCGATTCACGCCCTCGTGGCAGGTATCTGTCCCTTCAGTGGATCCTCACTGCTTCCGGGGCGAGCGGCCAGGCTGCGGTCAAGTCCGTGGCCTTCCAGCCCGTGGCCGACTCAGGCACAAGTGTCGTTTGGACCCACGGAGCAGGACTACGTGTGTTTGGACAATCTGGCTACCTCAGTTTACCCCGTGGCCTGGGCCAAGTCACCAGGGGGCAGAGGCCACAGGCCGGGGCCAGCCTGAGTGGCCAAGCTCTGAGACCTTGACTGTGTGCCTGCCCCTCGGGGCCTCAGTTTCCCCATCTGTGAAAGGGGTAACAGCAGCCACTCTCTGCGAGGGTGGCCATAGGGTCAGAGCAGACGGTGCCCGAGGCCCTGTGGGCCCAGGCCGGGCAGCAGCCACAGGCAGGAGCTGCTACTCAAAGACGGAGACCTGACGGTGAGAAAATGAGTCCTTCAAACGGTTTTTAGCGCCGTTGGCGGTAGATGCCGTGTTAATGTCACGGGGCTGCCATAACAAATTGCCACAAACTGGGTGGTGTAGAACGGCAGAAACGTATTCCCTCTCACTCCGGGAGGCCAGGAGTGAAATCGGGCGTCAGCAGAGCTGACCCCCGCCCCACCCCCGCACCTCCGCGGCTTCTGGGGGCTCCGCGTCCCCGGCCTGTGGCTGCCTCGCTCCAGTCTCTGCCTCTGTCTCCTCTGTGGCTGTGCCTCCTCTTCTGTGTTTTATGAGGACATTCATGGTATTTAGGGCCCCTCCCAGTCTAGGATGGCCACATCTCAAGTCCCTACTTTAATCCCATCTGCAAAGGCCCAATTTCAAATGAGGTCACATTCTGAGGTTCTAGGTGGACGTGAACTTGGGGGAGACGCAGTTCAACCCACTACAGACGCCCAGGCAGGGCTGGGCAAGTGGTCCAGCAGTGTCCTGCAGCCAGCGGGCACCACCCCCACCCACCGGGCACGGTGCAGCCCCCTCCAGGCCCACCCAGGGTGACCCCCCAGCTCCACAGCCACCCCCACAGCACTGCCTGCTGCCCTCGGGCGATTTTCAGAGAAAGGAGTCCGACAGACACAGAGTGGGCAAGCTCGGGAGGACACAGGGCAGTCCTGGGTGGAAAGTGCTGGATGGGGTGAGGGCAGGCAGGGGCGGTCCAGTGCCAGGCGTCAGGGGAGGGAAGTCAGGCAGGCCTCAAAGCGTGGGTGAACCTTGGGGTCGATCGTAAGGAGGAGCCGGCAGGGTTCCTTCAGGTGGGCCTGGTGGCATAAGAGCCACCGCAGGCGCCAGGTGGGGGCCACCCCAGCTGCGGGGTGGGGGGCACATGCAGAGCGACCTGGGGCTGGGGTGGGGGTGCGGAGTACATGCGGGAGTGGGGAGAGTGAGGCATCTCCAGGGTGCTGAGCAAAGACTTCGGCCTTGATCCTGGGAGCCTCAGGGGGAAGACAGGCTCGGAGCCTCTCGAACCCCTTGGCCAGCCACACTTTGCAGGGAGGATGGGGACAGAGGCAGAGAGACCTATCAGGAGGCAACACTCGTCTGAGCGCGATCCAAGACCCAGCGGAGATGGCAGGACAGGAGGGATGACCCCTTTGGGGGAGCAGAGTCCTCTCTGCGGCCGGCGGGTCCTGGAGCCCCCGGGCAGAAGGCCGGCACGTGGATCATCCCAGAGACAGGCCCTGGCCCCGAGACACGAGCCCCAGTCACACCCGGAGCACAGTCACGACAAATATTTCACCGGGAGACTTCCTCCAGGAGGGGGAGAAAGGCCCAAAGGTCCCTTTGTCTTAAAACGTTAATGTCCAACTTCAAATTGGGTTGGGGGATGGCGGAGGGGAAGAGAGGAAGGCGGGGGCAGGAGCGCCATCACTGGGCATCATTCATAAGCCACACACTGGGCCCTTCATCGGGCCCAAAACTCACCCTTGTGGCTACGCAAAGATTTATTGAAGCCTCAGCATGGGCTCATTTATTTTCCTCCAAACTGATTTGAAAAGACCATTTGCATCTGCCCTGGAGGAAAAAAAAATGTGCATATTTGGCAAACTTTGTTTGAAAAATCTGCTCATCCCCAAAGAAGTGGCTGCGTGTTTGGATGGGGGTGGGGCAGCACGGATGGGGAGGGAGGCTGCGGCCTGATCCTCCCCTATCATCTGCCAGCCAGAGAAAGCGCCCAGAAAGTGTGAACTCTGACATCCTCCCATGCACATGGGGACCCACAAAGGCCATCACACAGGGGCCCTTTGCCCCAGGATCAAGATCTCCACGTGGCTTTCTCTAGCTCCCTCAGGGGCGTCTGTGCCCAGACAGCTGCAAAATGCAAAGGAAAGTGTAAAACAGAATGAGGAAAAATAGATAAAAATTTCAAATATCAGCTCACTTTGAGAAAGGGTGAAAGTTCTATTTGCCCCCTCCAGAAAAGAGAACTCTCATCCACGAATAAACTCTGACCCTTCTTCATATCCTTAATATACAAAGAGCTCTTATAAATCAATAAGAAAGAAAAACACAATAGTAGAAAAATAGACAAAAGATACAATTGGGTAATTCATAAAAGCAAAGTACGGTCAGTAAATACAAGTGACAAAATGTCTCATTTTACCAGCAATCAAAGCATACTTACATCCTACTTAAATCAACTTAAAGCGTGGACAACTAAAATCTTGTTCTGCACTTACCAGATTGGCAAAGAAGCAAAAGAATGGTGGTGAAATTTGGGGAGCAGAGGTACAGGCAGGGGACCTGCC
>NW_012138668.1:4566-10211 GCF_000956105.1 Propithecus coquereli
ATGGATGGACGCACAGATATAGGTACATAGGTATGTATGCACAGATGGATGATGGATAAGTGAATAGGTGGGCAGGTGGGTGGATGGATGGATGGGTTTGTGGTGGAGCCCAGATTCCTTCTGTTGCTAATAGCTCAGCCACCTCTGCACTGGGAATGAGTCCAACAAACAAGATGAGATCTTGAGCCAGGCTGGAGCTAGAAAACCAGCCAGACAAGCTGGGACAAGCCTTTGTGTCAGATGTAATGGCGGAGGGGTGGGGGGCGGGTAGTGCCAGGAGGTGGGAGGTGGCTGCTGGCCAGGAGACACAAGCTGTCTCCTGAAGGCCCTGCAGGAAAGCCTCCCAGCTCTGGAGCACATGAGCAGGTTTGGATCATGGCTCCTTCTCTTTCAAGCTGGCTGAGTAACCTTGAAAGTCACTCGACTTCTTTATATACAAATGAAGATATTAGGAGTTCCCACCGTTGGCCACCTCTGCCACAGCAGTGTCCTCCTAGGGGGAATTGTCCTCATGTACTAAACCTGGAAGCCTCTTCTCTGGGTGAAGAAACTAGACGTCGGAGTGGAGAAAGTTCTCCAAGATTCCAAGATCCCATCCCAGACTAGAACGTCTGGTCACAGTGGCAGAATGAGTGGATAGCTCGACGGACCCTGGAGACCGCAGCTGTGATTCAGGATGTGACAGACTGCCCCAACATGCACATGGGGGTCAAGGGAGACCCCCAGGCCTGCTCCAAGATTGGCTCTTCTGCATTCTGAGGGCACCTCCAGATGTTAACCGTCTACGGGTAGAGAGGGTGGCTGCCTGCCAAGGGCACAATTCGGGGTGTTCTCAGAAAATGGGGCTAGCTATCCACTTCCCAAATGAAATATGCCAAAGGCACTTGGGAATTGGGAGCACTGCCAGGGGAACGAGATCTATCCCCATTAAGGCAGGGAGGGCGCAAGGCGGGAGGGAAAGAAAGGGGAAGAAGGAGGGGGAGAGGGAGGGACAAGTTAATTGATTGGGTATTTTGTGTGTTGGTTAGTTGGTTATTTACTTAGTTGATTTGTTAGTTAGTTGGTAATATAATTGGTTAGTTGGTTAATCAATCAGTCATTAAATTAGTGAATGACCAGTTTGCAGCCTGGCCCCTGGCAGCCTGGACAATGACAAGCCGCTACCTGAGGTCCCACGTCCAACAGCCCCCTATGGGTCGTTCTCCCCCAGGCCAGATCGAAACGCGTACATCACTGCCCCACTCAAAACTTTCAACAGTCTGCACAGAACGACGTCTGTGGATGCCTCTCTCTTCGGCACTCACAGCTTCCCACAGTTGAGCCCCAAACCCCCCTGCCAGCCCTGCTCCAACAACCCTGGGGGCCTCCCTCTGCCAGACCCTGCTTATGCCGGCCCCTCACCCCTGCATCCTCCCCTCCATGCACCACGTGCTCAATCCTCCTTGTGGAACAAAATGCAGCCATCAAAAGCCATGTCTTAGGCCAGGTGTGGTGGCTCACACCTGTAATCCCAGCACTTTGGGAGGCCAATGCAGGAGGATCACTTGAGGCTGGGAGTTCAAGGCTGCAGTGACCTTCGATCAAACGACCGCACTTCAGCCTGGGTGACAGAGCAAGATCCTGTCTCTTAAAAAAAAAAAGTCACGTTTTTGAGGGCTACGTCAGGATAAAGGGGACATGGTAATCATGCCATTTTTACTGAAAAAAACAGCAACATATTAAACTGCATGTGCAGTTTGTCTCCATTTTCTGTTTTTCAATGTGTATGTGCATCGTCGACTGGAAGGTTAGTGACCGTGGTCCCCAGAGCTTGTCGGACTGGCTCGTCATCGATTCACGCCCTCGTGGCTGGTATCTGTCCCTTCAGTGGATCCTCACTGCTTCCGGGGCGAGCGGCCAGGCTGCGGTCAAGTCCGTGGCCTTCCAGCCCATGGCCGACTCAGGCACAAGTGTCGTTTGGACCCACGGAGCAGGACTACGTGTGTTTGGACAATCTGGCTACCTCAGTTTACCCCGTGGCCTGGGCCAAGTCACCAGGGGGCAGAGGCCACAGGCCGGGGCCAGCCCGAGTGGCCAAGCTCTGAGACCTTGACTGTGTGCCTGCCCCTCGGGGCCTCAGTTTCCCCATCTGTGAAAGGGGTAACAGCAGCCACTCTCTGCGAGGGTGGCCATAGGGTCAGAGCAGACGGTGCCCGAGGCCCTGTGGGCCCAGGCCGGGCAGCAGCCACAGGCAGGAGCTGCTACTCAAAGACGGAGACCTGACGGTGAGAAAATGAGTCCTTCAAATGGTTTTTAGCGCCGTTGGCGGTAGATGCCGTGTTAGTGTCACGGGGCTGCCATAACAAATTGCCACAAACTGGGTGGTGTAGAACGGCAGAAACGTATTCCCTCTCACTCCGGGAGGCCAGGAGTGAAATCGGGCGTCAGCAGAGCTGACCCCTGCCCCACCCCCGCACCTCCGCGGCTTCTGGGGGCTCCGCGTCCCCGGCCTGTGGCTGCCTCGCTCCAGTCTCTGCCTCTGTCTCCTCTGTGGCTGTGCCTCCTCTTCTGTGTTTTATGAGGACATTCATGGTATTTAGGGCCCCTCCCAGTCTAGGATGGCCACATCTCAAGTCCCTACTTTAATCCCATCTGCAAAGGCCCAATTTCAAATGAGGTCACATTCTGAGGTTCTAGGTGGACGTGAACTTGGGGGAGACGCAGTTCAACCCACTACGGACGCCCAGGCAGGGCTGGGCAAGTGGTCCAGCAGTGTCCTGCAGCCAGCGGGCACCACCCCCTCCCACCGGGCACGGTGCAGCCCCCTCCAGGCCCACCCAGGGTGACCCCCCAGCTCCACAGCCGCCCCCACAGCACTGCCTGCTGCCCTCGGGCGATTTTCAGAGAAAGGAGTCTGACAGACACAGAGTGGGCAAGCTCGGGAGGACACAGGGCAGTCCTGGGTGGAAAGTGCTGGATGGGGTGAGGGCAGGCAGGGGCGGTCCAGTGCCAGGCGTCAGGGGAGGGAAGTCAGGCAGGCCTCAAAGCGTGGGTGAACCTTGGGGTCGATCGTAAGGAGGAGCCGGCAGGGTTCCTTCAGGTGGGCCTGGTGGCACGAGAGCCACCGCAGGCGCCAGGTGGGGGCCACCCCAGCTGCGGGGTGGGGGGCACATGCAGAGCGACCTGGGGCTGGGGTAGGGGTGCGGAGTACATGCGGGAGTGGGGAGAGTGAGGCATCTCCAGGGTGCTGAGCAAAGACTTCGGCCTTGATCCTGGGAGCCTCAGGGGGAAGACAGGCTCGGAGCCTCTCGAACCCCTTGGCCAGCCACACTTTGCAGGGAGGATGGGGACAGAGGCAGAGAGACCTATCAGGAGGCAACACTCGTCTGAGCGCGATCCAAGACCCAGCGGAGATGGCAGGACAGGAGGGATGACCCCTTTGGGGGAGCAGAGTCCTCTCTGCGGCCGGCGGGTCCTGGAGCCCCCGGGCAGAAGGCCGGCACGTGGATCATCCCAGAGACAGGCCCTGGCCCCGAGACACGAGCCCCAGTCACACCCGGAGCACAGTCACGACAAATATTTCACCGGGAGACTTCCTCCAGGAGGGGGAGAAAGGCCCAAAGGTCCCTTTGTCTTAAAACGTTAATGTCCAACTTCAAATTGGGTTGGGGGATGGCGGAGGGGAAGAGAGGAAGGCGGGGGCAGGAGCGCCGTCACTGGGCATCATTCATAAGCCACACACTGGGCCCTTCATCGGGCCCAAAACTCACCCTTGTGGCTACGCAAAGATTTATTGAAGCCTCAGCATGGGCTCATTTATTTTCCTCCAAACTGATTTGAAAAGACCATTTGCATCTGCCCTGGAGGAAAAAAAAATGTGCATATTTGGCAAACTTTGTTTGAAAAATCTGCTCGTCCCCAAAGAAGTGGCTGCGTGTTTGGATGGGGGTGGGGCAGCACGGATGGGGAGGGAGGCTGCGGCCTGATCCTCCCCTATCATCTGCCAGCCAGAGAAAGCGCCCAGAAAGTGTGAACTCTGACATCCTCCCATGCACATGGGGACCCACAAAGGCCATCACACAGGGGCCCTTTGCCCCAGGATCAAGATCTCCACGTGGCTTTCTCTAGCTCCCTCAGGGGCGTCTGTGCCCAGACAGCTGCAAAATGCAAAGGAAAGTGTAAAACAGAATGAGGAAAAATAGATAAAAATTTCAAATATCAGCTCACTTTGAGAAAGGGTGAAAGTTCTATTTGCCCCCTCCAGAAAAGAGAACTCTCATCCATGAATAAACTCTGACCCTTCTTCATATCCTTAATATACAAAGAGCTCTTATAAATCAATAAGAAAGAAAAACACAATAGTAGAAAAATAGACAAAAGATACAATTGGGTAATTCATAAAAGCAAAGTACGGTCAGTTAATACAAGTGACAAAATGTCTCATTTTACCAGCAATCAAAGCATACTTACATCCTACTTAAATCAACTTAAAGCGTGGACAACTAAAATCTTGTTCTGCACTTACCAGATTGGCAAAGAAGCAAAAGAATGGTGGTGAAATTTGGGGAGCAGAGGTACAGGCAGGGGACCTGCCGTGGTGCTCCCTTCCCGCACAGCACTTTGGCACCACGTACGCACAGCTCGGACCTGGCCGTGCGCTCTGACCACAACTCCAGTTTAGGAATCCGAAGAAGTGCACAGAGGTCAGGCTTTGAGCGGCCCCACGGCACTAAGCCTTATCTGAACTCCCAGGAGCATGGAAAGGCTCCTTCCTGCGGTCCCCAGGCACGCGCGTGCCCCTCCGCAGCGCCCTGGCCACACGCAGCCGTGTGTTCCAGGAAGCCGTGGGCGCGTGCCTCTCCCAGATGGCGGATGCTGCGGAGGCACGTATGAGACACAGGGGGTGGGAGCTGCAGGGAGCAGACCGGAGCTTAGGTCTGGAGGGAGTTCCGGGCAGCTGGGCTGCCAGATCTGCCTGGGGAGACAGTGACCTACTCGCTGGGGGCCGGCGAGCAGAAGTGTGCCTCAGTCTCCCTCAAAAGCCAAGACTCCCTGCACAGCGTTGCCCAAAGCAAACTCATTCCCAGAGATGGCAGCAGCTCCTCCTGCCACCCCCCGAGTTGTCTCACCCCTGGGACAACAAACTCAGAGTATCAGTGCTAGAAGGACCCACGGAGAAGCCCAGGCCAAGCCCCTGGTTGACAGGGGGTAAACTGAGGACAGTGACTCTCCCAGGGCCTGAGAGCCCCTGACCCTCACCACGTTTCTCAAACCGGATCACAGAGGCCACGTGTTCCCCAGCTGTCAACATGGGTTCTCCGGCCACCGGCCCCTCGACGGCATGGCCCTGCCTATCAGCATGAACCTGTCACTCCCAGCCCTTTTATGCTCAACACGTCCCCGTACTGTGGGGGCACAGGGGAGATTGCAGGCAGTGCGGGCAGACAGGCTCCCGCCCCGCAGGGACAGCCTCCCATCCCTGTCACCTGGCCACAAGCTCCCCATCCTTGTGTCTGGGAAGCACCCCCAGTGTCGGCCATCTAGGAGCTGACACCCTTGGGCACACACCCAGGAGCCCCCAGATGTGGAGTGGGCCGAGCAGCACTTGGGGCCACAGGTGGCTCACGGGTGACCCAGGGAGGGGGCCACAGAGGGAATCAGTCACC
>NW_012138669.1:0-409 GCF_000956105.1 Propithecus coquereli
CTCATTGTGGTTTTGATTTGCATTTCCCTAATGATTAGAGATGTTGAGCATTTTTTTATATGTTTGTTGGCCATTATTCTGTCTTCTTTTGAAAAATTTCTGTTCATGTCCTTTGCCCATTTGTTGATGGGGTTTTTTGATTTTTTTCTTGTTGATATTTTTGAGTTCTAGATAAATTCTTGTTATCAGCCCTTTATTGGATGTGTAGAGAGAAAATATTTTCTCCCATTCCACAGGTTGTCTGTTTGCTCTAAAGATAGTTTCCTTGGCTGTACAAAAGCTTTTTAATTTGATCAGCTTCTATTTATTTATTTTTGTAGCTCCTGTGATTGCTTTGGGGGTCTTCTTCATAAATTCTTTGCCTAGACCAATGTCTGAAAGAGTCTTCCCTACATTTTCTTCTAGGATT
>NW_012138669.1:2455-3591 GCF_000956105.1 Propithecus coquereli
ATTATCAAAAAGACAAGAGATGATAAGTGCTGGCAAGGGTGTGGAGAAAAGGGAACCCTTGTACATTATTGGTGGGAATGTATATTGGTGCAGTAATTGTGGAAAACAGTATGGCGGTTCCTTAGGAAATTAAATAGAGAAGTATCATATGACCAGCATTCCCTTTCCTGGGTACACACACAAAGGAAATGAGATCACCACCTCATAAAGATGTCTGCGGGATGCTGAGGCAGTAGGATCACTTGAGCCCAGGAGTTTGAGGTTGCTGTGAGCTAGACTAATGCCACGGCATTCACTCAAGCCAGGGCAACAGAGTACTCTTTTTTAAAAAAAAAAAAAAAAAAAGATGTCTTCCCTCCCATGTTCATTGCAGTGGTATTCACTATGGCCAAGATGTGGGAAGAGCCTAAGTGTCCTTTGATGGATAAATGGATAAAGAAGTTGTAGTATATGTATATATACATACACACACACACACACACACACACACACACATTAATATATACAAGTGAAATATCATTCAGCCTTCAAAAAGGATGAGATCTTGCCATGTGCAACAATATGGATGAACCTGGAGGACATCATATTAAGTGAAATAAGCCAGGTACTGTAAGAAAAATACTGCATGATCTCACTTATATGTAAAATGTGGGGAAAAAAAAGAAAACATAGAAAAAGACAGTAGAAATGTGGTCACCGGGGATGTAGACATTAGGATAATGGTCTCCAGTTCCATCCAGATTGTTACCAAAGGTTTTGATTCTTTTTTTGTGGCTGAGTAGTACTCCATGGTATAAATACACAACATTTTATTAACCCACTCATGAATTGATGGGAACTTAGGTTGATTCCACATCTTTGCAATTGTGAATTATGCTGCAATAAACATTCAAGTACAAGTATCTTTTTGATAAAATGACTTTTTTTTTCCTTTAGGTAAATACCCAGTAGTGGGATTGCGGATCAAATGGTAGGTCTAATTCTTCAAAGAATCTCTATACTATTTTCTATAGAGGTTGTACTAGTTGGCAGTCCCACCAACAGTGTGTAAGTATTCCTTTCTCTCTGCATCCATGCCAGCATCTATTGTTTTGGGACTTTTTGATAAAAGCCATTCTCACTAGAGTTAGGTGATA
>NW_012138670.1:0-753 GCF_000956105.1 Propithecus coquereli
TTATTTCAATTAAATTTTAATTACCTTAGCCTTTTCATTGTTATCTTGATTGCTTGCTTGTTTTTGGTGTCACTGGACTGTCTCTCAGTGTGAGTGGGACAGCTCCTAGAAGTTGGAAATAATAGGCTCCCAGGGATGAGTGCTTACTGTGGAAGGAAACCACCCCTTCCCATGGTCCCCTCTCTACCCTGCCTGGGTTTCTCTGGCCTGTGAAAGGTATAGTTCTAGGTTGTTAGAGTGAAAGAAACTTCTCAGGATGAGTTTGTTGTGGGACCGGTACCTCTTGCAGTCTCTACCCACCTGCAATTGTTTTTATTTTTAGTTAATAAGAAAAGTAAAAGTATTTTGTATTTAGGCATCTATTTACTATTTCTCACACTTTTCATTCATTTATATAGATTGAGATTTTCATCTGGTATTTTGCTTCTGAGATGGAGTTCCTTTAACGTTTCTTATACCTAGATTTGCTGGTAATTAATTCTTTCAGCTTTTCTGTATCTAAATAAGTCTGTATTTTTAAAAGATATTTTCACTGGGTGTAGATTTCTAGGTAGACACTTATTTTTCTTTCACTATTTTAAAAATGGTGGTACAAAATCTTTTAACTCGCAATTTTTTTCCAAAAAGTCACGTGTCACTGTTTTCCATTTCTCTTTAAACAATGTACTTCTTCTCTCTGGCTGTTTTTAAGATTTTTCCTTTATCATTTTCTCTTTATCTAAACAATTTAATTGTAATATGACAATGTTTATT
>NW_012138670.1:7653-8006 GCF_000956105.1 Propithecus coquereli
TAAAAAATATATAATTGTTACATGAAATTTATACTGTGTCTTTATGTCCAACATTTTGAGGTGAGGATATTCACAAACCTATCTTTTTCAAGTGTCTTTAACTTCTAAAATACTCAACATCTCTAATTATCAGAACTACCATTTGATCCAGCAATCCCAATACTGGGTATTTACTCAAAGGAAAAAAAAAAGACATTCTATAAAAAAGGCATCTGCACTTGAATGTTTATAGCAGCATAATTCACAATTGTAAAGACGTGTAAACAACCCAAGTGCCAATCAATACATGAGTGGATTAATAAAATGTGGTTTATGGATACCATGGAGTACTACTCAGCCCCAGAAAAAAAAAA
>NW_012138670.1:9186-10558 GCF_000956105.1 Propithecus coquereli
TAATAGGATCAGCTTTGATGATTGCTCAGAACACTTATATTAGTGTTTAGATGACTTTAAAACATTGGCACACATGATTGTGGAGCCTAGCAAGTCTGAAATCTGCAGGGTAGGCCAGCAGGCTAGAGGCCCAGGAAAAAGTTGAAATTTCAGCACAAGTCCAAAGACAGTCTGCAGGCAGAATTCCCAAGTGATCTTGCTGTTTTTCTATTTAGGCCGTCAATTGATTGGGCGAGGTCCAACAATATTAGGGACAATCTACTTTAATAAAAGACTACTGGCATAAATATTAATCACACCTAAAAATTGCCTTCACAGCAACATGTAAACTAGTGTTTGGCCAAAAACTGGGTACTACGGCCTAACCAAGTTGACATAAAATTAATCATCATGATGTGGTTGGGATATTCTTTGTCCTGGAGGACTTTCTCACCTATTCATGAACTAACCAAGAGCAGCACATATTAGGACTTAGTTTTGATCCTTTCTACTGACTTATTTTACCTGCCAATTATCAGATAATCACAGAGGAATCTGAGCTCGCAAGAAAACCATATTAGTTTTCTGAATATCCTCATAAAGTCATAAAGCAGTATTGTAAATAAAAAGCAGAAATATAATAACCAGATAAAATGAATGAAAGAGAAATTCCAGGTATGAAAAGAATAATGATTTTAATAAAATCTCTGTAGATGAACTAATTATCAGAACAGATACAGTTTATAAGCAAATAATTGACCTGGAAGATGAGGCTGAGGAACTTCTCAGAAGTCATAAAAAAGTGATAACGATGAGAAATATACAAAAAGTTAAAAGACATGGGATCAGAAATAGCATTTGTATGGTGTGGACAGGGATGTTCACTTATCATAAAATTTCTGTCCTTAAAGGATAGAAAAAAATTGAAGTATTTGAAGGAATATTTATCATGAATTACTAAGAAAAAAATGGAAGAATTGAGGCATAAAAGGCTTATAGAATACTAACAAGTATGCATAACAAAATCCTACACTGGAACAGTAGATAGTGAATACTAAGAATATTACAATTTATATAAATCTCTAAAATCTTTCAGAGACCAATTATGAATTATGTCAATTTTCACTTAGACTTGATAGTAATGTCTCCAAGTGGAGACAAACATTATTTAATATTTAAAACAATTGAAGGGGGGGGAGACACGTGTTTGAAATATTTAGACCATTGACAATGTGTTAAGAAGTTTTTCCCTTTAATCCTGTTTAAAGAGAGGGTTATACAGGTCTAGTATTTGATGAGAGATAAAGAGATGAGAGAGAGACAGAGAAAGATTGAAACAGAGAGAGAGAGAGAGGGAGGGAGAGAGAGAAAGATTGTGGAAATGGATATACTA
>NW_012138670.1:13463-13778 GCF_000956105.1 Propithecus coquereli
TTATGCTAATAACTATTTTTTCAAAACAAAAATAGTGAGAAAGAATGTCATTTTTATATCTTTAAAAATATCCTTAATATCTGACTTACTAGAAGATATTTGGCACCTTATGTGTGTATCTGTGTTTAATCTGTTGCAATACATTGTTTTTTTGAAGTACATGAATAAAATCTGACTTCACACAGTAATGAGTTGGAAAGAAAGAAGTATTTTAATGGGTTTTCAGATACACTAGATATTTTTCTGTGCTACTATATTGAAACTCAAGGGTGGTAGTTTCTTAATAGCTGTACTTTAGAAATGGAAAATATATCA
>NW_012138670.1:24423-24830 GCF_000956105.1 Propithecus coquereli
GACAAGGCTGTGTACCAGAAATGTACCCCAAAAGAGCAAACTCAAACCAGAGTTAACCACACACGATCTTAAAAAATGTGGCACAAGATTAATATTATAGCTTTTACCCGTCATGGTGTATGGAAAGTGGGTTCTTTACATATTTCTCATTGCAGAAGACCTTAATGCCATATTTTCAGAGTTGTCTGTGTGGCCAAAAACTCTCAACCCTTAGGCTCTATTTTAAGATTGGATGAGTAGTGTTATCCTTATGCATACAGCTTTAGTGACCATGAATAGCACCTGTGATCAAGTAGTAATGACTCTTTAAAGAAAGGAGCGAGGTAACAGCAAGGCAGTTGACAGGGTGTGGACTATAGTGGCAGCTATACCAAAAGCAAGAAAGGAAACTGCCAGTTGGGAAATTT
>NW_012138670.1:24880-25450 GCF_000956105.1 Propithecus coquereli
AAAAAAGAAAAAAAAACTGAATTTATGATAGGTGACAAAAAAGTTATTAATAAAAATCACTTTTCAGTGAGCTCCTTAAATAGTATCCTCATAAAAGTTTAATGTACTAACAACAACACTTACATGGCTCCCTCACGTTCCTCATGAGGTCGGCAACTCTCTTGTGTTTCCAGGTGGCGATGTTTGCTGGTGCTCTCTTGCTCATCTCTCCCTCTGACTCACTTTTCCCTGGGTGGGCAGAGGAGGGTTGACCAGTTAGATTGGAGAATTGTACTGACGGAATGAAAAATGTATAGGTTCTTACCTTCCAGATCCTTCCCTAAGGATATGTAATTCCTGTAGGAAGGGCATATCCTTCTTTGAACCATGTAGGGAGAGTGAGAGATGACCGCTCAAGGAAAGCTTGCCTCAAGAGCAGATAATTTTAAAGTTCCTTGGCTAAAAGAGCATCGCTACGTTTTCTTTGGGGCAGACATATTGATTTATATCTGTCTGTTTTATGTGACCCATTTTTTTTTTTTTTGAGACAGAGTCTCACTCTCTTGCCTGGGGCGAGTGCCGTGGCGTCGG
>NW_012138670.1:25500-26164 GCF_000956105.1 Propithecus coquereli
GAGCAATACAAATGTGCATCATTAGACCGTTTTGTAAAAAAGCGCAGATCTATTTTAAAAAAAAAAAAAAAAAACTGAATTTATGATAGATGACAAAAAAGTTATAAATGGAAATCACTTTTCAGTGAGCTCCTTAAATAGCATCCTCATAAAAGTTTAATGTACTAACAACAACACTTACATGGCTCCCTCACGTTCCTCATGAGGTCGGCAACTCTCTTGTGTTTCCAGGTGGTGATGTTTGCTGGTGCTCTCTTGCTCATCTCTCCCTCTGACTCACTTTTCCCTGCGTGGGCAGAGGAGGGTTGACCAGTCAGATTGGAGAATTGTATTGACGGAATGAAAAATGTATAGGTTCTTACCTTCCAGATCCTTCCCTAAGGATATGTAATTCCTGTAGGAAGGACATATCCTTCTTTGAACCATGTAGGGAGAGTGAGAGATGACCGCTCAAGGAAAGCTTGCCTCAAGAGCAGATAATTTTAAAGTTCCCTGGCTAAAAGAGCATCACTACGTTTTCTTTGGGGCAGACATATTGATTTATATTTGTCTGTTTTATGTGACCCATTTTTTTTTTTTTGAGACAGAGTCTCACTCTCTTGCCTGGGGCGAGTGCCGTGGCGTCGGCCTAGCTCACAGCAACCTCAAACTCCTGGGCTCAAGC
>NW_012138670.1:30963-31991 GCF_000956105.1 Propithecus coquereli
CTTAGAGCCTAGAAGTTATGATTATTTATAATTAATTACTCCTAAAAATCTCAAAATTTATAGAAGATTACTGGGATATTTCTACTTTTCAAGACTTGTTAGTAATACCTTTTCTAATTTGTGGGTCTCAGAAATACACATGTTGGATTTTATTGTGTGGGAAGAGGAATGACGAAATATGTAGGTAGATAAGCGCCCTTCCCTCTCAGTCAAAATTAAATCTTGATGTTAGCACTTTTGAGTCAAGGACAGCCATTGAACCCCCAGTCATCCAGGATCTATAGACGATTTCCTTGGAAATCTGCCCGACCCAAGGTCCCAAAGTATTAGAAGAAATTCAGCTGTGATAGAAGAGATTTGGCCTGGAGCATCAGCTTCCTTGATGGGAGCGTAGAATACTCCTTAACTATTCAGGCAATTTGGCACAGTCGTAAAGCACTACCTGCAGGTGGGACTTCAGGGGTACTCCTCTCACCTCCCCCAGGGGAAACGAATGTGTGGTTCAGCATGAAGTTGGAGGGAGAAGCAAGTACAACCAACCATCTGAAAGGTGGCATTAATCTTCCCTTAATCTAACTATAGTTCTTTTAAAACAGATTATCCAGAGTAGAATATGAAGGACTAGAGACCTTACTTTTAAAAAGAATCAGGATTAATTATGAGGGAGACACTGTCCCTAAGGGGTTTTAACAGAAACAATTCTCAGATGAAGAGAATAAGTAATTTGTTATATACTTGGTTTATTTATATTGCATTTAACATGCAAAATAAGAAAGCTCCCAACATAATTAAGGACTATTCAGCCTGTGGTGCTATTACCCTCAGAGGACATTCTGGAGAAAGTGCCTGATGTTTCAAATACATTTTTTATATTTTACCCCACTCCATAGGGAACATAGAGGGAGAATTTGGAGGACAGATGCTGCTTTCAGGAGTTGCAAATACTTCCCTAGAGAGAAAGTGAAGTGGGTGGGAAAATAATTATAACAACATCTGGTCCATAAGCCTTGTTAAGGAGTGAAGAGTCT
>NW_012138670.1:33862-34313 GCF_000956105.1 Propithecus coquereli
ATTATTTTAGAAGTCTATAAAGCAAATAGGGGATTTGCTATGATAGTAATTATACCTCATAAATTAATAGTAATGTCCTTGCTACAGTTAATCTTAACATTATTTTTCTTTTTAGAAACATTACATAATATACCCTTCCCAAATTATACAAAAAATCTGTTACAGATATGAATGCATATGTTTAAAATATAATTTATGCAAAAATAGCTGGAAAATATGTGGGGGAATTTAGATTCTACATATGATACATATTTAATCTTCAAAGTGATTTACATTCTACTACAGTTTTTAAGTTCCCTTAAAACTCTTCCATATATTTCCATTACCTTTTTTGCTACACAAATTCCCTAGACTACTGCTTTTCTGTTGTGCCCAACCTATGTCTTCAGAAGATGCTTGAATTTTTCTTGGTCTCCAGTCTTTTCTTACAGTTTCAATATCTTTTGCTTTA
>NW_012138670.1:34363-34973 GCF_000956105.1 Propithecus coquereli
TTACTCCTAAAAATCTCAAAATTTATAGAAGATTACTGGGATATTTCTACTCTTCAAGACTTGTTAGTAATACCCTTTTCTAATTTGTGGGTCTCAGAAATACACGTTGGATTTTATTGTGAGGGAAGAGGAATGACGAAATATGTAGGTAGATAAGCACCCTTCCCTCTCAGTCAAAATTAAATCTTGATGTTAGCACTTTTGAGTCAAGGACAGCCATTGAACCCCCAGTCATCCAGGATCTATAGACGGTTTCCTTGGAAATCTGCCTGACCCAAGGTCCCAAAGTATTAGAAGAAATTCAGCTGTGATAGAAGAGATTTGGCCTGGAGCATCAGCTTCCTTGATGGGAGCCTAGAATACTCCTTAACTATTCAGGCAATTTGGCACAGTCGTAAAGCACTACCTGCAAGTGGGACATCAGGGGTACTCCTCTCACCTCCCCCAGGGGAAACGAATGTGTGGTTCAGCATGACGTTGGAGGGAGAAGCAAGTACAACCAACCATCTGAAAGCTGGCATTAATCTTCCCTTAATCTAACTATAGTTCTTTTAAAACAGATTATCCAGAGTAGAATATGAAGGACTAGAGACCTTACTTTTAAAAAGAA
>NW_012138671.1:0-780 GCF_000956105.1 Propithecus coquereli
AAAACTGTGCTATGTTCCTCCCAAGATTTTAGGAAGCATTAAATGAGATAATACAGATAAACACTTAGTTTGAAACAAAATATTATTACCATTGCCCTTATTTAGAGAGAACAGTATTTTAGCAATACTACCTGTCTAGTAAGTACAGTAAATATATGAGAAATAAAGTGAAATGTTCTCCAAGAATTTAGAAGTAAAAGAAATATGGTTGCCTTTTGAAATTTCAAAATCATCACATAGTGGATAAAAACAGTCTCTTCTTCTAGCAGCAGGAGTTGATGTAATATGACTAGAGCTATTAATATAGCTAACGGAAGGATGTGTCACTCCGAGGTAGGGGAGTTAGACAACCCATGGGAGCATAGAAAAAGGAGTCACAGAGACAAATAATAGTAGAACCCATCTGGGCACTTTCAGAAAACAGGGAATTGGAGCCAGTAAATTTTTTTAAATACTAAGTTCCCATTGCCAAGCTCCCGACTGTGGGATTAATACCTCAGCCTGTTTTAGTTGTGAACAATAAAACATTCACACTGTTCAATGAGTTCTTTGTGTTTGAAAACAGATTTTACCTGCTCACAGTGTGATACAGATGTGCTTATAGAGACTGTATGGGCCTATCATGCTAACTTGGGTATTCAGCAATCCATCTGTTTTTGTTTGTTTGTTTGTTTGTTTTTTAACCTAAGTAAAATAGACTTGAGTTATGGATCCAATATTTTTGTACTTAGAAAGTCTGGTGTCTGTCTGTGAAAGGATGTGGACCCAATTCTACCATAT
>NW_012138671.1:2630-2995 GCF_000956105.1 Propithecus coquereli
AAATTACCAGCGAAAATAAATGGTTAAGCTAGAGTTGGGGAAGCCTGTTTTTTCTGAGTCTAGTTTTTATATCTTTTTTCTCTCTTATGAGAAGACGATGGCATCATTAAAAAGCAAATGCACAAAACACGTTACAAGAAGTGTAAGTGTGCTATATATTATCACTCAACATTCTACATTCATGTGTGCATGTATTTTAATATGACAACAATAATTGGAAGGAAAAATGATGTATCATAAAAAGCAAATTTTCATTTATAGGAATTATACGTAAAAGCTCTGGCCTGCCTTTTCCAGCCTGCTTTAAAGAAACAGTTAAAATAAGCTCTCCTCCTGTTACTTAATTTCAACAAATAAGATAAAAT
>NW_012138672.1:0-1329 GCF_000956105.1 Propithecus coquereli
TATCTAGACAGGAGAGCAGGAATCCACTTTAGGAATTTTATGAGTTTCCACATGGGGTAATGGAGTGACACACCTCATATTTTTGTTCAAAAAGGCCAACCACTTTTCAAGAGTTCTCACTTTGTCTCACTAAAGAGAAGTTTTGGTTAAGGATGAACGGCTCCTACTTCTACTTCTTTTAGTTTAGCAACATAGTTGCTTAATGACTTGTGGCAAGTAGTTATGTACATCCACAGATTTTACCAAGGTCACCGAAACCAGGGCATTTACTTTTGAGTCAGTTTTGCTAAGGGAACTTGCCTCGCCTCTGGTAAAGTATTTCCATAATCTCCTGACCTTAATCTCACTAGCTATTCACAGAGATTCAGGCAAAAATCCACAATTGGTCCAAATGCATGTTTGCCCTCCAGTTCTCTGTCCCTTTGCCTGAGTGACTGGCAGTGCTGACCTGTTCTTCTTCATCACCTGCAGGATGCACTGGCATTTCCGCTTCAGATCATCAAACTTTAAAGCATTGTGAGGACCCCGAGCCAACCCTGGAAAAGTGTGCCCTTTCTGGTCCAGCACCTACTTGTTTGCTGAGCTCCATAAACTGCTGACTACCCACACAGCGTGCGGGTAATCCAATTATTGACGCTTAGCCGAGAGGGTTTATCCCAAACAAAGCAGTGCACATTGGCATTGGAAAGAAAGGGGACAGACAAGGGGGAGAAGCAAGTCAGAAACTCTGGAATTACCAGAGTAGCAGTGTAGAGTGACTGAGTAAATTCTTTTTGTCTTTTCAATCAGAGTTTCCACACAAAGAGTAAAGAGCATCTCTACTTGCTGCAAATCTGGGTGTCTTGACAGTCGGATTTAATTCAGCCTCACTTTCTGCCTGATGTGAAGTGGCACATACTGGCAGCCAGAGTGGCATATCGGATGAAGGGAATCGCATGTGGGGCTTTTCAGTGCCCATCTCCTCTCTCTTTTCTGATCTGAGGCAAGATGAGAGGCGCAAGTTACTGTATTCTGGTCCCAGGAATGAAGGTATTACTTTCTCTCTGGAAGAAACTGCTGCAGGCAGACAGTGGCATTGAATTGACAGGTGACATTGCTGTTCTACTTTACTCTGCACCTTCTGAATTGGATTCTGCCACTTCCCCAAGGGGAAGCCTTAAGAAAGTAATTTCACACCTGTTAGCCTTAGTTTCCTCATCCCTAAAATGGGGAAAATATTAGCTTATACCTCACGAGGTGATGGTGAGAATTAATTCTTAGTAAAATATCTGACACAGACTGTGGGTTTAATTAGTGCTAGCAATTAGCAAAATACATTTTCATTTTATA
>NW_012138672.1:1379-2431 GCF_000956105.1 Propithecus coquereli
AGGCACTGATAGCATATCCTCTAGTTTTGTGTTGCCCCAGAATCTTCCATTTGACTTCTGTTTCACAATTATATATCTTAGAAATTAAACTCATTCTGTGGTGCATTGGAATTTGTTGTATCTTTAAATGTCCACTTGCCCTTATTCCTCCATTCTTTATTCCTTTTTTGACAAATATGTATATTTTTACGGGGGAACTTGGAGAAGTATAAATGCTTTGCCGTACAGATTATTTTGTAGTTTTCGACTATAATTATTAAAATGATCTGGAAGAAAAAATCTCTTATTAGAATGATAGGTATGAAAGACTGATCACATGAGTTTGAAAGGAGAGTAAAAGAGAATGAAGAAAGGAATTATTAGGTAGGTGTTAGTCATTCGATCAGCTATCCAAAGACCAGACCTCAGTGTTGCAATGACTTTTGATATACATACTTCTCACCCCTTTTCTTCAACTGACCTGAACTTGTGCTGAAAGCTATTTTCACTGAGCTATGTGCCTCAGATTTTCCCTGACAACTGCCTTTTTTGATCAGAATACTCTAGGCTAAGTTTATCTGTATCCTAAGAGGGAGAGAGAGAAAGAGAGAGAGAGAGAGAGAGGAGAAAAGAGTTTCTCTCTTAATTTTGGTCCTTATTCAAAACTCCATGATTTTGTATAATCAGTAAAATGTGACACCAACAACAGGCTTAGTGTCATTTTAACTTAATTATTCTCAACCCTACACCTTCTTCAATATTTAATTGGCAGTAAGAGGGATTTGTTAAAGAAAGCAGGCTTCCCAGAAGCTTTTATCAGCTTGCTTCAGATCCCTCAAGTCATTTGATACTATCTTTAAGAATTCCAAGTTTGAGTTAAATGTGTATAAAATATTTAGACAAGAGAAAAAGTAGGCCGTTTTTAAGTATGTTTACATCACAGTGTAATTTTCTTACTTGGTAAATGAAAGACATTTTAATATTGTCTTAAATAATGACTTCATATTAATCCAAAAATAATAATGGTTAAGAATTTGTTTTTTTTCTGTAGTTGAAATGATTTTAAGAGATTA
>NW_012138673.1:0-633 GCF_000956105.1 Propithecus coquereli
GAAGAGGAAGGGTCGTCAGTAGATACAGGCCGTGAGCAGTCAGGTGAAATATATTGATGTTTCTGAGGGTTCCTTTTCTTCCTCCTTTAAACTTTCTTTGTTAATTACATAAGCATACACGATATACTTTGGCCAGTTAAGTCAAAAGTGCATGAAAAAGGAAATCTCTCCTACTTGCCATCATCTCCAAACCCTTTTCCCTCTGTTCCTACAAACACACACTTGATAAAGGGAATTTTTTTTCTTTTAACAACAAAAATAGGCTCTTACCTATTACTCTGCATGTTGCTTTTTTCACTTAAAAGAATACCATGGACATCCTTCCAGGCCAATAGATATAGATTTTACTTTATTCATTTTAGTGGCTGAATAAAATCTCATAGTATAGTGTATTGTGATTTAATTATTCACCTATTGATGGATATTGAGACTGTTTCTAGCTATTCACCACTGCAAGCAATACTGAAATATCTTTATATGGATAACCCTACGTATTGGTGCTTTTATTTCTATGGGGTAGGGTTCCAAAAGTGGGGTTGTGCGTTTTCAATCTCAGTAGACGTTGCCAAACTATATTCCCAAAATGTTCTGGTCATTTACACTCCCCCAGCAAGACTGCCCACTGACCTGCAT
>NW_012138673.1:683-1172 GCF_000956105.1 Propithecus coquereli
ATAAAAATCTGAAGGTTGTCAAACAATACATTTTGGAAGGTAAAAGTCCCCTGCAGCCGGGCGTGGTGGCTCACACCTGTATTCCCAGCACTTTGGGAGTCTGAGGTGGGAGGATCATTTGAGGCCAAGAGTTTGAGGCCAGCCGGGGCAACATAACAGGACCCTGTCTCTACAAAATATTAAAATATTAGCTGGGCATGGTGGTGCGTGCCTCTAGTCCAGCTACTTGGGAGGCTGAGGCAGGATGATCACTTGAGCCCAGGAGTTGGAGGCTGCAGTGAGCTATGCACTCCAGCCTCGGCAACAGAGGGAGATTCTGTCTCTAAAAAATAAAAAATTAAACAAAATAAGTAAATAAAAGTTCCCTGCAAGTTGACTGTTCCAGACAGAACCGGCATTAACAGCCGGGTGTGTCTTCCCCAGGTGTTTTCTCCTTGGCGTCACTTGGCCCTTTTCCAGCAGCCTGTCCTTGCTGATTCTGCTGGACTC
>NW_012138674.1:0-952 GCF_000956105.1 Propithecus coquereli
GGGATACAAAAATCAACATACAAAAATCATTAGCAACTTCTATACACCAATAATGATCTATCGTTTGAATGAAACCAAGAAGGCAACCTTACTTCCAATAGCTACAAAAAAAAAAAATGTGGTAATATATTTAACCAAGGAGATGAAAGATTTCTACAAGGAAAACTACAAAACATGATGAAAGAAATTGTAGATGACACAAACAAATTGAAAAACATCTGACGCTCAGGGATCAGAAGAATTAATATCATTAATATGACCATACTACCCAAAGAAATCTATAGGTTTAATGCAATCCCTATCAAAATACCAATGTCATTTTCCCAAAATTAGAAAAATTTACTAAAATTCATATGGAACCAAAAAAGAGCCCGATTAGCCAAAGAAATCCTAAGCAAGAAGAACAAAGCTGGAGGCATTACATTACCAGGCTTCAAATTACATTACAAGGCTCTAGTAACCAAAACAGCACGCTACTGTTGTAAAAATAGACATATAGGTCAATGGAACAGAATAGAGAACCAGAAATAAAGCCACATATTTACAACCAACTGATATTTTACAAACTTGACAAAAACATACACTGGGGAAAGGACACCCTTTTCAATAAATGGTGCTAGGAAAATTGGATTGCCATATGCAGAAGAATGAAACTGGATCCCTATCTCTCACCATATATAAAATGTCAACTCAAGGTGGATTAAAGATTTCAACATAAAACCTGAAATTCTAAAAATACTAGAAGAAAACCTAGGGAAAACTTTTCTAGACATAGGTATAGGCCATGAATTTATGACTAAGACCACTAAAGCACAGGCAACAACAACTAAAATAGATGAATGGAACTTAATTAAAGTAAACGGATTCTGCACAGCAAAAGAAATAATCAACAGAGTGAACAGACAATCCATAGAATGGGAGAAAATATTTGCAAATGATTCATTCAACAGGG
>NW_012138674.1:2022-2384 GCF_000956105.1 Propithecus coquereli
AAAGGTATCCAAATTAGAAAAGAAAAAGTCAAATTATTCCTGTTTGCTGGTAATATGATCTTATATCTAGAAAAACCTAAAGACTCCACCAAAAATCTCAGATTTGATAAATTAATTTAATAAAGTTGTGGGATACAAAAATCAACATACAAAAATCATTAGCAACTTCTATACACCAATAATGATCTATCCTTTGAATGAAACCAAGAAGGCAACCTTACTTCCAATAGCTACAAAAAAAAAAAAAATGTGGTAATATATTTAACCAAGGAGATGAAAGATTTCTACAAGGAAAACCACAAAACATGATGAAAGAAATTGTAGATGACACAAACAAATTGAAAAACATCTGATGCTCAGGG
>NW_012138675.1:0-738 GCF_000956105.1 Propithecus coquereli
ATTAAAAAAAAGAAAGCTCTGAGTAAAATAGATCTGTACAAAATATGATGGCGGGAAAACTCAGGGAAAATTGAGAGAAACCCTGAAATTACTAAACATACATATAATCCTGGGCACAGCTAAATATTAAAATACATGGTGGCCATTTTAAAACTTTGCTTCCAGACACCTCTCTATGGACCCTACATTCTCAACTGGCAAAACCAACTATGAATCATATGCTGTAATATTCTTCAATCTTTTGCCATCTTAAACTTAAGGAAGTTTATTGTATTCAAGTTTTTGCATGCCTTTCCTGGGAAGGGATACTCATATTCAAACACACAGCCTCTGCAAAAAGAGGCCATTGTGCACATAGCAGTGAAAGTGAAAAATCTACAAGTTAAGGGACACATAGTTGACCTCAACAGCTGTTGGATTTCTTATCTATTATACAAAAAATATTTATGGAAATAAACACATAATGGATGTGCATGAAAATATCTCATGTTGTATTTGATGGATGCATACTTGTCATCTGCACATTTTATTCCTTATTTGTACTCCACAAGAAAACACTTCAAAAGGATCTCCCATCACATCTACTGAACAATTTATACCCAGTTACAGTATGTTGTTAATTTCCTAGTTGTACCCAAACAATATAAATCAAAAATGTTTTTATGTGCTGTCCATGACCTCCATTCTGAAGGTCAAATATTGAATCCTGATGAGTATAAATTAATTATTTACTGACTC
>NW_012138675.1:993-2003 GCF_000956105.1 Propithecus coquereli
GTATTGGAGATAGATAGGCAGATAGATAGATGATAAGAGGTTTTTATTTAGCTATTGATACGGAGACTTTGTTGTTTAGTTTTCAAATGTTAAAACTACTTTGGATATCTTGGATAAATCGCCCTTGTTCATAATGTGTTATTCCTTTAATGTATTTCCAGATTCTTGCTAACATTTTGTTAACTATGTTTACAACTAAATTCATGAGAAACATATGTGTGTAGTTTGCCTGTCTTTCTTCTCTTCCCCTCTTCCTTTTTGTTGCTCTCTTGTTCTCTCTCCTTGTGTAGCCCGTGGTCATTAATAATCAGGACAAGTTTTTAGTATTTTAAGAATTACAGAATACTTTGTCATTTCAGCCATGGTTTTAGATCAAACTTAGACATATTGCTAGCTCTTCTTTCCTTCCAACAGTGAGGCAGGAGAATATATTTTAGTCGGAGAATGTTTTAGTCTCAACCGTAGTGGCATTTCCATGAAGATCAGGAAAAAGACAATGATACTCACTATCTCTGTTGCTGATCAACGTTTTGTAGGACACGGAATGTTACCCTTGTACTTCTTTTCCTCCTCATCTCCCCACAAGTGCCAAAAGATATTTCTCCCTTTCTTTTTACCTTTTTTCTTTCACAGGATAAATTCCTTTTGACAACTACCCCTTCAAAGTGCAAATAGTCTTAAGTCCTTCCCCTGTTGTCCATGGTCTGATCATCCGGGGCATTTTATCAGTATTTTCAGAATTCTGATAGACTTTGTCATTTTGGCAGTGGTTTAAATCAACCTTAAGCCGATGACTAGCTCTCCCCTTCTGCCTTCCTACAGTTGAGCGGGGTGGGAAAATAGCATGGGAAAATAGCATGAGATAATAGCCCTAGATTTTCTTAAGCTCACAGTTAATTTGATGTTTGGTCATTTTTCAATTATGCCAAGGTTGTGGTATCTTTGCAGTTTTCTTTTTTTTTTCAATTATTATTTGGTTTGGGGGAGATATACTAAGAGATGGGACCTAG
>NW_012138676.1:0-325 GCF_000956105.1 Propithecus coquereli
ACCCTGTGCAGATACCAAAAGCTTCAATCCTGGGAAAACTGCACATCTAAAAAGTTGGCTCTAACAGCACATTTCTCAGAATGTATCCCCATAAAGCTACACAACCGGGAAGATCACTTAAGCCAGGAGTTCAAGGCTGCAGTGAACTACAATCACACCACCACATTCCACCCTGGACAACAAAGTGAGAACCTGTCTCTAAAAAATAAACAAACATATTTTTAAAAAGAATATGAGGGGGGAGGGAGGAGGAGGGAGGAGGGAGGAGGGGACGGGTATTTGCATACACAAAGAGTGCAATGCGCACCACCCGAAGGATGGACAT
>NW_012138676.1:1495-2661 GCF_000956105.1 Propithecus coquereli
CACTCTAGCCTGGGCAACAGAGTGAGGCTCTGTCTCAGAAAAAAAAAAAAAAAGTAAATCGGATCAATGCAGAAACAAGCAGAGAGGTTAAAGAACTTGCCCAAAATTATACAGCTAAATTACGACAAAACTGGGATTCACATCCAGGCTCAGTATGTCCTTTGAACCACAGAGAACAAATAGGTCCAAAAAACTGGTCCACAGATTTCCAACTCAATTCTTAAAACAAATTATCTGGATCACAAAATGTCATGAAATAAAATATCGAGAATATTGAGAAAACACAGAGAATATTACTATAAATGGAAGCTGTGCCTACTTAAAGAAAAAATAAAATGCTGCCTGTTTTAAAAAAAAAAAAGTAAATCACATCAAAACCCTCAATGGCTTCCTATCTAATCAGCACAGCAGCCGAAGTCCTGACCAGGTTCATGAGGCCCCAGAACGGCAACTACTCCCCTTCTCCTGGCTCACTCTGCCACCGATCACACAGGCTCCCTGAGGTGCTACAAACACTGCAAGTATGCGCCAGCCACAGGGCTTTTGCCCTTTCTGTTTCCCCAGCCTAGAACATTCTTCCTGGAGACAGCGGCAGGGCTCACCACTTCATTTCCTTCAAGCTTCTGCTCAAACGCCACCTTATTAGAAAGGACTTCCATGACCACTCTGTGGAAATAATATCCCTACCACCATTACTACCAACTCCCCTCTCTCCTTCTAACCCTCCCCACTGTCCTCCACTGCATTTATCAGTCTGTTACCCTATTGTTTACTTGTTCGGTAGTACAGAAACTCCACGAAGTAGGAGGTTTTCTGTTTCGGTGGAATTTTTTTGCTACTATAATCCAAGCACCTAGAACATTATTTGGCACATATTAGGCACCTAATAAATATTTGCTGAATGGGTGAATGACGGAAAAGAAAGAAAGCATTGCCTATAAAAGTATCTCAATGCCAGTTTAAGGGAAAAAAACTTGAAAAATAAACCACACGCCAAACAGCATTAAAGCGCTAAACACAGTAAACAAATATACAAATCCATGACAATCAACACATGACAGAGTCCGCATATGATAGTAACACAAAGAAAACACATGAAAGTATCAAATGAAAAAAATTAGGACCTCCCCCAAATATTTATAAATTGGCTATTTTATTTTAAAAAT
>NW_012138677.1:0-903 GCF_000956105.1 Propithecus coquereli
ATAATAACATATTGTCTGGATAGTATATGGCAAGGCTTTTTTTAAACAGATGTCAAAAATTTTAACTTTCTTTCCTAATTTGGTCTCTTTCTTCCCTATCTATGAATACTGTACAAAGCATGTATAGCATGGACTGGTCTTTTCCTTTCTCACTCCTTCCTTTTCTCTCTTCCTTCCTTCCTTTTTTCCTTCTCTCTTCTCTCTATCCCTCCCCCTCTCTCCCTCTCTCAAATTTATTTCCATAAAGTAAACTACCACTAAAATAAACTACTACTGTTACTATACTATGAATTTCTTGACAAAAGGAATTACAAATTATTTACATTCGCTTGCCTAGTATGGGCCCAAGGTACCCTCTTTGTGCCTGGTACATAGATGATACTCAACAAAAGTTTGCTATATTTAAGAATACCATCACCTGGAAATCTCCCACCGTCCAGCTATTTAGTTGTAGTTTAAGTAGTTCTGACATTGAGTTTGATGTGTTGCAGAAGAAATTTGAGTTTAGATACTAACTGGCTGGTTGCATACTGATTCACTCTCTATATCCTCCCATTAAAATGTCTACAACACCTTGATAGAAATGAAAATATAATAGCCCTGGAAACTAAGGACATCACTCACTAATTCATTCATGTGTTTAATGTATATTTATTGAGTTTTTACTATGTGAAGGTATTATTCTAGGTATTGTGAATATAGCAGTCACTAACAAATTTCCTGACTTTAAGGAGTGTATTTCCTAGGGTAGAATATTAAAAATATCAGTAAATAAAAATACAATGCAATGCTAGGTGGTAATAGGTATTATAAAAATATACAAATAATTTAATGACATAAAAATTTGGGGGAAGGCCTCTTTGATGAGATGATATTGAGCAGAGACTTGAATAATATGAGGGG
>NW_012138677.1:2523-4418 GCF_000956105.1 Propithecus coquereli
AGAGATATGAGATATGCACTCAGGTCCCATTGAATTGTGGCTAATTATAGAAACTTGTACACACAGTGGATCAAATATTAGTCCTTGAAATATGTTATCTTTGTAATTTATTTTAAATTATCAAGATTTATTAGTTCTCTCTCATGATACTTGCAGTTTATTAAACAATTGACACAATAATGCTCATATGAGATAGTAAAGATAGGTATTTTAACCTATGCCATGCTCCCTAATACCATAAATTAGTGAAGACCCATTAGAATACACATAAAAAAAAAGAGCAATAAAAGAACCAAAAGAAAATAGATACCATGTAAAAATGGAAAGTGATTTCAATGACATATATTTTTGAATGAATATATCTAAAAATGTACAGACTTTTTGCTTTCCCCCAACTTCCTAACATTTTATAAGAGTTGTCACTTTTTTCCACTCTAACTGAAATTCAGATCTTATGTTCAAAATGCGTACTGACTTTGGCATTTAACGCGAGAAAAGGGAACCCTCAGCTAAAGGGAGGGATGAATTGGAGGCTTGTTGTTTCTTAAAACATAAAATAATGATTATTTTATGCTCCTATGCTCCTAAAGTTGCAAACTTTCTTTATTTGGAAGCTCTTAATTTTCTACTAAATTGATGTTTAGATAGGAGAGTCAAGAGGAAACACAGAGCACTTTCCTTCCATTATGTTTTTGAACGGGTAGGCACATGCACAGCATTCTAGTCTCAGCAGAAATCTCATTTAACAGGGCATCTACTTTAAGCAGTCAGAATGTCAACAATTTCTTTTGGATCCTTTTCTTTTCTTGGATACGAAGACATCTCAGGCATACTGGATTATGCTTTTTTGCTTTGATGGGCAGATTAGCTTGTCTAAGGCAGCAACACTTCATTCACTCAGTTAGCTTTCTTCTTCTAGTTTCCAGGCTGTGGCTGTGTTATGCTTTTGTCTCAAGTCAGATAAGGTAAAAATCATTATAAGTCTTCTCAAGGCCACAGATTAATTGTCATCTTGCAGAGAGAGCTAAAACCTAATTCTTAGCGATCATTCAGGTGCATTTTTGTGCAACATTAAATAGAACAATGGCATGTTTGAGACGTGTTTCGTAAGTTTGACCTTTTGTTCATCAGTCCCAGGATCTTGAACCATTGTAATTAAAGTTAGCTATAAACAAATTCAGAACACCAACATCACAAAGAGGGGATGACTCCTCTTATTTTATAATTGCTTGCCACAATTTGGCTTTGACTACAAATCTCTAGAGCTCTTTGATAGAACAAAAAGGAACAAAATCTGTGTGTTACAAAGAGAAATCTTGCATGACTATGTTTTTATTCTGATGACAGAACTCAATCCAGTTCTCTCTTTTCCTTTCCTAGCCACTAAATTTTGGCTCAGCTTTAAGAATTGGAATTTTCTATTGCCTGAAAATATACAATTTTGATAATTTGCTGATGTTACCACCCAACCAGATTCTATTGCCCGCCGCGTAGAAGGAAGTCAATATACTGAGTCAGCAGGTGGTGCAGTGAAGAAAGAGTTTAATATTGCAGGGCACTGAGAGAAGAGACAGAGGAATTTTTCAAATCCATCTCCCTGAGAATTTAGGGGCCAGGGTTTTTAAAGGTAGTTTGGTGGACAAAGTAATGTAGGGATAAGGCAGAAAAGGAAGGTCGAGAGAGCCTAAGTACAGCTATTTTGACTGATGCCAGACCCTAACTACGCTAAGCAAGGAAATTGCCTTCAAGTTGCCGGCCTACAACCACCCGAGGATTACTAATTACTAAGCTGGGTGCCTTGCAAACGGTGCTTACCTTTCTGTGACAACAGTTTATGATTAACTTTTATGGCCTGACCTCAAGACAATGCTGGTCATGTACAGGGTTTTTGAACA
>NW_012138678.1:0-876 GCF_000956105.1 Propithecus coquereli
TATTAAATATAAAAACTGAAAATTTCACACAATATAACATTACTTTTCTCATTTAAATAAATTAACCAGAGAATGTCTTGGTTGGCTTATATCACTGAACAGAAATAACAGGACTGTCCATTCCTTTCATGGCAACAAGCATCATTATTTAGACTTTGGCAAACTTCTAATTCTTGTTTCTGAATTCCTTCTTTTTTCTCCTTCAAGGGAGGGCTCTGGAATTTCCTAGCCTCTTGCGCAATCTCAATCAAATGAGGTCAAGCAATGTCAGATAATATTACATTTCTCTAGGGGATTAATCAGAATGATTCAGAAACAAACATCTCCAAAACACATGTATTATTTCCTTGCATTATAAAGCATTGGTTGAAAAAGTTGGTGTTGGTCATTCAGCACTTTGGAGGCAAGATATTCAGAGTGATTTCAGAATTTCTCAAAAAAATCATCACACCAATCCTGGACACAGCACTTTTTGTTACTAGACAACATTTCTCCTTTAAATAGCTGACATTACAATTTGGTGAGGGATAATTGAAGCCCATTTCCTCTAGAAAGGTGAAAAATTCAGGTTATACTTCTGAAAAAATAATACCTGGATGGTATAGGATTCAAGATTCTGTTAAATGTCTGTATCTGTATATGTTGCATGGGTTAGAAGGGAACTGTCACTCCAAATTCGCTTATTGTACTATCCAGTATTATAGCCACTAGCCACATATGGCTATTAAGAACTTGAATTGTGGCTAGTTACACACATGGAAGTGACAATATTTTGGATGTATTATGTTAAATAAAATATATTAATAAGATTAACTTCACAAGACTCAGTCTCACATTCATTCTCTTAAAGATTTATCCAACTGAATTGAAAATTTA
>NW_012138678.1:2511-3870 GCF_000956105.1 Propithecus coquereli
AACTCGAGTGGTGACTGTTAAGCAGAAGTGCACTCATAAAACAAACAGTGAGTCCTGAACTCGGTGTCAGGAGCTTTTCCTGCCACCTGGGATGGGCCTTTCGGTGAGACGGGAAGTTCCCAGCTCACATTGATCTAGGTTAGAGTGCAGAGGGACAATCAAAATATTGTCAAAGCAAATTGACAATTTCAGAGATTGTGTGTGTGCGTGTGTCTACGCAAGTTTGATAAGAAAGTCAAAATAAAGGCCGGGTGTGGTGGCTCACGCATGTAATCCTAGCACTCTGGGAGGCCAAGGTGGGAGGATTGCTTGAGCTCAGGAGTTTGAGACCAGCCTGAGCATGAGTGAGACCCCATCTCTACTAAAAATAGAAAAAATTAGCCAGGCGTCATGGTGCATGCCTGTAGTCCCAGCTACTCAGGAGGCTGAGGCAGGAGGATTGCTTGATCCCAGAGGTTTGAGGCCACTGTGAGCTAGGCTGATACCATAGCACTCTAGACCAGACAACAGAGTGAGACTCTGTCTCACAAAAAAAAAAAGAAAGAAAAAGAAAAGTCAAAATAAGTGAACAGAAAAGGAAAAAGGAAATAAGAGAGAACTGATATTGGGGGGCACCTTTGATGAGGTGGTCCAGCAAAGGCTCTGTGAGGAGATCCCGTGGGAGCTGAGTCGTGACTACCAGAAGTAGATGGCCCTGGAAAGATGTGAGTGAAAGGCCTTCCAAGCAGGGGGAGCTACATGTGAAAGGGCTAAAGTGAAAAGGAAGCTGGCACGTGAGAAACACAAAAAGACCAGTGTGACCAACCTGAGGATGGAGCAGGGTCAGGCCAGAGGTTTGATTTTATTCTAAGCACAGTGGGGTGGGTTTGAGAAGGGAAGTGGTGTGATGCTTTTATTACACGTGATGATTGTCAGATAAGGAGAGAAAAGATATAGCTCAAAGGGAAAAAAGTAACACAAATGACATATAACAGTAGACAGTATATCAAGAAGACAGTTTATGGTATGTCAGCAGCAGTAGGAGAAAGCTGGAACCCACTACCTGTTAAGAAGGAAAAAGACAGCAGCTGTCATGACTTGAGTTAGCACTATGTGAAGGCACCATGACAGAATGTTACATGCGTTTCTTGTGCTACTCGTGGTAAATCTAGGAGGTCAGATAGTTGTAACACTTGCTCTACTAAAGTGAGACATTGGTCTTCTCCAGGATATGGAGTCAGTGCTGAGGGAATTTGCTGCCCGACCAGAGCACAAGACTTCGGACAGCACCTTCGTGGTGCTCATGTCTCATGGCATCCTGGATGGAATCTGTGGAACGAGGCACAGTGAGGAAACATCGGATGTGCTGCCTTATGACAC
>NW_012138679.1:0-452 GCF_000956105.1 Propithecus coquereli
CAACCACCCAGTGCTGCAGATATAGCTGCCTCTGCTCCCAAGCACAAGTCTTTGGCATGACAGTCTGAACCAGGGAATCTCAGCCCCTGGGTGTCTACATCATTGGATCCACAGCCAGTGCTCCTCAATACCCACTTGGTCCACAGCAGCCTTGGGGGACCACTGCCTGCCTCTGCTAATCTCATCAGGAGAGGCTCAGCCCTCCTGTCACAGGCTCACAGTGCATCTGCCCTTCTGCCTCAGCATTCTTCCAGAGCAGCAAAGTTCCCAGCAGAGAACAGGTGAACCACAAAGCTATCTGTTTGAGCTGAGGGAGAGATTCCAGATGAGAAGAAACCAACATTGGAATGCTGGCAGTATGAAAAAAACAGACTTCTTCGATATTCCCAAATGCTCACACTAGCTTTCCTGCACTCCCTAGTGGGGATGGAGTTTGGAGGAAAGGGTCAGAT
>NW_012138679.1:8337-12567 GCF_000956105.1 Propithecus coquereli
GAAAATCTAGAGGAAATGGATACATTTTTGGAAACACAAAACCTCCGAAGCTTGAATCAGGAAGAAATAGAAATCACGAACAGACCAATATTGAGTAGCAAGATTGAATCAGTAATAAAAAGCTTCTTCCCCCAAAAAAAGAATCCCAGAACCAGACAGATTAGATTCAAAGCTGAATTCTACTAGACCTACAAAAAAGAACTGGAACCTATCCTACAGAAAATGTTCCACAACATTGAGAAGGAGGAAATTTTCCCTAACTCATTCTACAAAGCCAGTATCACTCTGATACCAAAGCCAGGAAAGGACATAACAAAAAAAGAAAACTACAGACCAATATCCCTCATGAACATAGATGCAAAAATCCTCAACAAAATACTAGCAAATCAAATTTAATAGCACATCAAAAAAACAATTCACCACAATTAGGAGGGTTTCATCCCAGGGATGCAAGGAAGTTTCAACATATGTAAATCATTAAATGTGATTCACCACATAAACAGAATTAAAAACAAAAACCATATGATCATCTCTATACACACAGAAAAACATTCAATAAAATCTAGCACCACTTCTTGATAAAAACCTTCAACAAACCAGACATAGAAGGAACATACCCCAAAATGATAAAAGCCAGACATGACAAGCCCACAGCCAACATCATCGTGAATGGGGTAAAGTTGAAAGCATTCCCCCTAAGAATTAGAACAAGACAAGGATGCCCACTTTCACCATTTCTATTCAACATAGTTCTGGAAGTCCTAGAAAAAGCAATCAAGCAAGAAAAAGAAATACTAGGCATCCAAATCAGAAAAGAGAATGTCAAACTATCCCTGTTTGTCAATGATATGATCTTATACCTACAAAATGCTAAAGATTCCTCCAAAAGGCTTCTAGAATTGGTAAATATACTCAGTAAAGTCTCAGGTTACAAAACTAATGTACACAAATCAGTAGCATTTCTATACACTAGTAACAGTCAAGCTGAGAATCAAATCAAGAACTCAATGCCATTTACAATAGCTGCAATAAATAAATAAATAAATAAATCACCTAGGAATATGCTTAACTGAGGATGTGAAAGATCTCTACAAGGAGAACTACAAAATACTGATGAAAGAAATCATTGATGACACAAACAAATGGAAAAACATCCCATGCTCCTGGATTGGAAGAATCAATATTGTTAAAATGTCCATGCTGCTCATGACTTACAGATTCAATACAATTCCCATCAAATACCACGTTCTCCCTTATGAATGGGAGCTATGCTATGGGTACACATAGTCATACACAGTGACTTAATGGACACTGGAGACTCATAAAGGGGAGGGTGGGACAGGGGTGCCAGATGAAAAGTTACCTAAGGAGTACAATATACACTATTCAGGTGACTGGTATATTAAAAGCCTATACTTCTCTACTTTGCAATTCATCTATGTAACCAAAAACCACTTGTAGCCCCTAAATCTATTTAAATTTTTTTTAAGAAAATAAAATGGATCAGAGATCTCTGATCCACCTGAATTTCTGGAATGACTAAATAGAGTAGACCACCAACAACCACCCTACCTCAAAATGTAATTCATAGGAGCAAGAAAAAAACTTTGAAAATGCTAAGCCCCTGAGAATTTTGGGTTTTTATACAATAATAGTAGGTGTTAATTAACATAGACATTGGTGCCTTGATATAAAGTATTAAAAGGCACTAGCTTAGTAATCAGGCAGTCGACAGCACAGAAACCAGTGTCACAGGCTAAAAAGATGGAGACCCAGGATCCGCACTGGCAAAACATTTGGTAAAACCATCACCCACAGTAACTGGAAAGGCAGACCTAGCGCCTACCAAGTTCATAGCTCTGGGGGAGAAAGTTGGAAAGTAGAAAATTAGTATTAAAATGAAAGAAAATATAATAGTAAAGGTAAGATCAAAGAAAGAGATATGCTCAGTCAAGAATGTGCTGGTTTGCAGGCATACATGAAAGGGCATGGAGCCCAGAAATCTGTGTGCTCAAAGCATTGGAAAAGATGACTGCCTCTAAATTCCAAACAGTAAGAAATAAGATTGAAAATCTTTTGAGTGACAAAGGCCCAAAGCCTGAGTCCTGCGGCAAAGAACTGATTACAAATGTTGCTGAGCCTGAGAGTCTCAAGGCAGTCACCATCTCATGGAGAGAGAAGGGCACGGGTAAGAATACCCTCACGATACAGTAAGTCAAGCTCAATAATGAAGTGTAAGAAAGACTTTGTGATTAGCTATTGACATAAAGAACGTAATGGAAGAAAACAGAACAGAACTAAGCCAAGCACAGAAAGAAAAATACTGCATGACCTCACTTATATGTAGAATCTAAAAACACCAAACTCACAGAAGCAGAGAGTAAAAATGGTGGTTACCATAGGCTGGGGCAGTGGCCAGGAGGAGGGGAAGATGTTGATCAAAGTATACAAAGTTTCAGCTAGACAGAAGGAATAACTTTTTGAGATCTATTTCACAGGTGGTGACTAATGTAATGTATATTTTAAAATTGCTAAGAGAATTTCACACCACACATAAAAAAATGATAAGTATGTGAGGTGATGGATATGTTAATTAGCTTGGTCTATTCATTCCATAATGAATACATATGTCAAAACATCACATCATATCCCATAAATATGTAAATTATTATTTGTCAAAAATAAAATAAAAATTAATTAATATTTTTAAAAAATACAGCAGAACCCTCTCCAATTTTTGACAGAAATGTATGGCCAGAGAAACCATGAGTCTGGACTGAAAATAAAATTTACAAAGCATTTGTTTATTTGAGGCTTAAAACAATCTCAGGACACCAGAGAGCTGTAAAAGCTGTATTTCCTCCTAAGCAGGGTAAACTCCCCTGCAACCATGTCACACGTAGCCATGGAGACTAAGGCACAAGGAGGAACTTGCCAGGACAGAGTTATGGGCCGTAAAGACCAATTAACAAGAGATTTCCTTTCAGAGAGCTGAATCAAGGTCCAATCCAGAAAGTTCTCCCACCCCTGGCTGGGAACCTTCACCTTACCTGCTCAGCTAGAATCGTGCTTGCTCTGAGCCTTTGATAGCTGTACATGTCCCACTTTACCCTGTTCCAAATGGGACTTTTTAGGGATGTTATGCTGCCCCTGCTCCACCACTGAAAATCAGGAGGAGAGGAGAGGAGGCAAATAACTTTATTCAGTTCATAAGTCACTGAGCCACAAGGATCCTTGTTTAGACGCAATGAAGAAGACTGCATATCACCCAGAAATGCCGAACAGTGAGCCAGGTGCAGCGACTGTACGGGACTTAGGGAGCCTCCTTCGGGGGTGGGGGAGCGGGTGTTCTGTGTGTCAGAAGAAGAGTGTGGCCACGTCACTAATCCCCGCCAATGGAATGTGGGCAGAAGCAGTATCTGCCACTTCTGGTTCTGATCCATAAAAGCTTCCCATGACATCTTCTGCTCTCTCTTTTCTACTTTCTACTAGCTGGGTGGCAATGGCCAAAGCAATCTTGGAAGCCACAGGCTGAGTCCCTGCACGGCCAGGTAGGACACAGCAGCCCCTCCACTCTAGCCTGGTACCTCAAGGAAACCACCAGTAAAAGAAAGAGAAAATGAACTTTACCTAAGGGAGAAATAAATGTCTAAGATTTTAAGCCACTGATATTTCAGAATATCTGCTTTAGAACCAGCATCACCTTAAATACAACAACTTAATAAATATTGGCATGTTCTAAAGGTAAACAACTATGAACATTCCAATTTAATGTACCTGGATGAGTAAATTATGGCGCAAACATGGAATACTGTGCAACCACAAGAAATAATGATGTCAAGCAATACTGGTTGACATAAAAGTGTATCTTCCCTATACTAATAAGTGGTAAAAAATCAGAAAACAAAGCACAACATAATCCCATTTCTGTAAAGTTGTAAGTGTAGGTAACTCGGGCTCTGAGAACCTTCTAGAAGGATGTTCCCTAAATTATTAACAGTGAGAAATGTGGGACTTCAGTGATCATTTCTTCTTCTACCACGTATTTTTCAGGCTTGTTTGATTTTTACAATCCCTATGTTTTTTTTTACTGGAAAAATAATAAAGCTATGTTCAAACATTAAACCTATTCTTTTAGAAGGATGTTCCCTAAATTATTAACAGTGAGGAATGTGGGACTTCAGTGATCATTTCTTCTTCTACCATGTATTTTTCAGGCTTGTTTGATTT
>NW_012138680.1:0-937 GCF_000956105.1 Propithecus coquereli
ATCTACTCTCAGCAATTTCAAGTATACAATACAGTATTATTAACTGTAGTCTCCTTGTTGTACATTAAATCTCCAGAACTTATTCATCCTACATAAATGAAACTTTTCACTTTTGACTAATATCTCCCCTTTCCCGGTCTAAACCCATCCCTGGAAATCACCTTTCTACTCTCTGTTTCTATGAATTTGACATTTTTAGATTCCACATATAAATGAGATCACACAGTCTTTGTCTTTCTTTATCTGGCTTATTTCACTTAGCATAATGTCCTGCAAATTCATCCACGTTGTTGCAAATGGCAGTGTTTTCTCTTTTTTCTAAGGCTGAATAGTATTCCATAGTGTGTATGTGTGTGTTTGTTGCATACTCCTGTGTGTGTGTGTGCGTGTGTATGAAAAGGTGCTCAACATCACTAATCATCAGGGAAATTCAAAGTAAAACTGTAATGAGATATCACCTCACACCTCTCAGACCAGCTATTATCAAAAAGACTAGGAATAACAAGTGCTGATGAGGATGTAGATAAAATGAAACTGTGACATACTGTTGGTGAGAATCTAAATCGGTACAGTCATTAAGAAGAACTTGTGAAGAACATTATGGATGTTCCTCAAAACACTGAAAATAGATCTACCATGCGATCCTGTGATTCTTCTTCTGGATATCTATATCTATAGATGTATATATATGTGTGTGTGTGTGTGTGTGTGTGTGTGTGTGTGTGTGTGTATGAAATAAAATCGGTGTCTCAAGAGGTATCTGCACTTCCATATTCATTATAGTATTGTTCACAACAGCTAAGACTTGGAGACATGGAGACATGGGAGGTGTGAGGTGTGAGGTGATATCTCATTATGGTTTTACTTTGAATTTCCCTGATGACTAGTGATATTGAGCACCTTTTCACATAGTTGTTAGCTATTTGTATGTATTCTT
>NW_012138680.1:987-1975 GCF_000956105.1 Propithecus coquereli
CAGGCATGTGCCACCATGCCCGGCTAATTTTTTTCCATATATTTTTAGTTGTCTGGCTAATTTCTTTCTACTTTTAGTAGAGACAGGGTCTCGCTCTTGCTCAGGCTGATCTCGAACACCTGACCTCAAGTGATCCTCCTGCCTGGGCCTCCTAGAGTGTTAGGATTACAGGCGTGAGCCACCATGCCCAGCCTTATGCAATTACTTTTAGGGAACAGAATCCAGGCCAAACAAAGGAACATTTCCCATGTGCAATGTAGGTGCCCCTTGCAACATCTGCCAAGTCAGATTTCATGAATGTTTTCTGTCTCCCCTTTCTATACGGAAGTATTTGCAGAATTTTGTCTTGGTTTCGCTATGGTATATTGGGCAAGTATGTGTGTGTGGGAAGGGTTATATAAATTACTTGTCTTTTTAGTAAATGGGTCTTTGGGACAAGAGAAGACATACTGAGATCTACTGTAGAGATTATCATGAGTTCTTGAACTTTGAGACTAATGCTATGATTGGAATGCTTGGGTAATTTTCCTTGGGGCGGGGATGAAAAATTTTGAGTGAAGTAGGGAGAAAAACAGTTTGTGACCATGAGAGTGGTCTATGTTATACTATCTGTGAATGAGTATGTGTGTGTGAATATTTGCTACCCTTTGCTCTAGTTTCCAAGCATGGATGGCCGACATGGTCCTGTGACCTGTTTGGCAAAAGGGATTTGTACTGCTTTCCAACAGAATCTTTAGGAATCATAGTTTCACATAGGGAAGGATTTGGGTATAGTTCATATTTGAAGCCTAGAAATAGATTCATTGAAATGTATGTTCAACATGCAAAATATCTTAATATTCTATACCTACAATCTAATCAATTAATCACGATTGATTCATATTGGTATTGTAATCTGGATTATTTGATTACAGTTGTCAAGTTGTCATTTTTTCTCTGATTAAGGCCATTACCAGTTTGGGTGGTTGAGAACGAAAATATCCATCAT
>NW_012138681.1:0-1460 GCF_000956105.1 Propithecus coquereli
GCATCACTAATCATCAGGGAAATGCAAATTAAAACCACAATGAGATATCACCTTACCCCAGTTAGAATGGCTTCGATTAAAGAGTTTGAAAACAACAGATGCTGGCATGTATGCAGAGAAAAAGGAACATGTATACACTGTTGGTGGGACTGAAAATTAGTATAACTTATATGGAAAACAGTATGTTGATTCCTCAAAGAACTAAAAGTAGACATACTACTCCATCCAATAATATCACTATTGGGTATTTACCCAAAGGAAAAGAAGTCATTCTGTCAAAAGACACTCACATTCAAATGTTTGTTGCAGCACAATTCACAATTGCAAAGATGAGGAATCAACCCAAGTGTCCATCAATTCATGAGTGGCTTAATAAAATGTGATATATTTACATCATGGATTACTACTCAGCATAAAAAAGATGAATTAATACCTTTTGCAACAATCTGGGTGGAACTGGAGACCATTCTCCTAAGTGAAGTATCACAAGAATGGAAAAACAAACACCGCATGTACTCGCTATCAAACTGGAACTAACCAACGAGCACATATTGCACAGAGGGAAGTAAAACTCAGTGGAAAGCAACTGAGGGGAGGAGGTTTGAGGGGAGGGGAATAACCAACCTAATGGATACGATGAACACTCTTTGGGTAATGGGCACATCTGTAGCCAAGACCCAAGCATTACAAAATGATCCATGTAACTTAAAACATTTGTATCTCTTAGTATTTTGAAATTAAAAAAAAATAAAAACAAATAGAATTTTTTAAAAATTTTGTAACACCGACAGAGAAAGGAGAGAAAAGAAGGGCAGAGAGTACTTAATTTAAGTCTTTGAAATGTAGTGGGCTCATACTGGGTAACCTGCCTGCTCTGTGCACATGGTATGTGGTGTGGAGAGCAGGAGAAAAGAGTGAGAGAGGATGAGGGGGTGATAGAGAAATTGACAAGGAAAAGTATCTTTCCACATAAGAGTATGAGGTGAACTCTTCCTATCCAATTCAATACACCTTCCCCAATCCAAATTCAATAGTAGGATGTGTTTCAGGCCCTTGAAATAAGTCATATATACTAGTTTGGGTTTTTTTCCCCTTAACTCTCATTGAATATGTTTTCCTTTTTTGTTGTTGTTGACCACTTTACTTGGTTTTTTGCCTCATTTGGTCTAGGGTGCTGGGCTAATCTAAGCTAAACCTTGACAGGTATCCTTGCTATGCTGTGTGAGGCTGGACTCTCTATAACTTATACATCCTGCTATGAGGGAGGGGGAGAAAGAGTTGGAGGAATCATAAGCAGCTTTGTATCGTCTACCACCATGTGGTTGCTAAAAAAAAGCAGCTATGATCTCGCTGGGTAGTAAAGAAGGTAGATGCCTAAGATACTCCATGGCTCTCATAGGAGGATATGAGGTCTTCTAGCCTCTTTTCCAGAAAAAAAAAAAAAATATTTTGAGTGTAGG
>NW_012138681.1:1510-2576 GCF_000956105.1 Propithecus coquereli
AGTGGGAATGCTTTCAGCTTTTCCCCATTCAGTATGATGTTGTCTGTGGATTTATCATATGTGGCTTTTATAATCTTGAGATATGTTCCTTCTATGCCTAATTTTTTGAGGGTATTTATCAGGAAAGGGTACTAGATTTTGTAGAATGCCTTTTCTGCATCTATGGAGATGATCATATGGGTTTGTTTGTGCTTCTGTTTATGTGGTGAATCAGATTTATTGACTTATGTATGTTGAATCATCCTTGCATCCCTGGGATGAAGCCCACTTGGTCATGGTGGATTATTATTTTTTTTTTGATGTGCTTTTGAATTCAACTTGCTAGTATTTTATTGAGGATTTTCTCATCTCTATTTATAAGAAATATTGATCTATAGTTTTCTTCTCATGTTGTGTCCTTTCCTGGCTTTGGTATCAAGGTGATACTGTCTTTGTAGAATGAGTTGGGGAAGATTCCCTTCTTTCAATGTTATGGAATAGTTTCTGCAGTATGGGTACCAGCTCTCTTCTGTAGGTCTGGTATAATTCAGCTGTGAATCTTTCTGGTCTGGGGCTTTTTTTTTGATGGAAGACTTTTTATTACTGCTTCAATTTCAGCTCATTATTGGTCTTTTAGGAGTTCTATTTCTTCCTGATTGAGTCTTGGGTGGTTGTGTGTTTTCAGCAATTTGTCCATTTCCTCTACATTTTTGAGTTTATGTGCAAAAGAGATTTTCATAATATTCAGAGATGATATTTTGTACTTCTGTGGTATCAGTTCTAATATTTCCTTTTTCATTTCTGGTTGAGGTTATTTGGGTCCTTTCTCTTCTATTGCTGGTTAATATAGCCAGAGGTCTATTAATTTTATTTATCTTTTCAAAGAACCAACTTTTTGTTTCATTGAACCTTTGTATTTTTTTGTTTGTTTGTTTTCCATTTTGAAGAGAACTACAAAACAGTGAGGAAAGAAATTGCAGATGACACAAATAAATGGAAAAACATATCATGCTCATGGATAGGTAGAATTAACATTGTTAAAATGTCCATCCTACCCAAAGTGATTTACAAATTCAATGTAGTCTCT
>NW_012138681.1:2626-3556 GCF_000956105.1 Propithecus coquereli
GAGAAGCTCTGCTAGGAATGGGAAGGAATACAACATACAGCCTGTGGGGATACTCTGAGATGATGAGGGCCATGAGCCATACTCCTTTATTTCTGGCTAGCAATGCCTAGGATAAGACCTCCTCTAACCGAAATGGAGGGCTCTCCTATTCACGATGTCGTTTTATATTTGGTCTCCAAAACAGCTCTGGGAGTCATGATTTCTTGCTGCTTGAGGGCAGACCAAGGCTTCAGACGGGCCAACACTAGCGTGTCTGGCACCTTTGTATGGTATACAAAGGGAAGATGCATATATGGCAGCCCTGCTGGCAGATCATATATAAATAACTTGGTTAGGATGGAGATAACTCTCTTACCTATAGGCACTAAACTGATAATGGAACAATCATGTCAATAGATGTGAAAGTACATCGGGTTCAGAGAAAGGCAATTTTGTAATGATTATGATCTTTACTTTGTCTTTTTCCTGATCTTGTCCTTTTTCGCTTTGTCATAGTTCACCAAACCAACTCAGTGCAATCATGAGCTCCGACCACAGGGACTCTGATGTTATGCCATGTAATTCTGACTCTTCCTTTGGTCATTTATCTCTCCAGGTCTCAGAATGCCTTTTGAGGAAAGGTCTTTGGGAAGAGGATCACGAAACTAAAAGAGCACACAGACATGTCTCTAAAATAGTTTAAAATCTAAATTTTTGGTAAATAAAGGACCTTTTAAAGTTGTCCTTAATTTGACCCTCAGAACAATTTTGAAATGTGAGGTCCTATCATGTCATCTTATTGTGAAGAAAACTAAAGTTCAGAGAGGTGAGGTTGCTCCCAAGTCAACAAAGATCTTTCAACTCTTACTCAGCAGACATTGCATTGTATCATGCAGCCTCTCATTGGAAAATGAGAAAGATGGGACTCATAATACTCAGCAATGTGGTTCC
>NW_012138681.1:14741-15163 GCF_000956105.1 Propithecus coquereli
TTTAAAGAAAATTTAAAAAAATGAAAATTAATTGCTTTCTGATTTTGCAGTATAGAATGATATCTGTTAGAAACCAATATAGAGGAAGGAAAAAAAGACAGGTAGAAAGTGTTGTAACTTTGATTTTACAGAGATATGTAGGGCTCAAATCCAGTTCCCAAGACTATAGGTCTATTAGTAGCAAAACTTACTCCAAATGCATCTAGATGAGATTCTGGTGCTTTTTAAATTTGCCTGTCCTTGTCAGGATGGTTCAGGCTTTGGATGGGTTTGAGTCTGGGAACATTTACCTACACAACTATAGGAAGACCAAATTAGAGAGATTAAGGTAAAGATGGAAAGATTTTTCCCTGTAGCTTTCATACCTACCAACAATTTTAGAACTGGATTGTCTAGGAATTGAATTATAGCTGTCTGTTAAT
>NW_012138681.1:15763-16329 GCF_000956105.1 Propithecus coquereli
CTTTTTATTACTGCTTCAATTTCAGCTCATTATTGGTCTATTAGGAGTTCTATTTCTTCCTGATTGAGTCTTGGGTGGTTGTGTGTTTTCAGCAATTTGTCCATTTCCTCTACATTTTTGAGTTTATGTGCATAAGAGATTTTCATAATATTCAGAGATGATATTTTGTACTTCTGTGGTATCAGTTCTAATATTTCCTTTTTCATTTCTGGTTGAGGCTATTTGGGTCCTTTCTCTTCTATTGCTGGTTAATATAGTCAGAGGTCTATTAATTTTATTTATCTTTTCAAAGAACCAACTTTTTGTTTCATTGAACCTTTGTATTTTTTTGTTTGTTTGTTTTCCATTTCAAAGAGAACTATGAAACAGTGAGGAAAGAAATTGCAGATGACACAAATAAATGGAAAAACATATCATGCTCATGGGTAGATAGAATTAACATTGTTAAAATGTCCATCCTACCCAAAGTGATTTACAAATTCAATGTAGTCTTCGTCAAGTTACCAAAGTCATATATCACATAGCTAGAAAAAATAATTCTATGCTTTATGTGGAACCAGAAAAGA
>NW_012138681.1:16379-16947 GCF_000956105.1 Propithecus coquereli
TCAGATATTTCTTTATTTTATTGCTTCATTGTATTTCATTGTATCAATATCTCAGTTAATTTATCAATTCTCCTACATTGGAGCATCTCGGTTGGTTTCTAGTTGCTTGGTTATTACAAATAAAGCTGTGCTGAACATTCTTTTACAAGGCTTGTGTCATCATATGCCTCTGTTTTTAATGGAAAAGTACCTCCCAGGAGTAGAATTCCTGGGTCAAAAGTTAGGTATATGTTTAGTTTTATAAAAAACTGTTCGAAATTTTTTCAAAGCTGTTGAATCATTTTACATTCCCACCAACAATCTATGAAGTTCCAGTTGCTGTATGTCATTTTCAACATTTGGTGTTGTCATTCTTTTTGATTTTAGATATTCAGGTGAGTACGAGTGTTTATATAGTCTAGATATAATCCTATGTCATATCCATATATATGTATACACGTACATAAATATTTTCTCCAAGTCTCTTGTTGCCTGCTCTTTTTATTAATGGTATATTTGGATGAGAGAAAGTTTTAATTATGACATCTAATTTCTCAACTAGGTCATTGTGACCTGTCCAGTAATCCTT
>NW_012138681.1:17420-18724 GCF_000956105.1 Propithecus coquereli
CAAAATCTGAGATTTTTTGAACACTGACATGCACTTAAAAGAAATGCTCATGGAAATATTCCAGATTTCAGATTTTCACATTCGGAATGCTTAACTGGGAAGCACAATGAAAAATTTCAAAATTCTAGAATTCCATGGAGGGAGCTTTCTCCTGAGTAGATTAGAGGTAGGGGAATAGCCTGGTTACTAAGGATGCCATAGTAAACCATTCAGAGGATGAAACAGTGTAGGGAGGAGTAGATAAGTTGTGAATATTTTGCTTGGTACTCCTAGGGATTTCCCATCTGTTTACTTCCTTCCACAGAATTACATATGGATGCTATGCTCTGTCCACAACTATCTGAACTGGGGTTTATATGGTTGAAAGCTACTATCGTTTTTGAATACTGAAGTATAGTATTCAATACTGAACTATAGTTCAGTATTCAAAAAGATATATATGTGTGTGTGTGTATATATATACATATCTAAAGAACTATTTAATAATAAATTTATACTGTTTTAAGCTACTAAATTTGTGATAATTTATTATGGCACCACTGGAAAACTAATATGATTTTGTATATCAGATATTTCTTTATTTTATTGCTTCATTGTATTTCATTGTATCAATATCTCAGTTAATTTATCAATTCTCCTACATTGGAGCATCTCAGTTGGTTTCTAGTTGCTTGGTTATTATAAATAAAGCTGTGCTGAACATTCTTTTACAAGGCTTGTGTCATCATATGCCTCTGTTTTTAATGGAAAAGTACCTCCCAGGAGTAGAATTTCTGTCACAAGGTAGGTATATGTTTAATTTTATAAAAAATTGTTCGAAATTTTTTCAAAGCAGTTGAATCATTTTACATTCCCACCAACAATCTATGAAGTTTCAGTTGCTGTATGTCATTTTCAACATTTGGTGTTGTCATTCTTTTTGATTTTAGATATTCAGGTGAGTACGAGTGTTTATGAGTGTTTATATAGTCTAGATATATTCCTATGTCATATCCATATATATATATACACATACATAAATAGTGTGAATATTTTCTCCAAGTCTCTTGTTGCCTGCTCTTTTTATTAATGGTATATTTGGATGAGAGAAAGTTTTAATTATGACATCTAATTTCTCAATTAGGTCATTGTGACCTATCCAGTAATCCTTTGTCTAAACCCAAGTTTCACCTCTAATAGCTCCAATGTTTTGGCATATATATTTAAATTTATAATCTATTTCAAATTAACTGTTGTATGTGTTGTGAGGTTCATTTTTTTCCCATATAGATATCCAGTTATTCAAGTATCATTTGTTGAGAAGG
>NW_012138681.1:18774-19323 GCF_000956105.1 Propithecus coquereli
ATATGCAGAGATGAAGTAAAATTATAAATAAGAAAAAAATAAAAGCAAGGCAATGATTTCAAATAGAAATTAACTGTATATCTGGAGGTTAAGATTAAAGAGAGTAACACCTGTAACTATGAATACTTTGGTAATATTCTATTTTTAAGCTAGGTTGTAGGTACATGGATTTTATTAATATTATTTAAACTGTAAATACACATTGGCACGCTCTTTTGTATGTAATGTATACGTGTGCATGTTTGTATGATATATGTGTGTGTGTGTGTGTCCAAGAGACATAGGAATGAAAACATGTAAACCATACTTAAACCAAAGTGTCTTGACTGAGAAGGGAGATAGAGCTGCAGCCGGGGAGATGCCCTAAGCCACAGAATATAGATACGACCCCTTTTATAGGGTGGTTAGAGTTTTGTGCATGAGCAGGAAGAGAGCTATTATGGTCGATGACCCATTTAGATCATAAAATACGAAGAAAAGAGGAGGAGAACCTGGAGGTAAACAAGAAAAACAGAAAAGGGGAAAATAGAAGTCAGATTTAAAAAATAA
>NW_012138681.1:20639-20965 GCF_000956105.1 Propithecus coquereli
GCTCCAAAATCTGAGATTTTTTGAACACTGACATGCACTTAAAAGAAATGCTCATGGAAATATTCCAGATTTCAGATTTTCACATTCGGAATGCTCAACTGGGAAGCACAATGAAAAATTTCAAAATTCTAGAATTCCATGGAGGGAGCTTTCTCCTGAGTAGATTAGAGATAGGGGAATAGCCTGGTTACTAAGGATGCCATAGTAAACCATTCAGAGGATGAAACAGTATAGGGAGGAGTAGATAAGTTGTGAATATTTTGCTTGGTACTCCTAGGGATTTCCCATCTGTTTACTTCCTTCCACAGAATTACATATGGATGCTA
>NW_012138681.1:21015-21576 GCF_000956105.1 Propithecus coquereli
TCTTTATCAGAGCTTCTTAGCATGTGCTCCACGCATGCATTATTCAGAGATAAATCAAAGACTGTCAAGCAGAATTTGGAAATCCCCTCTCTGCTTTTTCCTTTGCAGGATTCCACCTGCACACCCTAAGTCAGCAGCAACGGTTGTCCAGACATAGTCCTCTGGTTACACAAACAAGAAAGCCTGCAATTAGTTTTTATTGGGACCTTTGGCACCTGCACCATTTTGATTGTGTCTGACCTTATAGTAAAAGTAATAACAATGGATAACTCTAAACAACTACATTCCTCCACATATGGATATCCCACCAGAAGCTTTCTATTTCTATTCACTTTCAGTGCTTTCAGAGCTTCATTTTAAAAAAAAAGATTATGTCCAAACTTTATGGTGTTATCTAGGAATAAATTGGTCTATTATAATTCTACTCATTTCATCATTTAAAGCATAAGTCCTGTCTTTATATTATTAAATGCAGGTTGGGCATCTCAAATCCGAAAATTCAAAATTTTAAATGCTCCAAAATCTGAGATTTTTTGAACACTGACATGCACTTAAAAGAAA
>NW_012138682.1:0-324 GCF_000956105.1 Propithecus coquereli
TGGCAGCAAAGAAAGGCAAGCTTTGAGAGGATTTCTCTTCTGAAGCTCGTTTAATTCATGTGGTACCCATCTAACCAGCGTCTTTGCCTTCCCCATTTGTTTCAAATGGTCCAATATTGTTCAAATAGTAACGTCAAACCTTGCTGCTAATTCACGCATAGTTTGAGATGGATTTGCTTCCACTACAGCTTTCAGCTCATCATTATCCACCTTGGCCTCAGGTCACTCATATGGCTCATTTTCAAGATTAAAATCACCAGAACGGAACTTCTCAAACCATCAATGTACTGTGTGTTTGTTAGCCGCATCCTTCCCAAACACTTC
>NW_012138682.1:11650-12419 GCF_000956105.1 Propithecus coquereli
TCATCTGTTAATACAGTAAATTATACGAACAGATATTTGGTTTTTATCATAAAAAGACATTGAATTTTGTTATATACCTTTTTCATCTATTGAGATGATCATTATTTTTATCTTTCATTCTGTTAATGTGGTGTAACACATTTATTGATTTGGTTATGTTGAACCATCCTTGCATTCAAGGGATAAATCTCATTGAATTATGGTATGTGACCTTTTAATGTGCTGCTAAATTTGGATTGATAGTATTTCATTGAGGATTTTTGCATCTGTGTTCATCAGGTATATTGACCTGTAATTTTCCTTTTTTTGTTTGGTCATTAAAACTGACTTTTATATGGAGAGTAATGCTAGTCCCATAAAACGAGTTTGGAAGTGTTCCTTCCTCTTCGATATTTTCAAAAAGTTTGTGAAATATTGGAATAAATTCTCCTTTAAATGTTTGGTAGAATTAAGCTAAGAAGGCATCTAGTCCTGGGCTTTTCCTTGATAAGAGATTTTTATTACTGATTCAATCTCCTTACATATTATTGGTATGTTCAGATTTTTTATTTTTTAATGATTCAATCTTGGTAGGTTGTATGTTTCTACAAATTTATTCATTTTTTCTAGATTAACCAATTTGTTGTCATATAATTATTCAAAGTAGTCTTTTATGATCCATTGTTTTACTGTGGTATCAGTTGTAATTTGTCCTCATTCATTTATTATTTTATTTGTTTGAGTTCTCTCTTTTTTTTCTTGGTTAGTCTAGCTATAGGTTTGCCAATTT
>NW_012138683.1:0-1048 GCF_000956105.1 Propithecus coquereli
GATAAATAAAACCTTCACCAAATGAGAAATACTGAATATGAAATGATTTGGGTAATCCTCAGATTTTAATGATTCATGTACTTTCACTAAGATTTAGCAAACAATTTCCACTTACAGATTTACCTTTTAGTCAAGCTCATTTCACATTTCATATTCACATGCCTATGATTGGGTGTTTAAGTTAATGTTACGACAAATACTCCGCTTTTATTCTGAATACTTACAAAATAGAATTCCTTTGCTTCTAGTGGCCATCTGAACAGATAAGAACACGCTGTAGAAAGTGGTATCAATGACTTTGAGGCCTTCTCTTTGTTCTCGTTTTTCTTGAAAACAGAGTCAGATAAAGTGATGATTTAAAATGCATTGTAAATATCTACAGTCGTTTTCACATTAAAATTTTATACCAGCACACCTCAGAGAAAAAAGAATATTCTAAATTCGTTTCCTTTAAAACGTGTAAACTTACACGTGAAATCTGAAGGCATCAAAATCATAAAAGCGGAGTCCTAGAATGATGGTTTACAGGGTCTGAAGGGTGGGGGAAATGGAGAGATTTTGTTCAAAGGGTACAACTTTCAGTAATAAGATGAATAAGTTCTGGAGATCTAATGTACAGCATATGATTGCCATTGATTCTCCCCGTGTGCACAGTAAATAAACCTCTTTCTTTCATTAATCTGTCTTCATTGTGATTCGATCTTTCAGCAAACTTTCAGGGGAAAGGGCAAGTTTTCCTTCATCCCCACAGTTTACTTGAAATTTACTAAGACAATAGATCTTAAGTGTTCCTACACACACCAAAAAAAGAGTAACTGTGTAGTAATGGACATATTAATTAGCTTTTTTGATGGCAATCATTTTACAATATATATGTATATAAACTCATCATGTTGTACACCTTAAATATATATAATTTTTATCTGTCCATTGTACCTCAATAAAGATGGAAGAAAACATGCAAATTCATTTAAGAACACAATATTGGTATTCTTATGTTAAAAGAACAGTTTATAGACCCAGTATTTCACTAGAAACGTAGAGAAAG
>NW_012138683.1:12193-12494 GCF_000956105.1 Propithecus coquereli
GTTGTATATCTTTTTTCATATAATTCCAGTTGACGTCTGTAACAATATTATTCTCTCATGATTTTTCTCTTGCCTCTTTATTTCTAATCCATGACTTCTAAGGATTTTGTTTTCTCTGAATTCTCTTACTATATTGATGTTCTCAACATTTTCATGCTTTGACATGGTTAAAATTTGTGCTCTGAAAAATCTAATTAGAGTTCATGGTTAAAACTACTGCCTATACAAATAACTATACAGCTGTATCACTAACCTCCCACTCATAATCTCATCTATTTATCAATTCAGAAATTATTGAGTG
>NW_012138684.1:0-474 GCF_000956105.1 Propithecus coquereli
GGTCTCAGCCCTCAAGTGACGGGTACTGGCCTTCTGTGCGTCTCTGGCCCGAAGCATTGGGTCTTAGGGGGCCCTGGGGTTTCACGGGGGAAGGCATTGGCGGGATGAGGGGAGGCTGCTGCCTCGGTGGTGAGGACTGGGGCCACCCTGCCCGTCAGTCCCGCAGCCCCGTCCCCTCCTCGCTGCTCCGACGCCAGCTCTGGGCACAGCGTCGGTCTCAGGACCCCCGACACTCACGAAAGGTACTGAGGTCCTAAAAGGACTCTTGGGTATATATGTGGTGTAGCTTCCAGTAGTTACTGTATTGGGAATTATTAGGTCATTGACACATTGGCTGCCACACTAGAAAAAAGAATGCTTTTCCTGGCCGAGTGTGGTAGCTCACGCCTGTAATCCTAGCACTCTGGAAGGCCGAGGCGGGCGGATTGTTTGAGCTCAGGAGTTCGAGACCAGCCTGAGCAAGAGCGAGACCCC